>NC_083735.1:40102660-40414906 GCF_028564815.1 Eubalaena glacialis | reverse complement strand
GGCAATACACTGCACCCTTCCTTGGGAAAGCTAGATGTCCTCAGCACACCAACAGCTCCAGGGATTCTGTTCTCTCACGCCCTACATGCCATGGAAGTCTGCCTCATTGTCCTCATTTGAGCTGCACTTAGCAACACAATCTGATTTGCCTTTCTTCTAGGAACTCACACTCAAGGACCCCATACCTACAGGAGAAAGGAGGCTTGCATTCCTTCTGCAACCAAAGCACAGTTGTTCCTGTTACCCTGCAGGATTTTAGAATAGCCTAAGGACCGATAGCCTACATAGAGCATTTCAAATTTGAGGCAGTTCGTTACATGTAGAACACTTTGTGAAGAAAAGTTGATTCAGGCAAGGGACAAGGGTAGAGCTAGAGTCTCTTTTGACTTGTTAGAAATCAGAAGGCTTCAGGCTGATGGTTCACCGGCAAAGAAACCTGATGGCACGAGCCTTGCTTTCCCTTCTTAAAAGCTCTTAGTCATGCTGCCCTGAAGCTACCTAAATAACTCTCTTTTTGACTGGCCTCTAGTCACTGTAGTTAGCCCTCTGGAACAAAAAGCAGTTTTCTCTAAGGAAACACGGTGCTTCCATAGTATGGGTGGGAGCTCATCTTATCAGGCTCTAGAGCTAAAGGGAAACTTGACGTGAGTACTTGCCTCACGCTAAGGCCTGAGGAGCCCTGCTGAAGCGAAAGCGTGTTGCAGTTTGCATCAGCTCGTATTCGAAGTTCTGCTTTACTTTAACGTTTCTACACATTTCCAGACACTTAGGAACCTCGTGTGGGCACCCCATTGCCTACAAATACAGTGAGTAGCAGCAGGCTCCACTGCCCTTCAAAGAAACATCCAGGCCGTAAGCCTTTCCAAGTCACTCTATGTATTCAGAGACTAGGGCAATACACTGCACCCTTCCTTGGGAACGCTAGATGTCCTCAGCACACCAACAGCTCCAGGGATTCTGTTCTCTCACGTCCTACATGCCATGGAAGTCTGCCTCATTGTCCTCATTTGAGCTGCACTTAGCAACACAATCTGCTTCACCTCTGTTCTAGGAACTCACACCCAAGGACCCCATACCTACAGTAGAAACGAGGCTTGCATTCCTACTGCAACGAAACCACTGTTTCCTGTTACCCTGCAGGATTTTGAATAGGCTAAGGACCGATAGCCTACTCAAAGTGTTCCAAGGATGAGTGAGTTCGCTACATGCAGAACACTTTGGGAAGTAATGTTGATTCAGGCAAGGGAACAGGGTGTAGCTAGAGTCTCTTTTGACTTGTTGGAAATCAGAAGGGTTTAGACTTCGTGTTCACCGCAAAAGATGACCTGATGGCACAAGCCTTGTTTCCCATATTAAAAGCTCTATTCAGGCTGCCCTGAAGCTACCTAAATACGTCTATTTCTGACTGGCCTCTAGTCACTGTAGTTACACTCTGGACGAAAAGGTTTCTCTAACGAAGCACGATGCTTCCATAGCATGGGTGGTAGCTCATCCCGTCAGGCTCTAGAGCTAAAGGGAAACTTGACGTGAGTACTTGCCTCACGCTAAGGCCTGAAAAGCCCTGCTGAAGCGAAAGCGTGTTGCAGTTTCCATTAGCTAGTATTCGCAGTTCTGCTTTACTTTAACGTTTCTCCGCTTTTCCAGACACTTAGGACCCTCGTGTGGGCACCCCACTGCCTACAAATACAGTGAGTACCAGCAGGTTCCACTGCCCTTCTAAGAAACTTCCAGGCCGTAAGTCTTTCCAAGTCACTCTGCATTCAGAGAGCAGGGCAATACACTGCACCCTTCCTTGGGAAAGCTAGATGTCCTCAGCACACCAACAGCTCCAGGGATTCTGTTCTCTCACGCCCTACATGCCATGGAAGTCTGCCTCATTGTCCTCATTTGAGCTGCACTTAGCAACACAATCTGATTTGCCTTTCTTCTAGGAACTCACACTCAAGGACCCCATACCTACAGGAGAAAGGAGGCTTGCATTCCTTCTGCAACCAAAGCACAGTTGTTCCTGTTACCCTGCAGGATTTTAGAATAGCCTAAGGACCGATAGCCTACATAGAGCATTTCAAATTTGAGGCAGTTCGTTACATGTAGAACACTTTGTGAAGAAAAGTTGATTCAGGCAAGGGACAAGGGTAGAGCTAGAGTCTCTTTTGACTTGTTAGAAATCAGAAGGCTTCAGGCTGATGGTTCACCGGCAAAGAAACCTGATGGCACGAGCCTTGCTTTCCCTTCTTAAAAGCTCTTAGTCATGCTGCCCTGAAGCTACCTAAATAACTCTCTTTTTGACTGGCCTCTAGTCACTGTAGTTAGCCCTCTGGAACAAAAAGCAGTTTTCTCTAAGGAAACACGGTGCTTCCATAGTATGGGTGGGAGCTCATCTTATCAGGCTCTAGAGCTAAAGGGAAACTTGACATCAGTACTTGCCTCACGCTAAGGCCTGAGGAGCCCTGCTGAAGCGAAAGCGTGTTGCAGTTTGCATCAGCTCGTATTCGAAGTTCTGCTTTACTTTAACGTTTCTACACATTTCCAGACACTTAGGAACCTCGTGTGGGCACCCCATTGCCTACAAATACAGTGAGTAGCAGCAGGCTCCACTGCCCTTCAAAGAAACATCCAGGCCGTAAGCCTTTCCAAGTCACTCTATGTATTCAGAGACTAGGGCAATACACTGCACCCTTCCTTGGGAACGCTAGATGTCCTCAGCACACCAACAGCTCCAGGGATTCTGTTCTCTCACGTCCTACATGCCATGGAAGTCTGCCTCATTGTCCTCATTTGAGCTGCACTTAGCAACACAATCGGCTTCACCTTTCTTCTAGGAACTCACACCCAAGGACCCCATACCTACAGTAGAAACGAGGCTTGCATTCCTACTGCAACGAAACCACTGTTTCCTGTTACCCTGCAGGATTTTGAATAGGCTAAGGACCGATAGCCTACTCAAAGTGTTCCAAGGATGAGTGAGTTCGCTACATGCAGAACACTTTGGGAAGTAATGTTGATTCAGGCAAGGGAACAGGGTGTAGCTAGAGTCTCTTTTGACTTGTTGGAAATCAGAAGGGTTTAGACTTCGTGTTCACCACAAAAGATGACCTGATGGCACAAGCCTTGTTTCCCATATTAAAAGCTCTATTCAGGCTGCCCTGAAGCTACCTAAATACGTCTATTTCTGACTGGCCTCTAGTCACTGTAGTTACACTCTGGACGAAAAGGTTTCTCTAACGAAGCACGATGCTTCCATAGCATGGGTGGTAGCTCATCCCGTCAGGCTCTAGAGCTAAAGGGAAACTTGACGTCAGTACTTGCCTCACGCTAAGGCCTGAAGAGCCCTGCTGAAGCGAAAGCGTGTTGCAGTTTACATTAGCTCGTATTCGCAGTTCTGCTTTACTTTAACGTTTCTACGGTTTTCCAGACTCTTTGGACCCTCGTGTGGGCACCCCATTGCCTACCAATACAGTGAGTACCAGCAGGCCGTACTGCCCTTCTAAGAAACATCCAGGCCGTAAGCCTTTCCAAGTCCCTCTATGTGTTCAGAGAGTAGGGCAATACACTGCAACCTTCCTTGGGAAAGCTAGATGTCCTCAGCACACCAACAGCTCCAGGGATTCTGTTCTCTCACGTCCTACATGCCATGGAGTCTGCCTCATTGTCCGATTTTGAGCTGCTCTTAGAAACACAATCTGCTTCGCCTTTCTTCCAGGAACTCACACCCAAGGACCCCATACCTACAGTAGAAAGGAGGCTTGCATCCTACTGCAACGAAACCACAGTTTTCCTGTTACACTGCAGGATTTTAGAATAGGCTTTAGCCTATTCTAGCCCGATAGCCTACATAGAGCATTTCAAATTTGAGGGAGTTCGCTACATGGAGAACACTTTGTGAAGAAAAGTTGATTCAGGCAAGGGACCAGGGTAGAGCTAGAGTCTCTTTTGACTTGTTAGAAATCAGAAGACTTCAGGCTGATTGTTCACCTGCAAAGAAGACCTGATGGCACAAGCCTTGCTTTCCCATATTAAGAGCTCTTAGTCATGCTGCCCTGAAGCTACCTAAATAACTCTCTTTTTGACTGGCCTCTAGGCACTGTAGTTAGCCCTCTGGAACAAAAAGCAGTTTTCTCTAAAGAAACACGGTGCTTCCATAGTATGGGTGGGAGCTCATCCTGTCAGGCTCTAGAGCTAAAGGGAAACTTGACGTCAGTACTTGCCTCACGCTAAGGCCTGAAAAGCCCTGCTGAAGCGAAAGCGTGTTGCAGTTTCCATTTGCTAGTATTCGCAGTTCTGCTTTACTTTAACGTTTCTCCGCTTTTCCAGACACTTAGGACCCTCGTGTGGGCACCCCATTGCCTACAAATACGGTGAGTACCAGCAGGTTCCACTGCCCTTCTAAGAAACTTCCAGGCCGTAAGTCTTTCCAAGTCACTCTGCATTCAGAGAGCAGGGCAATACACTGCACCCTTCCTTGGGAAAGCTAGATGTCCTCAGCACACCAACAGCTCCAGGGATTCTGTTCTCTCACGTCCTACATGCCATGGAAGTCTGCCTCATTGTCCTCATTTGAGCTGCACTTAGCAACACAATCTGATTCGCCTTTCTTCTAGGAACTCACACTCAAGGACCCCATACCTACAGGAGAAAGGAGGCTTGCATTCCTTCTGCAACCAAAGCACAGTTGTTCCTGTTACCCTGCAGGATTTTAGAATAGCCTAAGGACCGATAGCCTACATAGAGCATTTCAAATTTGAGGCAGTTCGCTACATGTAGAACACTTTGTGAAGAAAAGTTGATTCAGGCAAGGGACAAGGGTAGAGCTAGAGTCTCTTTTGACTTGTTAGAAATCAGAAGGCTTCAGGCTGATGGTTCACCGACAAAGAAACCTGATGGCACGAGCCTTGCTTTCCCTTCTTAAAAGCTCTTAGTCATGCTGCCCTGAAGCTACCTAAATAACTCTCTTTTTGACTGGCCTCTAGTCACTGTAGTTAGCCCTCTGGAACAAAAAGCAGTTTTCTCTAAGGAAACACGGTGCTTCCATAGTATGGGTGGGAGCTCATCTTATCAGGCTCTAGAGCTAAAGGGAAACTTGACGTGAGTACTTGCCTCACGCTAAGGCCTGAGGAGCCCTGCTGAAGCGAAAGCGTGTTGCAGTTTGCATCAGCTCGTATTCGAAGTTCTGCTATACTTTAACGTTTCTACACATTTCCAGACACTTAGGAACCTCGTGTGGGCACCCCATTGCCTACAAATACAGTGAGTAGCAGCAGGCTCCACTGCCCTTCAAAGAAACATCCAGGCCGTAAGCCTTTCCAAGTCACTCTATGTATTCAGAGACTAGGGCAATACACTGCACCCTTCCTTGGGAACGCTAGATGTCCTCAGCACACCAACAGCTCCAGGGATTCTGTTCTCTCACGTCCTACATGCCATGGAAGTCTGCCTCATTGTCCTCATTTGAGCTGCACTTAGCAACACAATCTGCTTCACCTCTGTTCTAGGAACTCACACCCAAGGACCCCATACCTACAGTAGAAACGAGGCTTGCATTCCTACTGCAACGAAACCACTGTTTCCTGTTACACTGCAGGATTTTGAATAGGCTAAGGACCGATAGCCTACTCAAAGTGTTCCAAGGATGAGTGAGTTCGCTACATGCAGAACACTTTGGGAAGTAATGTTGATTCAGGCAAGGGAACAGGGTGTAGCTAGAGTCTCTTTTGACTTGTTGGAAATCAGAAGGGTTTAGACTTCGTGTTCACCGCAAAAGATGACCTGATGGCACAAGCCTTGTTTCCCATATTAAAAGCTCTATTCAGGCTGCCCTGAAGCTACCTAAATACGTCTATTTCTGACTGGCCTCTAGTCACTGTAGTTACACTCTGGACGAAAAGGTTTCTTTAACGAAGCACGATGCTTCCATAGCATGGGTGGTAGCTCATCCCGTCAGGCTCTAGAGCTAAAGGGAAACTTGACGTGAGTACTTGCCTCACGCTAAGGCCTGAAAAGCCCTGCTGAAGCGAAAGCGTGTTGCAGTTTCCATTAGCTAGTATTCGCAGTTCTGCTTTACTTTAACGTTTCTCCGCTTTTCCAGACACTTAGGACCCTCGTGTGGGCACCCCACTGCCTACAAATACAGTGAGTACCAGCAGGTTCCACTGCCCTTCTAAGAAACTTCCAGGCCGTAAGTCTTTCCAAGTCACTCTGCATTCAGAGAGCAGGGCAATACACTGCACCCTTCCTTGGGAAAGCTAGATGTCCTCAGCACACCAACAGCTCCAGGGATTCTGTTCTCTCACGTCCTACATGCCATGGAGTCTGCCTCATTGTCCGATTTTGAGCTGCTCTTAGAAACACAATCTGCTTCGCCTTTCTTCCAGGAACTCACACCCAAGGACCCCATACCTACAGTAGAAAGGAGGCTTGCATCCTACTGCAACGAAACCACAGTTTTCCTGTTACACTGCAGGATTTTAGAATAGGCTTTAGCCTATTCTAGCCCGATAGCCTACATAGAGCATTTCAAATTTGAGGGAGTTCGCTACATGGAGAACACTTTGTGAAGAAAAGTTGATTCAGGCAAGGGACCAGGGTAGAGCTAGAGTCTCTTTTGACTTGTTAGAAATCAGAAGACTTCAGGCTGATTGTTCACCTGCAAAGAAGACCTGATGGCACAAGCCTTGCTTTCCCATATTAAAAGCTCTTAGTCATGCTGCCCTGAAGCTACCTAAATAACTCTCTTTTTGACTGGCCTCTAGTCACTGTAGTTAGCCCTCTGGAACAAAAAGCAGTTTTCTCTAAAGAAACACGGTGCTTCCATAGTATGGGTGGGAGCTCATCCTGTCAGGCTCTAGAGCTAAAGGGAAACTTGACGTGAGTACTAGCCTCACGCTAAGGCCTGAAAAGCCCTGCTGAAGCGAAAGCGTGTTGCAGTTTCCATTTGCTAGTATTCGCAGTTCTGCTTTACTTTAACGTTTCTCCGCTTTTCCAGACACTTAGGACCCTCGTGTGGGCACCCCACTGCCTACAAATACGGTGAGTACCAGCAGGTTCCACTGCCCTTCTAAGAAACTTCCAGGCCGTAAGTCTTTCCAAGTCACTCTGCATTCAGAGACTAGGGCAATACACTGCACCCTTCCTTGAGAACGCTAGATGTCCTCAGCACACCAACAGCTCCAGGGATTCTGTTCTCTCACGTCCTACATGCCATGGAAGTCTGCCTCATTGTCCTCATTTGAGCTGCACTTAGCAACACAATCGGCTTCACCTTTCTTCTAGGAACTCACACCCAAGGACCCCATACCTACAGTAGAAACGAGGCTTGCATTCCTACTGCAACGAAACCACTGTTTCCTGTTACCCTGCAGGATTTTGAATAGGCTAAGGACCGATAGCCTACTCAAAGTGTTCCAAGGATGAGTGAGTTCGCTACATGCAGAACACTTTGGGAAGTAATGTTGATTCAGGCAAGGGAACAGGGTGTAGCTAGAGTCTCTTTTGACTTGTTGGAAATCAGATGGGTTTAGACTTCGTGTTCACCGCAAAAGATGACCTGATGGCACAAGCCTTGTTTCCCATATTAAAAGCTCTATTCAGGCTGCCCTGAAGCTACCTAAATACGTCTATTTCTGACTGGCCTCTAGTCACTGTAGTTACACTCTGGACGAAAAGGTTTCTCTAACGAAGCACGATGCTTCCATAGCATGGGTGGTAGCTCATCCCGTCAGGCTCTAGAGCTAAAGGGAAACTTGACGTCAGTACTTGCCTCACGCTAAGGCCTGAAGAGCCCTGCTGAAGCGAAAGCGTGTTGCAGTTTACATTAGCTCGTATTCGCAGTTCTGCTTTACTTTAACGTTTCTACGGTTTTCCAGACTCTTTGGACCCTCGTGTGGGCACCCCATTGCCTACCAATACAGTGAGTACCAGCAGGCCGTACTGCCCTTCTAAGAAACATCCAGGCCGTAAGCCTTTCCAAGTCCCTCTATGTGTTCAGAGAGTAGGGCAATACACTGCACCCTTCCTTGGGAAAGCTAGATGTCCTCAGCACACCAACAGCTCCAGGGATTCTGTTCTCTCACGTCCTACATGCCATGGAGTCTGCCTCATTGTCCGATTTTGAGCTGCTCTTAGAAACACAATCTGCTTCGCCTTTCTTCCAGGAACTCACACCCAAGGACCCCATACCTACAGTAGAAAGGAGGCTTGCATCCTACTGCAACGAAACCACAGTTTTCCTGTTACACTGCAGGATTTTAGAATAGGCTTTAGCCTATTCTAGCCCGATAGCCTACATAGAGCATTTCAAATTTGAGGGAGTTCGCTACATGGAGAACACTTTGTGAAGAAAAGTTGATTCAGGCAAGGGACCAGGGTAGAGCTAGAGTCTCTTTTGACTTGTTAGAAATCAGAAGACTTCAGGCTGATTGTTCACCTGCAAAGAAGACCTGATGGCACAAGCCTTGCTTTCCCATATTAAAAGCTCTTAGTCATGCTGCCCTGAAGCTACCTAAATAACTCTCTTTTTGACTGGCCTCTAGTCACTGTAGTTAGCCCTCTGGAACAAAAAGCAGTTTTCTCTAAAGAAACACGGTGCTTCCATAGTATGGGTGGGAGCTCATCCTGTCAGGCTCTAGAGCTAAAGGGAAACTTGACGTGAGTACTTGCCTCACGCTAAGGCCTGAAAAGCCCTGCTGAAGCGAAAGCGTGTTGCAGTTTCCATTAGCTAGTATTCGCAGTTCTGCTTTACTTTAACGTTTCTCCGCTTTTCCAGACACTTAGGACCCTCGTGTGGGCACCCCACTGCCTACAAATACAGTGAGTACCAGCAGGTTCCACTGCCCTTCTAAGAAACTTCCAGGCCGTAAGTCTTTCCAAGTCACTCTGCATTCAGAGAGCAGGGCAATACACTGCACCCTTCCTTGGGAAAGCTAGATGTCCTCAGCACACCAACAGCTCCAGGGATTCTGTTCTCTCACGTCCTACATGCCATGGAAGTCTGCCTCATTGTCCTCATTTGAGCTGCACTTAGCAACACAATCTGATTCGCCTTTCTTCTAGGAACTCACACTCAAGGACCCCATACCTACAGGAGAAAGGAGGCTTGCGTTCCTACTGCAACCAAAGCACAGTTGTTCCTGTTACACTGCAGTATTTTGAATAGGCTAAGGACCGATAGCCTACTTAGAGTGTTCCAAGGATGAGTGAGTTCGCTACATGCAGAACACTTTGGGAAGAAAAGTTGATTCAGGCAAGGGAACAGGGTGTAGCTAGAGTCTCTTTTGACTTGTTGGAAATCAGATGGGTTTAGACTTCGTGTTCACCGCAAAAGATGACCTGATGGCACAAGCCTTGTTTCCCATATTAAAAGCTCTATTCAGGTTGCCCTGAAGCTACCTAAATACGTCTATTTCTGACTGGCCTCTAGTCACTGTAGTTACACTCAGGACGAAAAGATTTCTCTAACGAAGCACGATGCTTCCATAGCATGGGTGGTAGCTCATCCCGTCAGGCTCTAGAGCTAAAGGGAAACTTGACGTCAGTACTTGCCTCACGCTAAGGCCTGAAGAGCCCTGCTGAAGCGAAAGCGTGTTGCAGTTTACATTAGCTCGTATTCGCAGTTCTGCTTTACTTTAACGTTTCTACGGTTTTCCAGACTCTTTGGACCCTCGTGTGGGCACCCCATTGCCTACCAATACAGTGAGTACCAGCAGGCCATACTGCCCTTCTAAGAAACATCCAGGCCGTAAGCCTTTCCAAGTCCCTCTATGTGTTCAGAGAGTAGGGCAATACACTGCACCCTTCCTTGGGAAAGCTAGATGTCCTCAGCACACCAACAGCTCCAGGGATTCTGTTCTCTCACGTCCTACATGCCATGGAGTCTGCCTCATTGTCCGATTTTGAGCTGCTCTTAGAAACACAATCTGCTTCGCCTTTCTTCCAGGAACTCACACCCAAGGACCCCATACCTACAGTAGAAAGGAGGCTTGCATCCTACTGCAACGAAACCACAGTTTTCCTGTTACACTGCAGGATTTTAGAATAGGCTTTAGCCTATTCTAGCCCGATAGCCTACACAGAGCATTTCAAATTTGAGGGAGTCCGCTACATGGAGAACACTTTGTGAAGAAAAGTTGATTCAGGCAAGGGACCAGGGTAGAGCTAGAGTCTCTTTTGACTTGTTAGAAATCAGAAGACTTCAGGCTGATTGTTCACCTGCAAAGAAGACCTGATGGCACAAGCCTTGCTTTCCCATATTAAAAGCTCTTAGTCATGCTGCCCTGAAGCTACCTAAATAACTCTCTTTTTGACTGGCCTCTAGTCACTGTAGTTAGCCCTCTGGAACAAAAAGCAGTTTTCTCTAAAGAAACACGGTGCTTCCATAGTATGGGTGGGAGCTCATCCTGTCAGGCTCTAGAGCTAAAGGGAAACTTGACGTGAGTACTTGCCTCACGCTAAGGCCTGAAAAGCCCTGCTGAAGCGAAAGCGTGTTGCAGTTTCCATTAGCTAGTATTCGCAGTTCTGCTTTACTTTAACGTTTCTCCGCTTTTCCAGACACTTAGGACCCTCGTGTGGGCACCCCACTGCCTACAAATACGGTGAGTACCAGCAGGTTCCACTGCCCTTCTAAGAAACTTCCAGGCCGTAAGTCTTTCCAAGTCACTCTGCATTCAGAGAGCAGGGCAATACACTGCACCCTTCCTTGGGAAAGCTAGATGTCCTCAGCACACCAACAGCTCCAGGGATTCTGTTCTCTCACGTCCTACATGCCATGGAAGTCTGCCTCATTGTCCTCATTTGAGCTGCACTTAGCAACACAATCTGATTCGCCTTTCTTCTAGGAACTCACACTCAAGGACCCCATACCTACAGGAGAAAGGAGGCTTGCATTCCTTCTGCAACCAAAGCACAGTTGTTCCTGTTACCCTGCAGGATTTTAGAATAGCCTAAGGACCGATAGCCTACATAGAGCATTTCAAATTTGAGGCAGTTCGCTACATGTAGAACACTTTGTGAAGAAAAGTTGATTCAGGCAAGGGACAAGGGTAGAGCTAGAGTCTCTTTTGACTTGTTAGAAATCAGAAGGCTTCAGGCTGATGGTTCACCGGCAAAGAAACCTGATGGCACGAGCCTTGCTTTCCCTTCTTAAAAGCTCTTAGTCATGCTGCCCTGAAGCTACCTAAATAACTCTCTTTTTGACTGGCCTCTAGTCACTGTAGTTAGCCCTCTGGAACAAAAAGCAGTTTTCTCTAAGGAAACACGGTGCTTCCATAGTATGGGTGGGAGCTCATCTTATCAGGCTCTAGAGCTAAAGGGAAACTTGACGTGAGTACTTGCCTCACGCTAAGGCCTGAGGAGCCCTGCTGAAGCGAAAGCGTGTTGCAGTTTGCATCAGCTCGTATTCGAAGTTCTGCTTTACTTTAACGTTTCTACACATTTCCAGACACTTAGGAACCTCGTGTGGGCACCCCATTGCCTACAAATACAGTGAGTAGCAGCAGGCTCCACTGCCCTTCAAAGAAACATCCAGGCCGTAAGCCTTTCCAAGTCACTCTATGTATTCAGAGACTAGGGCAATACACTGCACCCTTCCTTGAGAACGCTAGATGTCCTCAGCACACCAACAGCTCCAGGGATTCTGTTCTCTCACGTCCTACATGCCATGGAAGTCTGCCTCATTGTCCTCATTTGAGCTGCACTTAGCAACACAATCTGCTTCACCTCTGTTCTAGGAACTCACACCCAAGGACCCCATACCTACAGTAGAAACGAGGCTTGCATTCCTACTGCAACGAAACCACTGTTTCCTGTTACACTGCAGGATTTTGAATAGGCTAAGGACCGATAGCCTACTCAAAGTGTTCCAAGGATGAGTGAGTTCGCTACATGCAGAACACTTTGGGAAGTAATGTTGATTCAGGCAAGGGAACAGGGTGTAGCTAGAGTCTCTTTTGACTTGTTGGAAATCAGAAGGGTTTAGACTTCGTGTTCACCGCAAAAGATGACCTGATGGCACAAGCCTTGTTTCCCATATTAAAAGCTCTATTCAGGCTGCCCTGAAGCTACCTAAATACGTCTATTTCTGACTGGCCTCTAGTCACTGTAGTTACACTCTGGACGAAAAGGTTTCTCTAACGAAGCACGATGCTTCCATAGCATGGGTGGTAGCTCATCCCGTCAGGCTCTAGAGCTAAAGGGAAACTTGACGTGAGTACTTGCCTCACGCTAAGGCCTGAAAAGCCCTGCTGAAGCGAAAGCGTGTTGCAGTTTCCATTAGCTAGTATTCGCAGTTCTGCTTTACTTTAACGTTTCTCCGCTTTTCCAGACACTTAGGACCCTCGTGTGGGCACCCCACTGCCTACAAATACAGTGAGTACCAGCAGGTTCCACTGCCCTTCTAAGAAACTTCCAGGCCGTAAGTCTTTCCAAGTCACTCTGCATTCAGAGAGCAGGGCAATACACTGCACCCTTCCTTGGGAAAGCTAGATGTCCTCAGCACACCAACAGCTCCAGGGATTCTGTTCTCTCACGCCCTACATGCCATGGAAGTCTGCCTCATTGTCCTCATTTGAGCTGCACTTAGCAACACAATCTGATTTGCCTTTCTTCTAGGAACTCACACTCAAGGACCCCATACCTACAGGAGAAAGGAGGCTTGCATTCCTTCTGCAACCAAAGCACAGTTGTTCCTGTTACCCTGCAGGATTTTAGAATAGCCTAAGGACCGATAGCCTACATAGAGCATTTCAAATTTGAGGCAGTTCGTTACATGTAGAACACTTTGTGAAGAAAAGTTGATTCAGGCAAGGGACAAGGGTAGAGCTAGAGTCTCTTTTGACTTGTTAGAAATCAGAAGGCTTCAGGCTGATGGTTCACCGGCAAAGAAACCTGATGGCACGAGCCTTGCTTTCCCTTCTTAAAAGCTCTTAGTCATGCTGCCCTGAAGCTACCTAAATAACTCTCTTTTTGACTGGCCTCTAGTCACTGTAGTTAGCCCTCTGGAACAAAAAGCAGTTTTCTCTAAGGAAACACGGTGCTTCCATAGTATGGGTGGGAGCTCATCTTATCAGGCTCTAGAGCTAAAGGGAAACTTGACGTGAGTACTTGCCTCACGCTAAGGCCTGAGGAGCCCTGCTGAAGCGAAAGCGTGTTGCAGTTTGCATCAGCTCGTATTCGAAGTTCTGCTTTACTTTAACGTTTCTACACATTTCCAGACACTTAGGAACCTCGTGTGGGCACCCCATTGCCTACAAATACAGTGAGTAGCAGCAGGCTCCACTGCCCTTCAAAGAAACATCCAGGCCGTAAGCCTTTCCAAGTCACTCTATGTATTCAGAGACTAGGGCAATACACTGCACCCTTCCTTGGGAACGCTAGATGTCCTCAGCACACCAACAGCTCCAGGGATTCTGTTCTCTCACGTCCTACATGCCATGGAAGTCTGCCTCATTGTCCTCATTTGAGCTGCACTTAGCAACACAATCTGCTTCACCTCTGTTCTAGGAACTCACACCCAAGGACCCCATACCTACAGTAGAAACGAGGCTTGCATTCCTACTGCAACGAAACCACTGTTTCCTGTTACCCTGCAGGATTTTGAATAGGCTAAGGACCGATAGCCTACTCAAAGTGTTCCAAGGATGAGTGAGTTCGCTACATGCAGAACACTTTGGGAAGTAATGTTGATTCAGGCAAGGGAACAGGGTGTAGCTAGAGTCTCTTTTGACTTGTTGGAAATCAGAAGGGTTTAGACTTCGTGTTCACCACAAAAGATGACCTGATGGCACAAGCCTTGTTTCCCATATTAAAAGCTCTATTCAGGCTGCCCTGAAGCTACCTAAATACGTCTATTTCTGACTGGCCTCTAGTCACTGTAGTTACACTCTGGACGAAAAGGTTTCTCTAACGAAGCACGATGCTTCCATAGCATGGGTGGTAGCTCATCCCGTCAGGCTCTAGAGCTAAAGGGAAACTTGACGTCAGTACTTGCCTCACGCTAAGGCCTGAAGAGCCCTGCTGAAGCGAAAGCGTGTTGCAGTTTACATTAGCTCGTATTCGCAGTTCTGCTTTACTTTAACGTTTCTACGGTTTTCCAGACTCTTTGGACCCTCGTGTGGGCACCCCATTGCCTACCAATACAGTGAGTACCAGCAGGCCGTACTGCCCTTCTAAGAAACATCCAGGCCGTAAGCCTTTCCAAGTCCCTCTATGTGTTCAGAGAGTAGGGCAATACACTGCACCCTTCCTTGGGAAAGCTAGATGTCCTCAGCACACCAACAGCTCCAGGGATTCTGTTCTCTCACGTCCTACATGCCATGGAGTCTGCCTCATTGTCCGATTTTGAGCTGCTCTTAGAAACACAATCTGCTTCGCCTTTCTTCCAGGAACTCACACCCAAGGACCCCATACCTACAGTAGAAAGGAGGCTTGCATCCTACTGCAACGAAACCACAGTTTTCCTGTTACACTGCAGGATTTTAGAATAGGCTTTAGCCTATTCTAGCCCGATAGCCTACATAGAGCATTTCAAATTTGAGGGAGTTCGCTACATGGAGAACACTTTGTGAAGAAAAGTTGATTCAGGCAAGGGACCAGGGTAGAGCTAGAGTCTCTTTTGACTTGTTAGAAATCAGAAGACTTCAGGCTGATTGTTCACCTGCAAAGAAGACCTGATGGCACAAGCCTTGCTTTCCCATATTAAAAGCTCTTAGTCATGCTGCCCTGAAGCTACCTAAATAACTCTCTTTTTGACTGGCCTCTAGTCACTGTAGTTAGCCCTCTGGAACAAAAAGCAGTTTTCTCTAAAGAAACACGGTGCTTCCATAGTATGGGTGGGAGCTCATCCTGTCAGGCTCTAGAGCTAAAGGGAAACTTGACGTCAGTACTTGCCTCACGCTAAGGCCTGAAAAGCCCTGCTGAAGCGAAAGCGTGTTGCAGTTTCCATTTGCTAGTATTCGCAGTTCTGCTTTACTTTAACGTTTCTCCGCTTTTCCAGACACTTAGGACCCTCGTGTGGGCACCCCACTGCCTACAAATACGGTGAGTACCAGCAGGTTCCACTGCCCTTCTAAGAAACTTCCAGGCCGTAAGTCTTTCCAAGTCACTCTGCATTCAGAGAGCAGGGCAATACACTGCACCCTTCCTTGGGAAAGCTAGATGTCCTCAGCACACCAACAGCTCCAGGGATTCTGTTCTCTCACGTCCTACATGCCATGGAAGTCTGCCTCATTGTCCTCATTTGAGCTGCACTTAGCAACACAATCTGATTCGCCTTTCTTCTAGGAACTCACACTCAAGGACCCCATACCTACAGGAGAAAGGAGGCTTGCATTCCTTCTGCAACCAAAGCACAGTTGTTCCTGTTACCCTGCAGGATTTTAGAATAGCCTAAGGACCGATAGCCTACATAGAGCATTTCAAATTTGAGGCAGTTCGCTACATGTAGAACACTTTGTGAAGAAAAGTTGATTCAGGCAAGGGACAAGGGTAGAGCTAGAGTCTCTTTTGACTTGTTAGAAATCAGAAGGCTTCAGGCTGATGGTTCACCGGCAAAGAAACCTGATGGCACGAGCCTTGCTTTCCCTTCTTAAAAGCTCTTAGTCATGCTGCCCTGAAGCTACCTAAATAACTCTCTTTTTGACTGGCCTCTAGTCACTGTAGTTAGCCCTCTGGAACAAAAAGCAGTTTTCTCTAAGGAAACACGGTGCTTCCATAGTATGGGTGGGAGCTCATCTTATCAGGCTCTAGAGCTAAAGGGAAACTTGACGTGAGTACTTGCCTCACGCTAAGGCCTGAGGAGCCCTGCTGAAACGAAAGCGTGTTGCAGTTTGCATCAGCTCGTATTCGAAGTTCTGCTTTACTTTAACGTGTCTACACATTTCCAGACACATAGGAACCTCGTGTGGGCACCCCATTGCCTACAAATACAGTGAGTAGCAGCAGGCTCCACTGCCCTTCAAAGAAACATCCAGGCCGTAAGCCTTTCCAAGTCACTCTATGTATTCAGAGACTAGGGCAATACACTGCACCCTTCCTTGGGAACGCTAGATGTCCTCAGCACACCAACAGCTCCAGGGATTCTGTTCTCTCACGTCCTACATACCATGGAAGTCTGCCTCATTGTCCTCATTTGAGCTGCACTTAGCAACACAATCTGCTTCACCTCTGTTCTAGGAACTCACACCCAAGGACCCCATACCTACAGTAGAAACGAGGCTTGCATTCCTACTGCAACGAAACCACTGTTTCCTGTTACACTGCAGGATTTTGAATAGGCTAAGGACCGATAGCCTACTCAAAGTGTTCCAAGGATGAGTGAGTTCGCTACATGCAGAACACTTTGGGAAGTAATGTTGATTCAGGCAAGGGAACAGGGTGTAGCTAGAGTCTCTTTTGACTTGTTGGAAATCAGAAGGGTTTAGACTTCGTGTTCACCGCAAAAGATGACCTGATGGCACAAGCCTTGTTTCCCATATTAAAAGCTCTATTCAGGCTGCCCTGAAGCTACCTAAATACGTCTATTTCTGACTGGCCTCTAGTCACTGTAGTTACACTCTGGACGAAAAGGTTTCTCTAACGAAGCACGATGCTTCCATAGCATGGGTGGTAGCTCATCCCGTCAGGCTCTAGAGCTAAAGGGAAACTTGACGTGAGTACTTGCCTCACGCTAAGGCCTGAAAAGCCCTGCTGAAGCGAAAGCGTGTTGCAGTTTCCATTAGCTAGTATTCGCAGTTCTGCTTTACTTTAACGTTTCTCCGCTTTTCCAGACACTTAGGACCCTCGTGTGGGCACCCCACTGCCTACAAATACAGTGAGTACCAGCAGGTTCCACTGCCCTTCTAAGAAACTTCCAGGCCGTAAGTCTTTCCAAGTCACTCTGCATTCAGAGAGCAGGGCAATACACTGCACCCTTCCTTGGGAAAGCTAGATGTCCTCAGCACACCAACAGCTCCAGGGATTCTGTTCTCTCACGCCCTACATGCCATGGAAGTCTGCCTCATTGTCCTCATTTGAGCTGCACTTAGCAACACAATCTGATTTGCCTTTCTTCTAGGAACTCACACTCAAGGACCCCATACCTACAGGAGAAAGGAGGCTTGCATTCCTTCTGCAACCAAAGCACAGTTGTTCCTGTTACCCTGCAGGATTTTAGAATAGCCTAAGGACCGATAGCCTACATAGAGCATTTCAAATTTGAGGCAGTTCGTTACATGTAGAACACTTTGTGAAGAAAAGTTGATTCAGGCAAGGGACAAGGGTAGAGCTAGAGTCTCTTTTGACTTGTTAGAAATCAGAAGGCTTCAGGCTGATGGTTCACCGGCAAAGAAACCTGATGGCACGAGCCTTGCTTTCCCTTCTTAAAAGCTCTTAGTCATGCTGCCCTGAAGCTACCTAAATAACTCTCTTTTTGACTGGCCTCTAGTCACTGTAGTTAGCCCTCTGGAACAAAAAGCAGTTTTCTCTAAGGAAACACGGTGCTTCAATAGTATGGGTGGGAGCTCATCTTATCAGGCTCTAGAGCTAAAGGGAAACTTGACGTGAGTACTTGCCTCACGCTAAGGCCTGAGGAGCCCTGCTGAAGCGAAAGCGTGTTGCAGTTTGCATCAGCTCGTATTCGAAGTTCTGCTTTACTTTAACGTTTCTACACATTTCCAGACACTTAGGAACCTCGTGTGGGCACCCCATTGCCTACAAATACAGTGAGTAGCAGCAGGCTCCACTGCCCTTCAAAGAAACATCCAGGCCGTAAGCCTTTCCAAGTCACTCTATGTATTCAGAGACTAGGGCAATACACTGCACCCTTCCTTGGGAACGCTAGATGTCCTCAGCACACCAACAGCTCCAGGGATTCTGTTCTCTCACGTCCTACATGCCATGGAAGTCTGCCTCATTGTCCTCATTTGAGCTGCACTTAGCAACACAATCTGCTTCACCTCTGTTCTAGGAACTCACACCCAAGGACCCCATACCTACAGTAGAAACGAGGCTTGCATTCCTACTGCAACGAAACCACTGTTTCCTGTTACCCTGCAGGATTTTGAATAGGCTAAGGACCGATAGCCTACTCAAAGTGTTCCAAGGATGAGTGAGTTCGCTACATGCAGAACACTTTGGGAAGTAATGTTGATTCAGGCAAGGGAACAGGGTGTAGCTAGAGTCTCTTTTGACTTGTTGGAAATCAGAAGGGTTTAGACTTCGTGTTCACCACAAAAGATGACCTGATGGCACAAGCCTAGTTTCCCATATTAAAAGCTCTATTCAGGCTGCCCTGAAGCTACCTAAATACGTCTATTTCTGACTGGCCTCTAGTCACTGTAGTTACACTCTGGACGAAAAGGTTTCTCTAACGAAGCACGATGCTTCCATAGCATGGGTGGTAGCTCATCCCGTCAGGCTCTAGAGCTAAAGGGAAACTTGACGTCAGTACTTGCCTCACGCTAAGGCCTGAAAAGCCCTGCTGAAGCGAAAGCGTGTTGCAGTTTCCATTAGCTAGTATTCGCAGTTCTGCTTTACTTTAACGTTTCTCCGCTTTTCCAGACACTTAGGACCCTCGTGTGGGCACCCCACTGCCTACAAATACAGTGAGTACCAGCAGGTTCCACTGCCCTTCTAAGAAACTTCCAGGCCGTAAGTCTTTCCAAGTCACTCTGCATTCAGAGAGCAGGGCAATACACTGCACCCTTCCTTGGGAAAGCTAGATGTCCTCAGCACACCAACAGCTCCAGGGATTCTGTTCTCTCACGTCCTACATGCCATGGAAGTCTGCCTCATTGTCCTCATTTGAGCTGCACTTAGCAACACAATCTGATTTGCCTTTCTTCTAGGAACTCACACTCAAGGACCCCATACCTACAGGAGAAAGGAGGCTTGCATTCCTTCTGCAACCAAAGCACAGTTGTTCCTGTTACCCTGCAGGATTTTAGAATAGCCTAAGGACCGATAGCCTACATAGAGCATTTCAAATTTGAGGCAGTTCGTTACATGTAGAACACTTTGTGAAGAAAAGTTGATTCAGGCAAGGGACAAGGGTAGAGCTAGAGTCTCTTTTGACTTGTTAGAAATCAGAAGGCTTCAGGCTGATGGTTCACCGGCAAAGAAACCTGATGGCACGAGCCTTGCTTTCCCTTCTTAAAAGCTCTTAGTCATGCTGCCCTGAAGCTACCTAAATAACTCTCTTTTTGACTGGCCTCTAGTCACTGTAGTTAGCCCTCTGGAACAAAAAGCAGTTTTCTCTAAGGAAACACGGTGCTTCCATAGTATGGGTGGGAGCTCATCTTATCAGGCTCTAGAGCTAAAGGGAAACTTGACGTGAGTACTTGCCTCACGCTAAGGCCTGAGGAGCCCTGCTGAAGCGAAAGCGTGTTGCAGTTTGCATCAGCTCGTATTCGAAGTTCTGCTTTACTTTAACGTTTCTACACATTTCCAGACACTTAGGAACCTCGTGTGGGCACCCCATTGCCTACAAATACAGTGAGTAGCAGCAGGCTCCACTGCCCTTCAAAGAAACATCCAGGCCGTAAGCCTTTCCAAGTCACTCTATGTATTCAGAGACTAGGGCAATACACTGCACCCTTCCTTGGGAACGCTAGATGTCCTCAGCACACCAACAGCTCCAGGGATTCTGTTCTCTCACGTCCTACATGCCATGGAAGTCTGCCTCATTGTCCTCATTTGAGCTGCACTTAGCAACACAATCTGCTTCACCTCTGTTCTAGGAACTCACACCCAAGGACCCCATACCTACAGTAGAAACGAGGCTTGCATTCCTACTGCAACGAAACCACTGTTTCCTGTTACCCTGCAGGATTTTGAATAGGCTAAGGACCGATAGCCTACTCAAAGTGTTCCAAGGATGAGTGAGTTCGCTACATGCAGAACACTTTGGGAAGTAATGTTGATTCAGGCAAGGGAACAGGGTGTAGCTAGAGTCTCTTTTGACTTGTTGGAAATCAGAAGGGTTTAGACTTCGTGTTCACCGCAAAAGATGACCTGATGGCACAAGCCTTGTTTCCCATATTAAAAGCTCTATTCAGGCTGCCCTGAAGCTACCTAAATACGTCTATTTCTGACTGGCCTCTAGTCACTGTAGTTACACTCTGGACGAAAAGGTTTCTCTAACGAAGCACGATGCTTCCATAGCATGGGTGGTAGCTCATCCCGTCAGGCTCTAGAGCTAAAGGGAAACTTGACGTGAGTACTTGCCTCACGCTAAGGCCTGAAAAGCCCTGCTGAAGCGAAAGCGTGTTGCAGTTTCCATTAGCTAGTATTCGCAGTTCTGCTTTACTTTAACGTTTCTCCGCTTTTCCAGACACTTAGGACCCTCGTGTGGGCACCCCACTGCCTACAAATACAGTGAGTACCAGCAGGTTCCACTGCCCTTCTAAGAAACTTCCAGGCCGTAAGTCTTTCCAAGTCACTCTGCATTCAGAGAGCAGGGCAATACACTGCACCCTTCCTTGGGAAAGCTAGATGTCCTCAGCACACCAACAGCTCCAGGGATTCTGTTCTCTCACGCCCTACATGCCATGGAAGTCTGCCTCATTGTCCTCATTTGAGCTGCACTTAGCAACACAATCTGATTTGCCTTTCTTCTAGGAACTCACACTCAAGGACCCCATACCTACAGGAGAAAGGAGGCTTGCATTCCTTCTGCAACCAAAGCACAGTTGTTCCTGTTACCCTGCAGGATTTTAGAATAGCCTAAGGACCGATAGCCTACATAGAGCATTTCAAATTTGAGGCAGTTCGTTACATGTAGAACACTTTGTGAAGAAAAGTTGATTCAGGCAAGGGACAAGGGTAGAGCTAGAGTCTCTTTTGACTTGTTAGAAATCAGAAGGCTTCAGGCTGATGGTTCACCGGCAAAGAAACCTGATGGCACGAGCCTTGCTTTCCCTTCTTAAAAGCTCTTAGTCATGCTGCCCTGAAGCTACCTAAATAACTCTCTTTTTGACTGGCCTCTAGTCACTGTAGTTATCCCTCTGGAACAAAAAGCAGTTTTCTCTAAGGAAACACGGTGCTTCCATAGTATGGGTGGGAGCTCATCTTATCAGGCTCTAGAGCTAAAGGGAAACTTGACGTGAGTACTTGCCTCACGCTAAGGCCTGAGGAGCCCTGCTGAAGCGAAAGCGTGTTGCAGTTTGCATCAGCTCGTATTCGAAGTTCTGCTTTACTTTAACGTTTCTACACATTTCCAGACACTTAGGAACCTCGTGTGGGCACCCCATTGCCTACAAATACAGTGAGTAGCAGCAGGCTCCACTGCCCTTCAAAGAAACATCCAGGCCGTAAGCCTTTCCAAGTCACTCTATGTATTCAGAGATTAGGGCAATACACTGCACCCTTCCTTGGGAACGCTAGATGTCCTCAGCACACCAACAGCTCCAGGGATTCTGTTCTCTCACGTCCTACATGCCATGGAAGTCTGCCTCATTGTCCTCATTTGAGCTGCACTTAGCAACACAATCGGCTTCACCTTTCTTCTAGGAACTCACACCCAAGGACCCCATACCTACAGTAGAAACGAGGCTTGCATTCCTACTGCAACGAAACCACTGTTTCCTGTTACCCTGCAGGATTTTGAATAGGCTAAGGACCGATAGCCTACTCAAAGTGTTCCAAGGATGAGTGAGTTCGCTACATGCAGAACACTTTGGGAAGTAATGTTGATTCAGGCAAGGGAACAGGGTGTAGCTAGAGTCTCTTTTGACTTGTTGGAAATCAGAAGGGTTTAGACTTCGTGTTCACCACAAAAGATGACCTGATGGCACAAGCCTTGTTTCCCATATTAAAAGCTCTATTCAGGCTGCCCTGAAGCTACCTAAATACGTCTATTTCTGACTGGCCTCTAGTCACTGTAGTTACACTCTGGACGAAAAGGTTTCTCTAACGAAGCACGATGCTTCCATAGCATGGGTGGTAGCTCATCCCGTCAGGCTCTAGAGCTAAAGGGAAACTTGACGTCAGTACTTGCCTCACGCTAAGGCCTGAAGAGCCCTGCTGAAGCGAAAGCGTGTTGCAGTTTACATTAGCTCGTATTCGCAGTTCTGCTTTACTTTAACGTTTCTACGGTTTTCCAGACTCTTTGGACCCTCGTGTGGGCACCCCATTGCCTACCAATACAGTGAGTACCAGCAGGCCGTACTGCCCTTCTAAGAAACATCCAGGCCGTAAGCCTTTCCAAGTCCCTCTATGTGTTCAGAGAGTAGGGCAATACACTGCAACCTTCCTTGGGAAAGCTAGATGTCCTCAGCACACCAACAGCTCCAGGGATTCTGTTCTCTCACGTCCTACATGCCATGGAGTCTGCCTCATTGTCCGATTTTGAGCTGCTCTTAGAAACACAATCTGCTTCGCCTTTCTTCCAGGAACTCACACCCAAGGACCCCATACCTACAGTAGAAAGGAGGCTTGCATCCTACTGCAACGAAACCACAGTTTTCCTGTTACACTGCAGGATTTTAGAATAGGCTTTAGCCTATTCTAGCCCGATAGCCTACATAGAGCATTTCAAATTTGAGGGAGTTCGCTACATGGAGAACACTTTGTGAAGAAAAGTTGATTCAGGCAAGGGACCAGGGTAGAGCTAGAGTCTCTTTTGACTTGTTAGAAAGCAGAAGACTTCAGGCTGATTGTTCACCTGCAAAGAAGACCTGATGGCACAAGCCTTGCTTTCCCATATTAAAAGCTCTTAGTCATGCTGCCCTGAAGCTACCTAAATAACTCTCTTTTTGACTGGCCTCTAGTCACTGTAGTTAGCCCTCTGGAACAAAAAGCAGTTTTCTCTAAAGAAACACGGTGCTTCCATAGTATGGGTGGGAGCTCATCCTGTCAGGCTCTAGAGCTAAAGGGAAACTTGACGTCAGTACTTGCCTCACGCTAAGGCCTGAAAAGCCCTGCTGAAGCGAAAGCGTGTTGCAGTTTCCATTTGCTAGTATTCGCAGTTCTGCTTTACTTTAACGTTTCTCCGCTTTTCCAGACACTTAGGACCCTCGTGTGGGCACCCCATTGCCTACAAATACGGTGAGTACCAGCAGGTTCCACTGCCCTTCTAAGAAACTTCCAGGCCGTAAGTCTTTCCAAGTCACTCTGCATTCAGAGAGCAGGGCAATACACTGCACCCTTCCTTGGGAAAGCTAGATGTCCTCAGCACACCAACAGCTCCAGGGATTCTGTTCTCTCACGTCCTACATGCCATGGAAGTCTGCCTCATTGTCCTCATTTGAGCTGCACTTAGCAACACAATCTGATTCGCCTTTCTTCTAGGAACTCACACTCAAGGACCCCATACCTACAGGAGAAAGGAGGCTTGCATTCCTTCTGCAACCAAAGCACAGTTGTTCCTGTTACCCTGCAGGATTTTAGAATAGCCTAAGGACCGATAGCCTACATAGAGCATTTCAAATTTGAGGCAGTTCGCTACATGTAGAACACTTTGTGAAGAAAAGTTGATTCAGGCAAGGGACAAGGGTAGAGCTAGAGTCTCTTTTGACTTGTTAGAAATCAGAAGGCTTCAGGCTGATGGTTCACCGACAAAGAAACCTGATGGCACGAGCCTTGCTTTCCCTTCTTAAAAGCTCTTAGTCATGCTGCCCTGAAGCTACCTAAATAACTCTCTTTTTGACTGGCCTCTAGTCACTGTAGTTAGCCCTCTGGAACAAAAAGCAGTTTTCTCTAAGGAAACACGGTGCTTCCATAGTATGGGTGGGAGCTCATCTTATCAGGCTCTAGAGCTAAAGGGAAACTTGACGTGAGTACTTGCCTCACGCTAAGGCCTGAGGAGCCCTGCTGAAGCGAAAGCGTGTTGCAGTTTGCATCAGCTCGTATTCGAAGTTCTGCTATACTTTAACGTTTCTACACATTTCCAGACACTTAGGAACCTCGTGTGGGCACCCCATTGCCTACAAATACAGTGAGTAGCAGCAGGCTCCACTGCCCTTCAAAGAAACATCCAGGCCGTAAGCCTTTCCAAGTCACTCTATGTATTCAGAGACTAGGGCAATACACTGCACCCTTCCTTGGGAACGCTAGATGTCCTCAGCACACCAACAGCTCCAGGGATTCTGTTCTCTCACGTCCTACATGCCATGGAAGTCTGCCTCATTGTCCTCATTTGAGCTGCACTTAGCAACACAATCTGCTTCACCTCTGTTCTAGGAACTCACACCCAAGGACCCCATACCTACAGTAGAAACGAGGCTTGCATTCCTACTGCAACGAAACCACTGTTTCCTGTTACACTGCAGGATTTTGAATAGGCTAAGGACCGATAGCCTACTCAAAGTGTTCCAAGGATGAGTGAGTTCGCTACATGCAGAACACTTTGGGAAGTAATGTTGATTCAGGCAAGGGAACAGGGTGTAGCTAGAGTCTCTTTTGACTTGTTGGAAATCAGAAGGGTTTAGACTTCGTGTTCACCGCAAAAGATGACCTGATGGCACAAGCCTTGTTTCCCATATTAAAAGCTCTATTCAGGCTGCCCTGAAGCTACCTAAATACGTCTATTTCTGACTGGCCTCTAGTCACTGTAGTTACACTCTGGACGAAAAGGTTTCTCTAACGAAGCACGATGCTTCCATAGCATGGGTGGTAGCTCATCCCGTCAGGCTCTAGAGCTAAAGGGAAACTTGACGTGAGTACTTGCCTCACGCTAAGGCCTGAAAAGCCCTGCTGAAGCGAAAGCGTGTTGCAGTTTCCATTAGCTAGTATTCGCAGTTCTGCTTTACTTTAACGTTTCTCCGCTTTTCCAGACACTTAGGACCCTCGTGTGGGCACCCCACTGCCTACAAATACAGTGAGTACCAGCAGGTTCCACTGCCCTTCTAAGAAACTTCCAGGCCGTAAGTCTTTCCAAGTCACTCTGCATTCAGAGAGCAGGGCAATACACTGCACCCTTCCTTGGGAAAGCTAGATGTCCTCAGCACACCAACAGCTCCAGGGATTCTGTTCTCTCACGTCCTACATGCCATGGAGTCTGCCTCATTGTCCGATTTTGAGCTGCTCTTAGAAACACAATCTGCTTCGCCTTTCTTCCAGGAACTCACACCCAAGGACCCCATACCTACAGTAGAAAGGAGGCTTGCATCCTACTGCAACGAAACCACAGTTTTCCTGTTACACTGCAGGATTTTAGAATAGGCTTTAGCCTATTCTAGCCCGATAGCCTACATAGAGCATTTCAAATTTGAGGGAGTTCGCTACATGGAGAACACTTTGTGAAGAAAAGTTGATTCAGGCAAGGGACCAGGGTAGAGCTAGAGTCTCTTTTGACTTGTTAGAAATCAGAAGACTTCAGGCTGATTGTTCACCTGCAAAGAAGACCTGATGGCACAAGCCTTGCTTTCCCATATTAAAAGCTCTTAGTCATGCTGCCCTGAAGCTACCTAAATAACTCTCTTTTTGACTGGCCTCTAGTCACTGTAGTTAGCCCTCTGGAACAAAAAGCAGTTTTCTCTAAAGAAACACGGTGCTTCCATAGTATGGGTGGGAGCTCATCCTGTCAGGCTCTAGAGCTAAAGGGAAACTTGACGTGAGTACTTGCCTCACGCTAAGGCCTGAAAAGCCCTGCTGAAGCGAAAGCGTGTTGCAGTTTCCATTTGCTAGTATTCGCAGTTCTGCTTTACTTTAACGTTTCTCCGCTTTTCCAGACACTTAGGACCCTCGTGTGGGCACCCCACTGCCTACAAATACGGTGAGTACCAGCAGGTTCCACTGCCCTTCTAAGAAACTTCCAGGCCGTAAGTCTTTCCAAGTCACTCTGCATTCAGAGAGCAGGGCAATACACTGCACCCTTCCTTGGGAAAGCTAGATGTCCTCAGCACACCAACAGCTCCAGGGATTCTGTTCTCTCACGTCCTACATGCCATGGAAGTCTGCCTCATTGTCCTCATTTGAGCTGCACTTAGCAACACAATCTGATTCGCCTTTCTTCTAGGAACTCACACTCAAGGACCCCATACCTACAGGAGAAAGGAGGCTTGCGTTCCTACTGCAACCAAAGCACAGTTGTTCCTGTTACACTGCAGTATTTTGAATAGGCTAAGGACCGATAGCCTACTTAGAGTGTTCCAAGGATGAGTGAGTTCGCTACATGCAGAACACTTTGGGAAGAAAAGTTGATTCAGGCAAGGGAACAGGGTGTAGCTAAAGTCTCTTTTGACTTGTTGGAAATCAGATGGGTTTAGACTTCGTGTTCACCGCAAAAGATGACCTGATGGCACAAGCCTTGTTTCCCATATTAAAAGCTCTATTCAGGTTGCCCTGAAGCTACCTAAATACGTCTATTTCTGACTGGCCTCTAGTCACTGTAGTTACACTCAGGACGAAAAGATTTCTCTAACGAAGCACGATGCTTCCATAGCATGGGTGGTAGCTCATCCCGTCAGGCTCTAGAGCTAAAGGGAAACTTGACGTCAGTACTTGCCTCACGCTAAGGCCTGAAGAGCCCTGCTGAAGCGAAAGCGTGTTGCAGTTTACATTAGCTCGTATTCGCAGTTCTGCTTTACTTTAACGTTTCTACGGTTTTCCAGACTCTTTGGACCCTCGTGTGGGACCCCATTGCCTACCAATACAGTGAGTACCAGCAGGCCGTACTGCCCTTCTAAGAAACATCCAGGCCGTAAGCCTTTCCAAGTCACTCTATGTGTTCAGAGAGTAGGGCAATACACTGCACCCTTCCTTGGGAAAGCTAGATGTCCTCAGCACACCAACAGCTCCAGGGATTCTGTTCTCTCACGTCCTACATGCCATGGAAGTCTGCCTCATTGTCCTCATTTGAGCTGCACTTAGCAACACAATCTGATTCGCCTTTCTTCTAGGAACTCACACTCAAGGATCCCATACCTACAGGAGAAAGGAGGCTTGCATTCCTTCTGCAACCAAAGCACAGTTGTTCCTGTTACCCTGCAGGATTTTAGAATAGCCTAAGGACCGATAGCCTACATAGAGCATTTCAAATTTGAGGCAGTTCGCTACATGTAGAACACTTTGTGAAGAAAAGTTGATTCAGGCAAGGGACAAGGGTAGAGCTAGAGTCTCTTTTGACTTGTTAGAAATCAGAAGGCTTCAGGCTGATGGTTCACCGGCAAAGAAACCTGATGGCACGAGCCTTGCTTTCCCTTCTTAAAAGCTCTTAGTCATGCTGCCCTGAAGCTACCTAAATAACTCTCTTTTTGACTGGCCTCTAGTCACTGTAGTTAGCCCTCTGGAACAAAAAGCAGTTTTCTCTAAGGAAACACGGTGCTTCCATAGTATGGGTGGGAGCTCATCTTATCAGGCTCTAGAGCTAAAGGGAAACTTGACGTGAGTACTTGCCTCACGCTAAGGCCTGAGGAGCCCTGCTGAAGCGAAAGCGTGTTGCAGTTTGCATCAGCTCGTATTCGAAGTTCTGCTATACTTTAACGTTTCTACACATTTCCAGACACTTAGGAACCTCGTGTGGGCACCCCATTGCCTACAAATACAGTGAGTAGCAGCAGGCTCCACTGCCCTTCAAAGAAACATCCAGGCCGTAAGCCTTTCCAAGTCACTCTATGTATTCAGAGACTAGGGCAATACACTGCACCCTTCCTTGGGAACGCTAGATGTCCTCAGCACACCAACAGCTCCAGGGATTCTGTTCTCTCATGTCCTACATGCCATGGAAGTCTGCCTCATTGTCCTCATTTGAGCTGCACTTAGCAACACAATCTGCTTCACCTCTGTTCTAGGAACTCACACCCAAGGACCCCATACCTACAGTAGAAACGAGGCTTGCATTCCTACTGCAACGAAACCACTGTTTCCTGTTACCCTGCAGGATTTTGAATAGGCTAAGGACCGATAGCCTACTCAAAGTGTTCCAAGGATGAGTGAGTTCGCTACATGCAGAACACTTTGGGAAGTAATGTTGATTCAGGCAAGGGAACAGGGTGTAGCTAGAGTCTCTTTTGACTTGTTGGAAATCAGAAGGGTTTAGACTTCGTGTTCACCGCAAAAGATGACCTGATGGCACAAGCCTTGTTTCCCATATTAAAAGCTCTATTCAGGCTGCCCTGAAGCTACCTAAATACGTCTATTTCTGACTGGCCTCTAGTCACTGTAGTTACACTCTGGACGAAAAGGTTTCTCTAACGAAGCACGATGCTTCCATAGCATGGGTGGTAGCTCATCCCGTCAGGCTCTAGAGCTAAAGGGAAACTTGACGTCAGTACTTGCCTCACGCTAAGGCCTGAAGAGCCCTGCTGAAGCGAAAGCGTGTTGCAGTTTACATTAGCTCGTATTCGCAGTTCTGCTTTACTTTAACGTTTCTACGGTTTTCCAGACTCTTTGGACCCTCGTGTGGGCACCCCACTGCCTACAAATACAGTGAGTACCAGCAGGTTCCACTGCCCTTCTAAGAAACTTCCAGGCCGTAAGTCTTTCCAAGTCACTCTGCATTCAGAGAGCAGGGCAATACACTGCACCCTTCCTTGGGAAAGCTAGATGTCCTCAGCACACCAACAGCTCCAGGGATTCTGTTCTCTCACGTCCTACATGCCATGGAAGTCTGCCTCATTGTCCTCATTTGAGCTGCACTTAGCAACACAATCTGATTCGCCTTTCTTCTAGGAACTCACACTCAAGGATCCCATACCTACAGGAGAAAGGAGGCTTGCATTCCTTCTGCAACCAAAGCACAGTTGTTCCTGTTACCCTGCAGGATTTTAGAATAGCCTAAGGACCGATAGCCTACATAGAGCATTTCAAATTTGAGGCAGTTCGCTACATGTAGAACACTTTGTGAAGAAATGTTGATTCAGGCAAGGGACAAGGGTAGAGCTAGAGTCTCTTTGACTTGTTAGAAATCAGAAGGCTTCAGGCTGATGGTTCACCGGCAAAGAAACCTGATGGCACGAGCCTTGCTTTCCCTTCTTAAAAGCTCTTAGTCATGCTGCCCTGAAGCTACCTAAATAACTCTCTTTTTGACTGGCCTCTAGTCACTGTAGTTAGCCCTCTGGAACAAAAAGCAGTTTTCTCTAAGGAAACACGGTGCTTCCATAGTATGGGTGGGAGCTCATCTTATCAGGCTCTAGAGCTAAAGGGAAACTTGACGTGAGTACTTGCCTCACGCTAAGGCCTGAGGAGCCCTGCTGAAGCGAAAGCGTGTTGCAGTTTGCATCAGCTCGTATTCGAAGTTCTGCTTTACTTTAACGTTTCTACACATTTCCAGACACTTAGGAACCTCGTGTGGGCACCCCATTGCCTACAAATACAGTGAGTAGCAGCAGGCTCCACTGCCCTTCAAAGAAACATCCAGGCCGTAAGCCTTTCCAAGTCACTCTATGTATTCAGAGACTAGGGCAATACACTGCACCCTTCCTTGGGAACGCTAGATGTCCTCAGCACACCAACAGCTCCAGGGATTCTGTTCTCTCACGTCCTACATGCCATGGAAGTCTGCCTCATTGTCCTCATTTGAGCTGCACTTAGCAACACAATCTGCTTCACCTCTGTTCTAGGAACTCACACCCAAGGACCCCATACCTACAGTAGAAACGAGGCTTGCATTCCTACTGCAACGAAACCACTGTTTCCTGTTACACTGCAGGATTTTGAATAGGCTAAGGACCGATAGCCTACTCAAAGTGTTCCAAGGATGAGTGAGTTCGCTACATGCAGAACACTTTGGGAAGTAATGTTGATTCAGGCAAGGGAACAGGGTGTAGCTAGAGTCTCTTTTGACTTGTTGGAAATCAGAAGGGTTTAGACTTCGTGTTCACCGCAAAAGATGACCTGATGGCACAAGCCTTGTTTCCCATATTAAAAGCTCTATTCAGGCTGCCCTGAAGCTACCTAAATACGTCTATTTCTGACTGGCCTCTAGCCACTGTAGTTACACTCTGGACGAAAAGGTTTCTCTAACGAAGCACGATGCTTCCATAGCATGGGTGGTAGCTCATCCCGTCAGGCTCTAGAGCTAAAGGGAAACTTGACGTCAGTACTTGCCTCACGCTAAGGCCTGAAGAGCCCTGCTGAAGCGAAAGCGTGTTGCAGTTTACATTAGCTCGTATTCGCAGTTCTGCTTTACTTTAACGTTTCTACGGTTTTCCAGACTCTTTGGACCCTCGTGTGGGCACCCCATTGCCTACCAATACAGTGAGTACCAGCAGGCCGTACTGCCCTTCTAAGAAACATCCAGGCCGTAAGCCTTTCCAAGTCCCTCTATGTGTTCAGAGAGTAGGGCAATACACTGCAACCTTCCTTGGGAAAGCTAGATGTCCTCAGCACACCAACAGCTCCAGGGATTCTGTTCTCTCACGTCCTACATGCCATGGAGTCTGCCTCATTGTCCGATTTTGAGCTGCTCTTAGAAACACAATCTGCTTCGCCTTTCTTCCAGGAACTCACACCCAAGGACCCCATACCTACAGTAGAAAGGAGGCTTGCATCCTACTGCAACGAAACCACAGTTTTCCTGTTACACTGCAGGATTTTAGAATAGGCTTTAGCCTATTCTAGCCCGATAGCCTACATAGAGCATTTCAAATTTGAGGGAGTTCGCTACATGGAGAACACTTTGTGAAGAAAAGTTGATTCAGGCAAGGGACAAGGGTAGAGCTAGAGTCTCTTTTGACTTGTTAGAAATCAGAAGGCTTCAGGCTGATGGTTCACCGACAAAGAAACCTGATGGCACGAGCCTTGCTTTCCCTTCTTAAAAGCTCTTAGTCATGCTGCCCTGAAGCTACCTAAATAACTCTCTTTTTGACTGGCCTCTAGTCACTGTAGTTAGCCCTCTGGAACAAAAAGCAGTTTTCTCTAAGGAAACACGGTGCTTCCATAGTATGGGTGGGAGCTCATCTTATCAGGCTCTAGAGCTAAAGGGAAACTTGACGTGAGTACTTGCCTCACGCTAAGGCCTGAGGAGCCCTGCTGAAGCGAAAGCGTGTTGCAGTTTGCATCAGCTCGTATTCGAAGTTCTGCTATACTTTAACGTTTCTACACATTTCCAGACACTTAGGAACCTCGTGTGGGCACCCCATTGCCTACAAATACAGTGAGTAGCAGCAGGCTCCACTGCCCTTCAAAGAAACATCCAGGCCGTAAGCCTTTCCAAGTCACTCTATGTATTCAGAGACTAGGGCAATACACTGCACCCTTCCTTGGGAACGCTAGATGTCCTCAGCACACCAACAGCTCCAGGGATTCTGTTCTCTCACGTCCTACATGCCATGGAAGTCTGCCTCATTGTCCTCATTTGAGCTGCACTTAGCAACACAATCTGCTTCACCTCTGTTCTAGGAACTCACACCCAAGGACCCCATACCTACAGTAGAAACGAGGCTTGCATTCCTACTGCAACGAAACCACTGTTTCCTGTTACACTGCAGGATTTTGAATAGGCTAAGGACCGATAGCCTACTCAAAGTGTTCCAAGGATGAGTGAGTTCGCTACATGCAGAACACTTTGGGAAGTAATGTTGATTCAGGCAAGGGAACAGGGTGTAGCTAGAGTCTCTTTTGACTTGTTGGAAATCAGAAGGGTTTAGACTTCGTGTTCACCGCAAAAGATGACCTGATGGCACAAGCCTTGTTTCCCATATTAAAAGCTCTATTCAGGCTGCCCTGAAGCTACCTAAATACGTCTATTTCTGACTGGCCTCTAGTCACTGTAGTTACACTCTGGACGAAAAGGTTTCTTTAACGAAGCACGATGCTTCCATAGCATGGGTGGTAGCTCATCCCGTCAGGCTCTAGAGCTAAAGGGAAACTTGACGTGAGTACTTGCCTCACGCTAAGGCCTGAAAAGCCCTGCTGAAGCGAAAGCGTGTTGCAGTTTCCATTAGCTAGTATTCGCAGTTCTGCTTTACTTTAACGTTTCTCCGCTTTTCCAGACACTTAGGACCCTCGTGTGGGCACCCCACTGCCTACAAATACAGTGAGTACCAGCAGGTTCCACTGCCCTTCTAAGAAACTTCCAGGCCGTAAGTCTTTCCAAGTCACTCTGCATTCAGAGAGCAGGGCAATACACTGCACCCTTCCTTGGGAAAGCTAGATGTCCTCAGCACACCAACAGCTCCAGGGATTCTGTTCTCTCACGTCCTACATGCCATGGAGTCTGCCTCATTGTCCGATTTTGAGCTGCTCTTAGAAACACAATCTGCTTCGCCTTTCTTCCAGGAACTCACACCCAAGGACCCCATACCTACAGTAGAAAGGAGGCTTGCATCCTACTGCAACGAAACCACAGTTTTCCTGTTACACTGCAGGATTTTAGAATAGGCTTTAGCCTATTCTAGCCCGATAGCCTACATAGAGCATTTCAAATTTGAGGGAGTTCGCTACATGGAGAACACTTTGTGAAGAAAAGTTGATTCAGGCAAGGGACCAGGGTAGAGCTAGAGTCTCTTTTGACTTGTTAGAAATCAGAAGACTTCAGGCTGATTGTTCACCTGCAAAGAAGACCTGATGGCACAAGCCTTGCTTTCCCATATTAAAAGCTCTTAGTCATGCTGCCCTGAAGCTACCTAAATAACTCTCTTTTTGACTGGCCTCTAGTCACTGTAGTTAGCCCTCTGGAACAAAAAGCAGTTTTCTCTAAAGAAACACGGTGCTTCCATAGTATGGGTGGGAGCTCATCCTGTCAGGCTCTAGAGCTAAAGGGAAACTTGACGTGAGTACTTGCCTCACGCTAAGGCCTGAAAAGCCCTGCTGAAGCGAAAGCGTGTTGCAGTTTCCATTTGCTAGTATTCGCAGTTCTGCTTTACTTTAACGTTTCTCCGCTTTTCCAGACACTTAGGACCCTCGTGTGGGCACCCCACTGCCTACAAATACGGTGAGTACCAGCAGGTTCCACTGCCCTTCTAAGAAACTTCCAGGCCGTAAGTCTTTCCAAGTCACTCTGCATTCAGAGAGCAGGGCAATACACTGCACCCTTCCTTGGGAAAGCTAGATGTCCTCAGCACACCAACAGCTCCAGGGATTCTGTTCTCTCACGTCCTACATGCCATGGAAGTCTGCCTCATTGTCCTCATTTGAGCTGCACTTAGCAACACAATCTGATTCGCCTTTCTTCTAGGAACTCACACTCAAGGACCCCATACCTACAGGAGAAAGGAGGCTTGCGTTCCTACTGCAACCAAAGCACAGTTGTTGCTGTTACACTGCAGTATTTTGAATAGGCTAAGGACCGATAGCCTACTTAGAGTGTTCCAAGGATGAGTGAGTTCGCTACATGCAGAACACTTTGGGAAGAAAAGTTGATTCAGGCAAGGGAACAGGGTGTAGCTAAAGTCTCTTTTGACTTGTTGGAAATCAGATGGGTTTAGACTTCGTGTTCACCGCAAAAGATGACCTGATGGCACAAGCCTTGTTTCCCATATTAAAAGCTCTATTCAGGTTGCCCTGAAGCTACCTAAATACGTCTATTTCTGACTGGCCTCTAGTCACTGTAGTTACACTCAGGACGAAAAGATTTCTCTAACGAAGCACGATGCTTCCATAGCATGGGTGGTAGCTCATCCCGTCAGGCTCTAGAGCTAAAGGGAAACTTGACGTCAGTACTTGCCTCACGCTAAGGCCTGAAGAGCCCTGCTGAAGCGAAAGCGTGTTGCAGTTTACATTAGCTCGTATTCGCAGTTCTGCTTTACTTTAACGTTTCTACGGTTTTCCAGACTCTTTGGACCCTCGTGTGGGACCCCATTGCCTACCAATACAGTGAGTACCAGCAGGCCGTACTGCCCTTCTAAGAAACATCCAGGCCGTAAGCCTTTCCAAGTCACTCTATGTGTTCAGAGAGTAGGGCAATACACTGCACCCTTCCTTGGGAAAGCTAGATGTCCTCAGCACACCAACAGCTCCAGGGATTCTGTTCTCTCACGTCCTACATGCCATGGAAGTCTGCCTCATTGTCCTCATTTGAGCTGCACTTAGCAACACAATCTGATTCGCCTTTCTTCTAGGAACTCACACTCAAGGATCCCATACCTACAGGAGAAAGGAGGCTTGCATTCCTTCTGCAACCAAAGCACAGTTGTTCCTGTTACCCTGCAGGATTTTAGAATAGCCTAAGGACCGATAGCCTACATAGAGCATTTCAAATTTGAGGCAGTTCGCTACATGTAGAACACTTTGTGAAGAAAAGTTGATTCAGGCAAGGGACAAGGGTAGAGCTAGAGTCTCTTTTGACTTGTTAGAAATCAGAAGGCTTCAGGCTGATGGTTCACCGGCAAAGAAACCTGATGGCACGAGCCTTGCTTTCCCTTCTTAAAAGCTCTTAGTCATGCTGCCCTGAAGCTACCTAAATAACTCTCTTTTTGACTGGCCTCTAGTCACTGTAGTTAGCCCTCTGGAACAAAAAGCAGTTTTCTCTAAGGAAACACGGTGCTTCCATAGTATGGGTGGGAGCTCATCTTATCAGGCTCTAGAGCTAAAGGGAAACTTGACGTGAGTACTTGCCTCACGCTAAGGCCTGAGGAGCCCTGCTGAAGCGAAAGCGTGTTGCAGTTTGCATCAGCTCGTATTCGAAGTTCTGCTATACTTTAACGTTTCTACACATTTCCAGACACTTAGGAACCTCGTGTGGGCACCCCATTGCCTACAAATACAGTGAGTAGCAGCAGGCTCCACTGCCCTTCAAAGAAACATCCAGGCCGTAAGCCTTTCCAAGTCACTCTATGTATTCAGAGACTAGGGCAATACACTGCACCCTTCCTTGGGAACGCTAGATGTCCTCAGCACACCAACAGCTCCAGGGATTCTGTTCTCTCACGTCCTACATGCCATGGAAGTCTGCCTCATTGTCCTCATTTGAGCTGCACTTAGCAACACAATCTGCTTCACCTCTGTTCTAGGAACTCACACCCAAGGACCCCATACCTACAGTAGAAACGAGGCTTGCATTCCTACTGCAACGAAACCACTGTTTCCTGTTACCCTGCAGGATTTTGAATAGGCTAAGGACCGATAGCCTACTCAAAGTGTTCCAAGGATGAGTGAGTTCGCTACATGCAGAACACTTTGGGAAGTAATGTTGATTCAGGCAAGGGAACAGGGTGTAGCTAGAGTCTCTTTTGACTTGTTGGAAATCAGAAGGGTTTAGACTTCGTGTTCACCGCAAAAGATGACCTGATGGCACAAGCCTTGTTTCCCATATTAAAAGCTCTATTCAGGCTGCCCTGAAGCTACCTAAATACGTCTATTTCTGACTGGCCTCTAGTCACTGTAGTTACACTCTGGACGAAAAGGTTTCTTTAACGAAGCACGATGCTTCCATAGCATGGGTGGTAGCTCATCCCGTCAGGCTCTAGAGCTAAAGGGAAACTTGACGTGAGTACTTGCCTCACGCTAAGGCCTGAAAAGCCCTGCTGAAGCGAAAGCGTGTTGCAGTTTCCATTAGCTAGTATTCGCAGTTCTGCTTTACTTTAACGTTTCTCCGCTTTTCCAGACACTTAGGACCCTCGTGTGGGCACCCCACTGCCTACAAATACAGTGAGTACCAGCAGGTTCCACTGCCCTTCTAAGAAACTTCCAGGCCGTAAGTCTTTCCAAGTCACTCTGCATTCAGAGAGCAGGGCAATACACTGCACCCTTCCTTGGGAAAGCTAGATGTCCTCAGCACACCAACAGCTCCAGGGATTCTGTTCTCTCACGTCCTACATGCCATGGAAGTCTGCCTCATTGTCCTCATTTGAGCTGCACTTAGCAACACAATCTGATTCGCCTTTCTTCTAGGAACTCACACTCAAGGACCCCATACCTACAGGAGAAAGGAGGCTTGCGTTCCTACTGCAACCAAAGCACAGTTGTTCCTGTTACACTGCAGTATTTTGAATAGGCTAAGGACCGATAGCCTACTTAGAGTGTTCCAAGGATGAGTGAGTTCGCTACATGCAGAACACTTTGGGAAGAAAAGTTGATTCAGGCAAGGGAACAGGGTGTAGCTAAAGTCTCTTTTGACTTGTTGGAAATCAGATGGGTTTAGACTTCGTGTTCACCGCAAAAGATGACCTGATGGCACAAGCCTTGTTTCCCATATTAAAAGCTCTATTCAGGTTGCCCTGAAGCTACCTAAATACGTCTATTTCTGACTGGCCTCTAGTCACTGTAGTTACACTCAGGACGAAAAGATTTCTCTAACGAAGCACGATGCTTCCATAGCATGGGTGGTAGCTCATCCCGTCAGGCTCTAGAGCTAAAGGGAAACTTGACGTCAGTACTTGCCTCACGCTAGGGCCTGAAGAGCCCTGCTGAAGCGAAAGCGTGTTGCAGTTTACATTAGCTCGTATTCGCAGTTCTGCTTTACTTTAACGTTTCTACGGTTTTCCAGACTCTTTGGACCCTCGTGTGGGACCCCATTGCCTACCAATACAGTGAGTACCAGCAGGCCGTACTGCCCTTCTAAGAAACATCCAGGCCGTAAGCCTTTCCAAGTCACTCTATGTATTCAGAGACTAGGGCAATACACTGCACCCTTCCTTGGGAACGCTAGATGTCCTCAGCACACCAACAGCTCCAGGGATTCTGTTCTCTCACGTCCTACATGCCATGGAAGTCTGCCTCATTGTCCTCATTTGAGCTGCACTTAGCAACACAATCTGCTTCACCTCTGTTCTAGGAACTCACACCCAAGGACCCCATACCTACAGTAGAAACGAGGCTTGCATTCCTACTGCAACGAAACCACTGTTTCCTGTTACCCTGCAGGATTTTGAATAGGCTAAGGACCGATAGCCTACTCAAAGTGTTCCAAGGATGAGTGAGTTCGCTACATGCAGAACACTTTGTGAAGTAATGTTGATTCAGGCAAGGGAACAGGGTGTAGCTAGAGTCTCTTTTGACTTGTTGGAAATCAGAAGGGTTTAGACTTCGTGTTCACCGCAAAAGATGACCTGATGGCACAAGCCTTGTTTCCCATATTAAAAGCTCTATTCAGGCTGCCCTGAAGCTACCTAAATACGTCTATTTCTGACTGGCCTCTAGTCACTGTAGTTACACTCTGGACGAAAAGGTTTCTCTAACGAAGCACGATGCTTCCATAGCATGGGTGGTAGCTCATCCCGTCAGGCTCTAGAGCTAAAGGGAAACTTGACGTCAGTACTTGCCTCACGCTAAGGCCTGAAGAGCCCTGCTGAAGCGAAAGCGTGTTGCAGTTTACATTAGCTCGTATTCGCAGTTCTGCTTTACTTTAACGTTTCTACGGTTTTCCAGACTCTTTGGACCCTCGTGTGGGCACCCCACTGCCTACAAATACAGTGAGTACCAGCAGGTTCCACTGCCCTTCTAAGAAACTTCCAGGCCGTAAGTCTTTCCAAGTCACTCTGCATTCAGAGAGCAGGGCAATACACTGCACCCTTCCTTGGGAAAGCTAGATGTCCTCAGCACACCAACAGCTCCAGGGATTCTGTTCTCTCACGTCCTACATGCCATGGAAGTCTGCCTCATTGTCCTCATTTGAGCTGCACTTAGCAACACAATCTGATTCGCCTTTCTTCTAGGAACTCACACTCAAGGATCCCATACCTACAGGAGAAAGGAGGCTTGCATTCCTTCTGCAACCAAAGCACAGTTGTTCCTGTTACCCTGCAGGATTTTAGAATAGCCTAAGGACCGATAGCCTACATAGAGCATTTCAAATTTGAGGCAGTTCGCTACATGTAGAACACTTTGTGAAGAAAAGTTGATTCAGGCAAGGGACAAGGGTAGAGCTAGAGTCTCTTTTGACTTGTTAGAAATCAGAAGGCTTCAGGCTGATGGTTCACCGGCAAAGAAACCTGATGGCACGAGCCTTGCTTTCCCTTCTTAAAAGCTCTTAGTCATGCTGCCCTGAAGCTACCTAAATAACTCTCTTTTTGACTGGCCTCTAGTCACTGTAGTTAGCCCTCTGGAACAAAAAGCAGTTTTCTCTAAGGAAACACGGTGCTTCCATAGTATGGGTGGGAGCTCATCTTATCAGGCTCTAGAGCTAAAGGGAAACTTGACGTGAGTACTTGCCTCACGCTAAGGCCTGAGGAGCCCTGCTGAAGCGAAAGCGTGTTGCAGTTTGCATCAGCTCGTATTCGAAGTTCTGCTTTACTTTAACGTTTCTACACATTTCCAGACACTTAGGAACCTCGTGTGGGCACCCCATTGCCTACAAATACAGTGAGTAGCAGCAGGCTCCACTGCCCTTCAAAGAAACATCCAGGCCGTAAGCCTTTCCAAGTCACTCTATGTATTCAGAGACTAGGGCAATACACTGCACCCTTCCTTGGGAACGCTAGATGTCCTCAGCACACCAACAGCTCCAGGGATTCTGTTCTCTCACGTCCTACATGCCATGGAAGTCTGCCTCATTGTCCTCATTTGAGCTGCACTTAGCAACACAATCTGCTTCACCTCTGTTCTAGGAACTCACACCCAAGGACCCCATACCTACAGTAGAAACGAGGCTTGCATTCCCACTGCAACGAAACCACTGTTTCCTGTTACACTGCAGGATTTTGAATAGGCTAAGGACCGATAGCCTACTCAAAGTGTTCCAAGGATGAGTGAGTTCGCTACATGCAGAACACTTTGGGAAGTAATGTTGATTCAGGCAAGGGAACAGGGTGTAGCTAGAGTCTCTTTTGACTTGTTGGAAATCAGAAGGGTTTAGACTTCGTGTTCACCGCAAAAGATGACCTGATGGCACAAGCCTTGTTTCCCATATTAAAAGCTCTATTCAGGCTGCCCTGAAGCTACCTAAATACGTCTATTTCTGACTGGCCTCTAGTCACTGTAGTTACACTCTGGACGAAAAGGTTTCTCTAACGAAGCACGATGCTTCCATAGCATGGGTGGTAGCTCATCCCGTCAGGCTCTAGAGCTAAAGGGAAACTTGACGTCAGTACTTGCCTCACGCTAAGGCCTGAAGAGCCCTGCTGAAGCGAAAGCGTGTTGCAGTTTACATTAGCTCGTATTCGCAGTTCTGCTTTACTTTAACGTTTCTACGGTTTTCCAGACTCTTTGGACCCTCGTGTGGGCACCCCATTGCCTACCAATACAGTGAGTACCAGCAGGCCGTACTGCCCTTCTAAGAAACATCCAGGCCGTAAGCCTTTCCAAGTCCCTCTATGTGTTCAGAGAGTAGGGCAATACACTGCAACCTTCCTTGGGAAAGCTAGATGTCCTCAGCACACCAACAGCTCCAGGGATTCTGTTCTCTCACGTCCTACATGCCATGGAGTCTGCCTCATTGTCCGATTTTGAGCTGCTCTTAGAAACACAATCTGCTTCGCCTTTCTTCCAGGAACTCACACCCAAGGACCCCATACCTACAGTAGAAAGGAGGCTTGCATCCTACTGCAACGAAACCACAGTTTTCCTGTTACACTGCAGGATTTTAGAATAGGCTTTAGCCTATTCTAGCCCGATAGCCTACATAGAGCATTTCAAATTTGAGGGAGTTCGCTACATGGAGAACACTTTGTGAAGAAAAGTTGATTCAGGCAAGGGACCAGGGTAGAGCTAGAGTCTCTTTTGACTTGTTAGAAATCAGAAGACTTCAGGCTGATTGTTCACCTGCAAAGAAGACCTGATGGCACAAGCCTTGCTTTCCCATATTAAAAGCTCTTAGTCATGCTGCCCTGAAGCTACCTAAATAACTCTCTTTTTGACTGGCCTCTACTCACTGTAGTTAGCCCTCTGGAACAAAAAGCAGTTTTCTCTAAAGAAACACGGTGCTTCCATAGTATGGGTGGGAGCTCATCCTGTCAGGCTCTAGAGCTAAAGGGAAACTTGACGTGAGTACTTGCCTCACGCTAAGGCCTGAAAAGCCCTGCTGAAGCGAAAGCGTGTTGCAGTTTCCATTAGCTAGTATTCGCAGTTCTGCTTTACTTTAACGTTTCTCCGCTTTTCCAGACACTTAGGACCCTCGTGTGGGCACCCCACTGCCTACAAATACAGTGAGTACCAGCAGGTTCCACTGCCCTTCTAAGAAACTTCCAGGCCGTAAGTCTTTCCAAGTCACTCTGCATTCAGAGAGCAGGGCAATACACTGCACCCTTCCTTGGGAAAGCTAGATGTCCTCAGCACACCAACAGCTCCAGGGATTCTGTTCTCTCACGTCCTACATGCCATGGAAGTCTGCCTCATTGTCCTCATTTGAGCTGCACTTAGCAACACAATCTGATTCGCCTTTCTTCTAGGAACTCACACTCAAGGACCCCATACCTACAGGAGAAAGGAGGCTTGCGTTCCTACTGCAACCAAAGCACAGTTGTTCCTGTTACACTGCAGTATTTTGAATAGGCTAAGGACCGATAGCCTACTTAGAGTGTTCCAAGGATGAGTGAGTTCGCTACATGCAGAACACTTTGGGAAGAAAAGTTGATTCAGGCAAGGGAACAGGGTGTAGCTAGAGTCTCTTTTGACTTGTTGGAAATCAGATGGGTTTAGACTTCGTGTTCACCGCAAAAGATGACCTGATGGCACAAGCCTTGTTTCCCATATTAAAAGCTCTATTCATGCTGCCCTGAAGCTACCTAAATACGTCTATTTCTGACTGGCCTCTAGTCACTGTAGTTACACTCTGGACGAAAAGGTTTCTCTAACGAAGCACGATGCTTCCATAGCATGGGTGGTAGCTCATCCCGTCAGGCTCTAGAGCTAAAGGGAAACTTGACGTCAGTACTTGCCTCACGCTAAGGCCTGAAGAGCCCTGCTGAAGCGAAAGCGTGTTGCAGTTTACATTAGCTCGTATTCGCAGTTCTGCTTTACTTTAACGTTTCTACGGTTTTCCAGACTCTTTGGACCCTCGTGTGGGCACCCCATTGCCTACCAATACAGTGAGTACCAGCAGGCCGTACTGCCCTTCTAAGAAACATCCAGGCCGTAAGCCTTTCCAAGTCCCTCTATGTGTTCAGAGAGTAGGGCAATACACTGCACCCTTCCTTGGGAAAGCTAGATGTCCTCAGCACACCAACAGCTCCAGGGATTCTGTTCTCTCACGTCCTTCATGCCATGGAGTCTGCCTCATTGTCCGATTTTGAGCTGCTCTTAGAAACACAATCTGCTTCGCCTTTCTTCCAGGAACTCACACCCAAGGACCCCATACCTACAGTAGAAAGGAGGCTTGCATCCTACTGCAACGAAACCACAGTTTTCCTGTTACACTGCAGGATTTTAGAATAGGCTTTAGCCTATTCTAGCCCGATAGCCTACATAGAGCATTTCAAATTTGAGGGAGTTCGCTACATGGAGAACACTTTGTGAAGAAAAGTTGATTCAGGCAAGGGACCAGGGTAGAGCTAGAGTCTCTTTTGACTTGTTAGAAATCAGAAGACTTCAGGCTGATTGTTCACCTGCAAAGAAGACCTGATGGCACAAGCCTTGCTTTCCCATATTAAAAGCTCTTAGTCATGCTGCCCTGAAGCTACCTAAATAACTCTCTTTTTGACTGGCCTCTAGTCACTGTAGTTAGCCCTCTGGAACAAAAAGCAGTTTTCTCTAAAGAAACACGGTGCTTCCATAGTATGGGTGGGAGCTCATCCTGTCAGGCTCTAGAGCTAAAGGGAAACTTGACGTGAGTACTTGCCTCACGCTAAGGCCTGAAAAGCCCTGCTGAAGCGAAAGCGTGTTGCAGTTTCCATTAGCTAGTACTCGCAGTTCTGCTTTACTTTAACGTTTCTCCGCTTTTCCAGACACTTAGGACCCTCGTGTGGGCACCCCACTGCCTACAAATACAGTGAGTACCAGCAGGTTCCACTGCCCTTCTAAGAAACTTCCAGGCCGTAAGTCTTTCCAAGTCACTCTGCATTCAGAGAGCAGGGCAATACACTGCACCCTTCCTTGGGAAAGCTAGATGTCCTCAGCACACCAACAGCTCCAGGGATTCTGTTCTCTCACGTCCTACATGCCATGGAAGTCTGCCTCATTGTCCTCATTTGAGCTGCACTTAGCAACACAATCTGATTCGCCTTTCTTCTAGGAACTCACACTCAAGGACCCCATACCTACAGGAGAAAGGAGGCTTGCGTTCCTACTGCAACCAAAGCACAGTTGTTCCTGTTACACTGCAGTATTTTGAATAGGCTAAGGACCGATAGCCTACTTAGAGTGTTCCAAGGATGAGTGAGTTCGCTACATGCAGAACACTTTGGGAAGAAAAGTTGATTCAGGCAAGGGAACAGGGTGTAGCTAGAGTCTCTTTTGACTTGTTGGAAATCAGATGGGTTTAGACTTCGTGTTCACCGCAAAAGATGACCTGATGGCACAAGCCTTGTTTCCCATATTAAAAGCTCTATTCATGCTGCCCTGAAGCTACCTAAATACGTCTATTTCTGACTGGCCTCTAGTCACTGTAGTTACACTCTGGACGAAAAGGTTTCTCTAACGAAGCACGATGCTTCCATAGCATGGGTGGTAGCTCATCACGTCAGGCTCTAGAGCTAAAGGGAAACTTGACGTCAGTACTTGCCTCACGCTAAGGCCTGAAGAGCCCTGCTGAAGCGAAAGCGTGTTGCAGTTTACATTAGCTCGTATTCGCAGTTCTGCTTTACTTTAACGTTTCTACGGTTTTCCAGACTCTTTGGACCCTCGTGTGGGCACCCCATTGCCTACCAATACAGTGAGTACCAGCAGGCCGTACTGCCCTTCTAAGAAACATCCAGGCCGTAAGCCTTTCCAAGTCCCTCTATGTGTTCAGAGAGTAGGGCAATACACTGCACCCTTCCTTGGGAAAGCTAGATGTCCTCAGCACACCAACAGCTCCAGGGATTCTGTTCTCTCACGTCCTACATGCCATGGAGTCTGCCTCATTGTCCGATTTTGAGCTGCTCTTAGAAACACAATCTGCTTCGCCTTTCTTCCAGGAACTCACACCCAAGGACCCCATACCTACAGTAGAAAGGAGGCTTGCATCCTACTGCAACGAAACCACAGTTTTCCTGTTACACTGCAGGATTTTAGAATAGGCTTTAGCCTATTCTAGCCCGATAGCCTACATAGAGCAGTTCAAATTTGAGGGAGTTCGCTACATGGAGAACACTTTGTGAAGAAAAGTTGATTCAGGCAAGGGACCAGGGTAGAGCTAGAGTCTCTTTTGACTTGTTAGAAATCAGAAGACTTCAGGCTGATTGTTCACCTGCAAAGAAGACCTGATGGCACAAGCCTTGCTTTCCCATATTAAAAGCTCTTAGTCATGCTGCCCTGAAGCTACCTAAATAACTCTCTTTTTGACTGGCCTCTAGTCACTGTAGTTAGCCCTCTGGAACAAAAAGCAGTTTTCTCTAAAGAAACACGGTGCTTCCATAGTATGGGTGGGAGCTCATCCTGTCAGGCTCTAGAGCTAAAGGGAAACTTGACGTGAGTACTTGCCTCACGCTAAGGCCTGAAAAGCCCTGCTGAAGCGAAAGCGTGTTGCAGTTTCCATTAGCTAGTACTCGCAGTTCTGCTTTACTTTAACGTTTCTCCGCTTTTCCAGACACTTAGGACCCTCGTGTGGGCACCCCACTGCCTACAAATACAGTGAGTACCAGCAGGTTCCACTGCCCTTCTAAGGAAATTCCAGGCCATAAGTCTTTCCAAGTCACTCTGCATTCAGAGAGCAGGGCAATACACTGCACCCTTCCTTGGGAAAGCTAGATGTCCTCAGCACACCAACAGCTCCAGGGATTCTGTTCTCTCACGTCCTACATGCCATGGAAGTCTGCCTCATTGTCCTCATTTGAGCTGCACTTAGCAACACAATCTGATTCGCCTTTCTTCTAGGAACTCACACTCAAGGACCCCATACCTACAGGAGAAAGGAGGCTTGCGTTCCTTCTGCAACCAAAGCACAGTTGTTCCTGTTACCCTGCAGGATTTTAGAATAGCCTAAGGACCGATAGCCTACATAGAGCATTTCAAATTTGAGGCAGTTCGCTACATGTAGAACACTTTGTGAAGAAAAGTTGATTCAGGCAAGGGACAAGGGTAGAGCTAGAGTCTCTTTTGACTTGTTAGAAATCAGAAGGCTTCAGGCTGATGGTTCACCGGCAAAGAAACCTGATGGCACGAGCCTTGCTTTCCCTTCTTAAAAGCTCTTAGTCATGCTGCCCTGAAGCTACCTAAATAACTCTCTTTTTGACTGGCCTCTAGTCACTGTAGTTAGCCCTCTGGAACAAAAAGCAGTTTTCTCTAAGGAAACACGGTGCTTCCATAGTATGGGTGGGAGCTCATCTTATCAGGCTCTAGAGCTAAAGGGAAACTTGACGTGAGTACTTGCCTCACGCTAAGGCCTGAGGAGCCCTGCTGAAGCGAAAGCGTGTTGCAGTTTGCATCAGCTCGTATTCGAAGTTCTGCTTTACTTTAACGTTTCTACACATTTCCAGACACTTAGGAACCTCGTGTGGGCACCCCATTGCCTACAAATACAGTGAGTAGCAGCAGGCTCCACTGCCCTTCAAAGAAACATCCAGGCCGTAAGCCTTTCCAAGTCACTCTATGTATTCAGAGACTAGGGCAATACACTGCACCCTTCCTTGGGAACGCTAGATGTCCTCAGCACACCAACAGCTCCAGGGATTCTGTTCTCTCACGTCCTACATGCCATGGAAGTCTGCCTCATTGTCCTCATTTGAGCTGCACTTAGCAACACAATCTGCTTCACCTCTGTTCTAGGAACTCACACCCAAGGACCCCATACCTACAGTAGAAACGAGGCTTGCATTCCTACTGCAACGAAACCACTGTTTCCTGTTACACTGCAGGATTTTGAATAGGCTAAGGACCGATAGCCTACTCAAAGTATTCCAAGGATGAGTGAGTTCGCTACATGCAGAACACTTTGGGAAGTAATGTTGATTCAGGCAAGGGAACAGGGTGTAGCTAGAGTCTCTTTTGACTTGTTGGAAATCAGAAGGGTTTAGACTTCGTGTTCACCGCAAAAGATGACCTGATGGCACAAGCCTTGTTTCCCATATTAAAAGCTCTATTCAGGCTGCCCTGAAGCTACCTAAATACGTCTATTTCTGACTGGCCTCTAGCCACTGTAGTTACACTCTGGACGAAAAGGTTTCTCTAACGAAGCACGATGCTTCCATAGCATGGGTGGTAGCTCATCCCGTCAGGCTCTAGAGCTAAAGGGAAACTTGACGTCAGTACTTGCCTCACGCTAAGGCCTGAAGAGCCCTGCTGAAGCGAAAGCGTGTTGCAGTTTACATTAGCTCGTATTCGCAGTTCTGCTTTACTTTAACGTTTCTACGGTTTTCCAGACTCTTTGGACCCTCGTGTGGGCACCCCATTGCCTACCAATACAGTGAGTACCAGCAGGCCGTACTGCCCTTCTAAGAAACATCCAGGCCGTAAGCCTTTCCAAGTCACTCTATGTGTTCAGAGAGTAGGGCAATACACTGCAACCTTCCTTGGGAAAGCTAGATGTCCTCAGCACACCAACAGTTCCAGGGATTCTGTTCTCTCACGTCCTACATGCCATGGAGTCTGCCTCATTGTCCTCATTTGAGCTGCTCTTAGAAACACAATCTGCTTCGCCTTTCTTCCAGGAACTCACACCCAAGGACCCCATACCTACAGTAGAAAGGAGGCTTGCATCCTACTGCAACGAAACCACAGTTTTCCTGTTATACTGCAGGATTTTAGAATAGGCTTTAGCCTATTCTAGCCCGATAGCCTACATAGAGCATTTCAAATTTGAGGGAGTTCGCTACATGGAGAACACTTTGTGAAGAAAAGTTGATTCAGGCAAGGGACCAGGGTAGAGCTAGAGTCTCTTTTGACTTGTTAGAAATCAGAAGACTTCAGGCTGATTGTTCACCTGCAAAGAAGACCTGATGGCACAAGCCTTGCTTTCCCATATTAAAAGCTCTTAGTCATGCTGCCCTGAAGCTACCTAAATAACTCTCTTTTTGACTGGCCTCTAGTCACTGTAGTTAGCCCTCTGGAACAAAAAGCAGTTTTCTCTAAAGAAACACGGTGCTTCCATAGTATGGGTGGGAGCTCATCCTGTCAGGCTCTAGAGCTAAAGGGAAACTTGACGTGAGTACTTGCCTCACGCTAAGGCCTGAAAAGCCCTGCTGAAGCGAAAGCGTGTTGCAGTTTCCATTAGCTAGTATTCGCAGTTCTGCTTTACTTTAACGTTTCTCCGCTTTTCCAGACACTTAGGACCCTCGTGTGGGCACCCCACTGCCTACAAATACAGTGAGTACCAGCAGGTTCCACTGCCCTTCTAAGAAACTTCCAGGCCGTAAGTCTTTCCAAGTCACTCTGCATTCAGAGAGCAGGGCAATACACTGCACCCTTCCTTGGGAAAGCTAGATGTCCTCAGCACACCAACAGCTCCAGGGATTCTGTTCTCTCACGTCCTACATGCCATGGAAGTCTGCCTCATTGTCCTCATTTGAGCTGCACTTAGCAACACAATCTGATTCGCCTTTCTTCTAGGAACTCACACTCAAGGACCCCATACCTACAGGAGAAAGGAGGCTTGCGTTCCTTCTGCAACCAAAGCACAGTTGTTCCTGTTACCCTGCAGGATTTTAGAATAGCCTAAGGACCGATAGCCTACATAGAGCATTTCAAATTTGAGGCAGTTCGCTACATGTAGAACACTTTGTGAAGAAAAGTTGATTCAGGCAAGGGACAAGGGTAGAGCTAGAGTCTCTTTTGACTTGTTAGAAATCAGAAGGCTTCAGGCTGATGGTTCACCGGCAAAGAAACCTGATGGCACGAGCCTTGCTTTCCCTTCTTAAAAGCTCTTAGTCATGCTGCCCTGAAGCTACCTAAATAACTCTCTTTTTGACTGGCCTCTAGTCACTGTAGTTAGCCCTCTGGAACAAAAAGCAGTTTTCTCTAAGGAAACACGGTGCTTCCATAGTATGGGTGGGAGCTCATCTTATCAGGCTCTAGAGCTAAAGGGAAACTTGACGTGAGTACTTGCCTCACGCTAAGGCCTGAGGAGCCCTGCTGAAGCGAAAGCGTGTTGCAGTTTGCATCAGCTCGTATTCGAAGTTCTGCTTTACTTTAACGTTTCTACACATTTCCAGACACTTAGGAACCTCGTGTGGGCACCCCATTGCCTACAAATACAGTGAGTAGCAGCAGGCTCCACTGCCCTTCAAAGAAACATCCAGGCCGTAAGCCTTTCCAAGTCACTCTATGTATTCAGAGACTAGGGCAATACACTGCACCCTTCCTTGGGAACGCTAGATGTCCTCAGCACACCAACAGCTCCAGGGATTCTGTTCTCTCACGTCCTACATGCCATGGAAGTCTGCCTCATTGTCCTCATTTGAGCTGCACTTAGCAACACAATCTGCTTCACCTCTGTTCTAGGAACTCACACCCAAGGACCCCATACCTACAGTAGAAACGAGGCTTGCATTCCTACTGCAACGAAACCACTGTTTCCTGTTACACTGCAGGATTTTGAATAGGCTAAGGACCGATAGCCTACTCAAAGTGTTCCAAGGATGAGTGAGTTCGCTACATGCAGAACACTTTGGGAAGTAATGTTGATTCAGGCAAGGGAACAGGGTGTAGCTAGAGTCTCTTTTGACTTGTTGGAAATCAGAAGGGTTTAGACTTCGTGTTCACCGCAAAAGATGACCTGATGGCACAAGCCTTGTTTCCCATATTAAAAGCTCTATTCAGGCTGCCCTGAAGCTACCTAAATACATCTATTTCTGACTGGCCTCTAGCCACTGTAGTTACACTCTGGACGAAAAGGTTTCTCTAACGAAGCACGATGCTTCCATAGCATGGGTGGTAGCTCATCCCGTCAGGCTCTAGAGCTAAAGGGAAACTTGACGTCAGTACTTGCCTCACGCTAAGGCCTGAAGAGCCCTGCTGAAGCGAAAGCGTGTTGCAGTTTACATTAGCTCGTATTCGCAGTTCTGCTTTACTTTAACGTTTCTACGGTTTTCCAGACTCTTTGGACCCTCGTGTGGGCACCCCATTGCCTACCAATACAGTGAGTACCAGCAGGCCGTACTGCCCTTCTAAGAAACATCCAGGCCGTAAGCCTTTCCAAGTCACTCTATGTGTTCAGAGAGTAGGGCAATACACTGCAACCTTCCTTGGGAAAGCTAGATGTCCTCAGCACACCAACAGCTCCAGGGATTCTGTTCTCTCACGTCCTACATGCCATGGAGTCTGCCTCATTGTCCGATTTTGAGCTACTCTTAGAAACACAATCTGCTTCGCCTTTCTTCCAGGAACTCACACCCAAGGACCCCATACCTACAGTAGAAAGGAGGCTTGCATCCTACTGCAACGAAACCACAGTTTTCCTGTTACACTGCAGGATTTTAGAATAGGCTTTAGCCTATTCTAGCCCGATAGCCTACATAGAGCAGTTCAAATTTGAGGGAGTTCGCTACATGGAGAACACTTTGTGAAGAAAAGTTGATTCAGGCAAGGGACCAGGGTAGAGCTAGAGTCTCTTTTGACTTGTTAGAAATCAGAAGACTTCAGGCTGATTGTTCACCTGCAAAGAAGACCTGATGGCACAAGCCTTGCTTTCCCATATTAAAAGCTCTTAGTCATGCTGCCCTGAAGCTACCTAAATAACTCTCTTTTTGACTGGCCTCTACTCACTGTAGTTAGCCCTCTGGAACAAAAAGCAGTTTTCTCTAAAGAAACACGGTGCTTCCATAGTATGGGTGGGAGCTCATCCTGTCAGGCTCTAGAGCTAAAGGGAAACTTGACGTGAGTACTTGCCTCACGCTAAGGCCTGAAAAGCCCTGCTGAAGCGAAAGCGTGTTGCAGTTTCCATTAGCTAGTACTCGCAGTTCTGCTTTACTTTAACGTTTCTCCGCTTTTCCAGACACTTAGGACCCTCGTGTGGGCACCCCACTGCCTACAAATACAGTGAGTACCAGCAGGTTCCACTGCCCTTCTAAGGAACTTCCAGGCCATAAGTCTTTCCAAGTCACTCTGCATTCAGAGAGCAGGGCAATACACTGCACCCTTCCTTGGGAAAGCTAGATGTCCTCAGCACACCAACAGCTCCAGGGATTCTGTTCTCTCACGTCCTACATGCCATGGAAGTCTGCCTCATTGTCCTCATTTGAGCTGCACTTAGCAACACAATCTGATTCGCCTTTCTTCTAGGAACTCACACTCAAGGACCCCATACCTACAGGAGAAAGGAGGCTTGCGTTCCTTCTGCAACCAAAGCACAGTTGTTCCTGTTACCCTGCAGGATTTTAGAATAACCTAAGGACCGATAGCCTACATAGAGCATTTCAAATTTGAGGCAGTTCGCTACATGTAGAACACTTTGTGAAGAAAAGTTGATTCAGGCAAGGGACAAGGGTAGAGCTAGAGTCTCTTTTGACTTGTTAGAAATCAGAAGGCTTCAGGCTGATGGTTCACCGGCAAAGAAACCTGATGGCACGAGCCTTGCTTTCCCTTCTTAAAAGCTCTTAGTCATGCTGCCCTGAAGCTACCTAAATAACTCTCTTTTTGACTGGCCTCTAGTCACTGTAGTTAGCCCTCTGGAACAAAAAGCAGTTTTCTCTAAGGAAACACGGTGCTTCCATAGTATGGGTGGGAGCTCATCTTATCAGGCTCTAGAGCTAAAGGGAAACTTGACGTGAGTACTTGCCTCACGCTAAGGCCTGAGGAGCCCTGCTGAAGCGAAAGCGTGTTGCAGTTTGCATCAGCTCGTATTCGAAGTTCTGCTTTACTTTAACGTTTCTACACATTTCCAGACACTTAGGAACCTCGTGTGGGCACCCCATTGCCTACAAATACAGTGAGTAGCAGCAGGCTCCACTGCCCTTCAAAGAAACATCCAGGCCGTAAGCCTTTCCAAGTCACTCTATGTATTCAGAGACTAGGGCAATACACTGCACCCTTCCTTGGGAACGCTAGATGTCCTCAGCACACCAACAGCTCCAGGGATTCTGTTCTCTCACGTCCTACATGCCATGGAAGTCTGCCTCATTGTCCTCATTTGAGCTGCACTTAGCAACACAATCTGCTTCACCTCTGTTCTAGGAACTCACACCCAAGGACCCCATACCTACAGTAGAAACGAGGCTTGCATTCCTACTGCAACGAAACCACTGTTTCCTGTTACACTGCAGGATTTTGAATAGGCTAAGGACCGATAGCCTACTCAAAGTATTCCAAGGATGAGTGAGTTCGCTACATGCAGAACACTTTGGGAAGTAATGTTGATTCAGGCAAGGGAACAGGGTGTAGCTAGAGTCTCTTTTGACTTGTTGGAAATCAGAAGGGTTTAGACTTCGTGTTCACCGCAAAAGATGACCTGATGGCACAAGCCTTGTTTCCCATATTAAAAGCTCTATTCAGGCTGCCCTGAAGCTACCTAAATACGTCTATTTCTGACTGGCCTCTAGCCACTGTAGTTACACTCTGGACGAAAAGGTTTCTCTAACGAAGCACGATGCTTCCATAGCATGGGTGGTAGCTCATCCCGTCAGGCTCTAGAGCTAAAGGGAAACTTGACGTCAGTACTTGCCTCACGCTAAGGCCTGAAGAGCCCTGCTGAAGCGAAAGCGTGTTGCAGTTTACATTAGCTCGTATTCGCAGTTCTGCTTTACTTTAACGTTTCTACGGTTTTCCAGACTCTTTGGACCCTCGTGTGGGCACCCCATTGCCTACCAATACAGTGAGTACCAGCAGGCCGTACTGCCCTTCTAAGAAACATCCAGGCCGTAAGCCTTTCCAAGTCACTCTATGTGTTCAGAGATTAGGGCAATACACTGCAACCTTCCTTGGGAAAGCTAGATGTCCTCAGCACACCAACAGCTCCAGGGATTCTGTTCTCTCACGTCCTACATGCCATGGAGTCTGCCTCATTGTCCTCATTTGAGCTGCTCTTAGAAACACAATCTGCTTCGCCTTTCTTCCAGGAACTCACACCCAAGGACCCCATACCTACAGTAGAAAGGAGGCTTGCATCCTACTGCAACGAAACCACAGTTTTCCTGTTACACTGCAGGATTTTAGAATAGGCTTTAGCCTATTCTAACCCGATAGCCTACATAGAGCATTTCAAATTTGAGGGAGTTCGCTACATGGAGAACACTTTGTGAAGAAAAGTTGATTCAGGCAAGGGACCAGGGTAGAGCTAGAGTCTCTTTTGACTTGTTAGAAATCAGAAGACTTCAGGCTGATTGTTCACCTGCAAAGAAGACCTGATGGCACAAGCCTTGCTTTCCCATATTAAAAGCTCTTAGTCATGCTGCCCTGAAGCTACCTAAATAACTCTCTTTTTGACTGGCCTCTAGTCACTGTAGTTAGCCCTCTGGAACAAAAAGCAGTTTTCTCTAAAGAAACACGGTGCTTCCATAGTATGGGTGGGAGCTCATCCTGTCAGGCTCTAGAGCTAAAGGGAAACTTGACGTGAGTACTTGCCTCACGCTAAGGCCTGAAAAGCCCTGCTGAAGCGAAAGCGTGTTGCAGTTTCCATTAGCTAGTATTCGCAGTTCTGCTTTACTTTAACGTTTCTCCGCTTTTCCAGACACTTAGGACCCTCGTGTGGGCACCCCACTGCCTACAAATACAGTGAGTACCAGCAGGTTCCACTGCCCTTCTAAGAAACTTCCAGGCCGTAAGTCTTTCCAAGTCACTCTGCATTCAGAGAGCAGGGCAATACACTGCACCCTTCCTTGGGAAAGCTAGATGTCCTCAGCACACCAACAGCTCCAGGGATTCTGTTCTCTCACGTCCTACATGCCATGGAAGTCTGCCTCATTGTCCTCATTTGAGCTGCACTTAGCAACACAATCTGATTCGCCTTTCTTCTAGGAACTCACACTCAAGGACCCCATACCTACAGGAGAAAGGAGGCTTGCGTTCCTTCTGCAACCAAAGCACAGTTGTTCCTGTTACCCTGCAGGATTTTAGAATAGCCTAAGGACCGATAGCCTACATAGAGCATTTCAAATTTGAGGCAGTTCGCTACATGTAGAACACTTTGTGAAGAAAAGTTGATTCAGGCAAGGGACAAGGGTAGAGCTAGAGTCTCTTTTGACTTGTTAGAAATCATAAGGCTTCAGGCTGATGGTTCACCGGCAAAGAAACCTGATGGCACGAGCCTTGCTTTCCCTTCTTAAAAGCTCTTAGTCATGCTGCCCTGAAGCTACCTAAATAACTCTCTTTTTGACTGGCCTCTAGTCACTGTAGTTAGCCCTCTGGAACAAAAAGCAGTTTTCTCTAAGGAAACACGGTGCTTCCATAGTATGGGTGGGAGCTCATCTTATCAGGCTCTAGAGCTAAAGGGAAACTTGACGTGAGTACTTGCCTCACGCTAAGGCCTGAGGAGCCCTGCTGAAGCGAAAGCGTGTTGCAGTTTGCATCAGCTCGTATTCGAAGTTCTGCTTTACTTTAACGTTTCTACACATTTCCAGACACTTAGGAACCTCGTGTGGGCACCCCATTGCCTACAAATACAGTGAGTAGCAGCAGGCTCCACTGCCCTTCAAAGAAACATCCAGGCCGTAAGCCTTTCCAAGTCACTCTATGTATTCAGAGACTAGGGCAATACACTGCACCCTTCCTTGGGAACGCTAGATGTCCTCAGCACACCAACAGCTCCAGGGATTCTGTTCTCTCACGTCCTACATGCCATGGAAGTCTGCCTCATTGTCCTCATTTGAGCTGCACTTAGCAACACAATCTGCTTCACCTCTGTTCTAGGAACTCACACCCAAGGACCCCATACCTACAGTAGAAACGAGGCTTGCATTCCTACTGCAACGAAACCACTGTTTCCTGTTACACTGCAGGATTTTGAATAGGCTAAGGACCGATAGCCTACTTAGAGTGTTCCAAGGATGAGTGAGTTCGCTACATGCAGAACACTTTGGGAAGAAAAGTTGATTCAGGCAAGGGAACAGGGTGTAGCTAGAGTCTCTTTTGACTTGTTGGAAATCAGATGGGTTTAGACTTCGTGTTCACCGCAAAAGATGACCTGATGGCACAAGCCTTGTTTCCCATATTAAAAGCTCTATTCAGGCTGCCCTGAAGCTACCTAAATACGTCTATTTCTGACTGGCCTCTAGTCACTGTAGTTACACTCTGGACGAAAAGGTTTCTCTAACGAAGCACGATGCTTCCATAGCATGGGTGGTAGCTCATCACGTCAGGCTCTAGAGCTAAAGGGAAACTTGACGTCAGTACTTGCCTCACGCTAAGGCCTGAAGAGCCCTGCTGAAGCGAAAGCGTGTTGCAGTTTACATTAGCTCGTATTCGCAGTTCTGCTTTACTTTAACGTTTCTACGGTTTTCCAGACTCTTTGGACCCTCGTGTGGGCACCCCATTGCCTACCAATACAGTGAGTACCAGCAGGCCGTACTGCCCTTCTAAGAAACATCCAGGCCGTAAGCCTTTCCAAGTCCCTCTATGTGTTCAGAGAGTAGGGCAATACACTGCAACCTTCCTTGGGAAAGCTAGATGTCCTCAGCACACCAACAGCTCCAGGGATTCTGTTCTCTCACGTCCTACATGCCATGGAGTCTGCCTCATTGTCCGATTTTGAGCTGCTCTTAGAAACACAATCTGCTTCGCCTTTCTTCCAGGAACTCACACCCAAGGACCCCATACCTACAGTAGAAAGGAGGCTTGCATCCTACTGCAACGAAACCACAGTTTTCCTGTTACACTGCAGGATTTTAGAATAGGCTTTAGCCTATTCTAGCCCGATAGCCTACATAGAGCAGTTCAAATTTGAGGGAGTTCGCTACATGGAGAACACTTTGTGAAGAAAAGTTGATTCAGGCAAGGGACCAGGGTAGAGCTAGAGTCTCTTTTGACTTGTTAGAAATCAGAAGACTTTAGGCTGATTGTTCACCTGCAAAGAAGACCTGATGGCACAAGCCTTGCTTTCCCATATTAAAAGCTCTTAGTCATGCTGCCCTGAAGCTACCTAAATAACTCTCTTTTTGACTGGCCTCTACTCACTGTAGTTAGCCCTCTGGAACAAAAAGCAGTTTTCTCTAAAGAAACACGGTGCTTCCATAGTATGGGTGGGAGCTCATCTTATCAGGCTCTAGAGCTAAAGGGAAACTTGACGTGAGTACTTGCCTCACGCTAAGGCCTGAGGAGCCCTGCTGAAGCGAAAGCGTGTTGCAGTTTGCATCAGCTCGTATTCGAAGTTCTGCTTTACTTTAACGTTTCTACACATTTCCAGACACTTAGGAACCTCGTGTGGGCACCCCATTGCCTACAAATACAGTGAGTAGCAGCAGGCTCCACTGCCCTTCAAAGAAACATCCAGGCCGTAAGCCTTTCCAAGTCACTCTATGTATTCAGAGACTAGGGCAATACACTGCACCCTTCCTTGGGAACGCTAGATGTCCTCAGCACACCAACAGCTCCAGGGATTCTGTTCTCTCACGTCCTACATGCCATGGAAGTCTGCCTCATTGTCCTCATTTGAGCTGCACTTAGCAACACAATCTGCTTCACCTCTGTTCTAGGAACTCACACCCAAGGACCCCATACCTACAGTAGAAACGAGGCTTGCATTCCTACTGCAACGAAACCACTGTTTCCTGTTACCCTGCAGGATTTTGAATAGGCTAAGGACCGATAGCCTACTCAAAGTATTCCAAGGATGAGTGAGTTCGCTACATGCAGAACACTTTGGGAAGTAATGTTGATTCAGGCAAGGGAACAGGGTGTAGCTAGAGTCTCTTTTGACTTGTTGGAAATCAGAAGGGTTTAGACTTCGTGTTCACCGCAAAAGATGACCTGATGGCACAAGCCTTGTTTCCCATATTAAAAGCTCTATTCAGGCTGCCCTGAAGCTACCTAAATACGTCTATTTCTGACTGGCCTCTAGCCACTGTAGTTACATTCTGGACGAAAAGGTTTCTCTAACGAAGCACGATGCTTCCATAGCATGGGTGGTAGCTCATCCCGTCAGGCTCTAGAGCTAAAGGGAAACTTGACGTCAGTACTTGCCTCACGCTAAGGCCTGAAGAGCCCTGCTGAAGCGAAAGCGTGTTGCAGTTTACATTAGCTCGTATTCGCAGTTCTGCTTTACTTTAACGTTTCTACGGTTTTCCAGACTCTTTGGACCCTCGTGTGGGCACCCCATTGCCTACCAATACAGTGAGTACCAGCAGGCCGTACTGCCCTTCTAAGAAACATCCAGGCCGTAAGCCTTTCCAAGTCCCTCTATGTGTTCAGAGAGTAGGGCAATACACTGCAACCTTCCTTGGGAAAGCTAGATGTCCTCAGCACACCAACAGCTCCAGGGATTCTGTTCTCTCACGTCCTACATGCCATGGAGTCTGCCTCATTGTCCGATTTTGAGCTGCTCTTAGAAACACAATCTGCTTCGCCTTTCTTCCAGGAACTCACACCCAAGGACCCCATACCTACAGTAGAAAGGAGGCTTGCATCCTACTGCAACGAAACCACAGTTTTCCTGTTACACTGCAGGATTTTAGAATAGGCTTTAGCCTATTCTAGCCCGATAGCCTACATAGAGCATTTCAAATTTGAGGGAGTTCGCTACATGGAGAACACTTTGTGAAGAAAAGTTGATTCAGGCAAGGGACCAGGGTAGAGCTAGAGTCTCTTTTGACTTGTTAGAAATCAGAAGACTTCAGGCTGATTGTTCACCTGCAAAGAAGACCTGATGGCACAAGCCTTGCTTTCCCATATTAAAAGCTCTTAGTCATGCTGCCCTGAAGCTACCTAAATAACTCTCTTTTTGACTGGCCTCTAGTCACTGTAGTTAGCCCTCTGGAACAAAAAGCAGTTTTCTCTAAAGAAACACGGTGCTTCCATAGTATGGGTGGGAGCTCATCCTGTCAGGCTCTAGAGCTAAAGGGAAACTTGACGTGAGTACTTGCCTCACGCTAAGGCCTGAAAAGCCCTGCTGAAGCGAAAGCGTGTTGCAGTTTCCATTAGCTAGTATTCGCAGTTCTGCTTTACTTTAACGTTTCTCCGCTTTTCCAGACACTTAGGACCCTCGTGTGGGCACCCCACTGCCTACAAATACAGTGAGTACCAGCAGGTTCCACTGCCCTTCTAAGAAACTTCCAGGCCGTAAGTCTTTCCAAGTCACTCTGCATTCAGAGAGCAGGGCAATACACTGCACCCTTCCTTGGGAAAGCTAGATGTCCTCAGCACACCAACAGCTCCAGGGATTCTGTTCTCTCACGTCCTACATGCCATGGAAGTCTGCCTCATTGTCCTCATTTGAGCTGCACTTAGCAACACAATCTGATTCGCCTTTCTTCTAGGAACTCACACTCAAGGACCCCATACCTACAGGAGAAAGGAGGCTTGCGTTCCTACTGCAACCAAAGCACAGTTGTTCCTGTTACACTGCAGTATTTTGAATAGGCTAAGGACCGATAGCCTACTTAGAGTGTTCCAAGGATGAGTGAGTTCGCTACATGCAGAACACTTTGGGAAGAAAAGTTGATTCAGGCAAGGGAACAGGGTGTAGCTAGAGTCTCTTTTGACTTGTTGGAAATCAGATGGGTTTAGACTTCGTGTTCACCGCAAAAGATGACCTGATGGCACAAGCCTTGTTTCCCATATTAAAAGCTCTATTCATGCTGCCCTGAAGCTACCTAAATACGTCTATTTCTGACTGGCCTCTAGTCACTGTAGTTACACTCTGGACGAAAAGGTTTCTCTAACGAAGCACGATGCTTCCATAGCATGGGTGGTAGCTCATCCCGTCAGGCTCTAGAGCTAAAGGGAAACTTGACGTCAGTACTTGCCTCACGCTAAGGCCTGAAGAGCCCTGCTGAAGCGAAAGCGTGTTGCAGTTTACATTAGCTCGTATTCGCAGTTCTGCTTTACTTTAACGTTTCTACGGTTTTCCAGACTCTTTGGACCCTCGTGTGGGCACCCCATTGCCTACCAATACAGTGAGTACCAGCAGGCCGTACTGCCCTTCTAAGAAACATCCAGGCCGTAAGCCTTTCCAAGTCACTCTATGTGTTCAGAGAGTAGGGCAATACACTGCAACCTTCCTTGGGAAAGCTAGATGTCCTCAGCACACCAACAGCTCCAGGGATTCTGTTCTCTCACGTCCTACATGCCATGGAGTCTGCCTCATTGTCCGATTTTGAGCTGCTCTTAGAAACACAATCTGCTTCGCCTTTCTTCCAGGAACTCACACCCAAGGACCCCATACCTACAGTAGAAAGGAGGCTTGCATCCTACTGCAACGAAACCACAGTTTTCCTGTTACACTGCAGGATTTTAGAATAGGCTTTAGCCTATTCTAGCCCGATAGCCTACATAGAGCAGTTCAAATTTGAGGGAGTTCGCTACATGGAGAACACTTTGTGAAGAAAAGTTGATTCAGGCAAGGGACCAGGGTAGAGCTAGAGTCTCTTTTGACTTGTTAGAAATCAGAAGACTTCAGGCTGATTGTTCACCTGCAAAGTAGACCTGATGGCACAAGCCTTGCTTTCCCATATTAAAAGCTCTTAGTCATGCTGCCCTGAAGCTACCTAAATAACTCTCTTTTTGACTGGCCTCTAGTCACTGTAGTTAGCCCTCTGGAACAAAAAGCAGTTTTCTCTAAAGAAACACGGTGCTTCCATAGTATGGGTGGGAGCTCATCCTGTCAGGCTCTAGAGCTAAAGGGAAACTTGACGTGAGTACTTGCCTCACGCTAAGGCCTGAAAAGCCCTGCTGAAGCGAAAGCGTGTTGCAGTTTCCATTAGCTAGTACTCGCAGTTCTGCTTTACTTTAACGTTTCTCCGCTTTTCCAGACACTTAGGACCCTCGTGTGGGCACCCCACTGCCTACAAATACAGTGAGTACCAGCAGGTTCCACTGCCCTTCTAAGGAACTTCCAGGCCATAAGTCTTTCCAAGTCACTCTGCATTCAGAGAGCAGGGCAATACACTGCACCCTTCCTTGGGAAAGCTAGATGTCCTCAGCACACCAACAGCTCCAGGGATTCTGTTCTCTCACGTCCTACATGCCATGGAAGTCTGCCTCATTGTCCTCATTTGAGCTGCACTTAGCAACACAATCTGATTCGCCTTTCTTCTAGGAACGCACACTCAAGGACCCCATACCTACAGGAGAAAGGAGGCTTGCGTTCCTTCTGCAACCAAAGCACAGTTGTTCCTGTTACCCTGCAGGATTTTAGAATAGCCTAAGGACCGATAGCCTACATAGAGCATTTCAAATTTGAGGCAGTTCGCTACATGTAGAACACTTTGTGAAGAAAAGTTGATTCAGGCAAGGGACAAGGGTAGAGCTAGAGTCTCTTTTGACTTGTTAGAAATCAGAAGGCTTCAGGCTGATGGTTCACCGGCAAAGAAACCTGATGGCACGAGCCTTGCTTTCCCTTCTTAAAAGCTCTTAGTCATGCTGCCCTGAAGCTACCTAAATAACTCTCTTTTTGACTGGCCTCTAGTCACTGTAGTTAGCCCTCTGGAACAAAAAGCAGTTTTCTCTAAGGAAACACGGTGCTTCCATAGTATGGGTGGGAGCTCATCTTATCAGGCTCTAGAGCTAAAGGGAAACTTGACGTGAGTACTTGCCTCACGCTAAGGCCTGAGGAGCCCTGCTGAAGCGAAAGCGTGTTGCAGTTTGCATCAGCTCGTATTCGAAGTTCTGCTTTACTTTAACGTTTCTACACATTTCCAGACACTTAGGAACCTCGTGTGGGCACCCCATTGCCTACAAATACAGTGAGTAGCAGCAGGCTCCACTGCCCTTCAAAGAAACATCCAGGCCGTAAGCCTTTCCAAGTCACTCTATGTATTCAGAGACTAGGGCAATACACTGCACCCTTCCTTGGGAACGCTAGATGTCCTCAGCACACCAACAGCTCCAGGGATTCTGTTCTCTCACGTCCTACATGCCATGGAAGTCTGCCTCATTGTCCTCATTTGAGCTGCACTTAGCAACACAATCTGCTTCACCTCTGTTCTAGGAACTCACACCCAAGGACCCCATACCTACAGTAGAAACGAGGCTTGCATTCCTACTGCAACGAAACCACTGTTTCCTGTTACACTGCAGGATTTTGAATAGGCTAAGGACCGATAGCCTACTCAAAGTGTTCCAAGGATGAGTGAGTTCGCTACATGCAGAACACTTTGGGAAGTAATGTTGATTCAGGCAAGGGAACAGGGTGTAGCTAGAGTCTCTTTTGACTTGTTGGAAATCAGAAGGGTTTAGACTTCGTGTTCACCGCAAAAGATGACCTGATGGCACAAGCCTTGTTTCCCATATTAAAAGCTCTATTCAGGCTGCCCTGAAGCTACCTAAATACGTCTATTTCTGACTGGCCTCTAGCCACTGTAGTTACACTCTGGACGAAAAGGTTTCTCTAACGAAGCACGATGCTTCCATAGCATGGGTGGTAGCTCATCCCGTCAGGCTCTAGAGCTAAAGGGAAACTTGACGTCAGTACTTGCCTCACGCTAAGGCCTGAAGAGCCCTGCTGAAGCGAAAGCGTGTTGCAGTTTACATTAGCTCGTATTCGCAGTTCTGCTTTACTTTAACGTTTCTACGGTTTTCCAGACTCTTTGGACCCTCGTGTGGGCACCCCATTGCCTACCAATACAGTGAGTACCAGCAGGCCGTACTGCCCTTCTAAGAAACATCCAGGCCGTAAGCCTTTCCAAGTCACTCTATGTGTTCAGAGAGTAGGGCAATACACTGCAACCTTCCTTGGGAAAGCTAGATGTCCTCAGCACACCAACAGTTCCAGGGATTCTGTTCTCTCACGTCCTACATGCCATGGAGTCTGCCTCATTGTCCTCATTTGAGCTGCTCTTAGAAACACAATCTGCTTCGCCTTTCTTCCAGGAACTCACACCCAAGGACCCCATACCTACAGTAGAAAGGAGGCTTGCATCCTACTGCAACGAAACCACAGTTTTCCTGTTATACTGCAGGATTTTAGAATAGGCTTTAGCCTATTCTAGCCCGATAGCCTACATAGAGCATTTCAAATTTGAGGGAGTTCGCTACATGGAGAACACTTTGTGAAGAAAAGTTGATTCAGGCAAGGGACCAGGGTAGAGCTAGAGTCTCTTTTGACTTGTTAAAAATCAGAAGACTTCAGGCTGATTGTTCACCTGCAAAGAAGACCTGATGGCACAAGCCTTGCTTTCCCATATTAAAAGCTCTTAGTCATGCTGCCCTGAAGCTACCTAAATAACTCTCTTTTTGACTGGCCTCTAGTCACTGTAGTTAGCCCTCTGGAACAAAAAGCAGTTTTCTCTAAAGAAACACGGTGCTTCCATAGTATGGGTGGGAGCTCATCCTGTCAGGCTCTAGAGCTAAAGGGAAACTTGACGTGAGTACTTGCCTCACGCTAAGGCCTGAAAAGCTCTGCTGAAGCGAAAGCGTGTTGCAGTTTCCATTAGCTAGTATTCGCAGTTCTGCTTTACTTTAACGTTTCTCCGCTTTTCCAGACACTTAGGACCCTCGTGTGGGCACCCCACTGCCTACAAATACAGTGAGTACCAGCAGGTTCCACTGCCCTTCTAAGAAACTTCCAGGCCGTAAGTCTTTCCAAGTCACTCTGCATTCAGAGAGCAGGGCAATACACTGCACCCTTCCTTGGGAAAGCTAGATGTCCTCAGCACACCAACAGCTCCAGGGATTCTGTTCTCTCACGTCCTACATGCCATGGAAGTCTGCCTCATTGTCCTCATTTGAGCTGCACTTAGCAACACAATCTGATTCGCCTTTCTTCTAGGAACTCACACTCAAGGACCCCATACCTACAGGAGAAAGGAGGCTTGCGTTCCTTCTGCAACCAAAGCACAGTTGTTCCTGTTACCCTGCAGGATTTTAGAATAGCCTAAGGACCGATAGCCTACATAGAGCATTTCAAATTTGAGGCAGTTCGCTACATGTAGAACACTTTGTGAAGAAAAGTTGATTCAGGCAAGGGACAAGGGTAGAGCTAGAGTCTCTTTTGACTTGTTAGAAATCAGAAGGCTTCAGGCTGATGGTTCACCGGCAAAGAAACCTGATGGCACGAGCCTTGCTTTCCCTTCTTAAAAGCTCTTAGTCATGCTGCCCTGAAGCTACCTAAATAACTCTCTTTTTGACTGGCCTCTAGTCACTGTAGTTAGCCCTCTGGAACAAAAAGCAGTTTTCTCTAAGGAAACACGGTGCTTCCATAGTATGGGTGGGAGCTCATCTTATCAGGCTCTAGAGCTAAAGGGAAACTTGACGTGAGTACTTGCCTCACGCTAAGGCCTGAGGAGCCCTGCTGAAGCGAAAGCGTGTTGCAGTTTGCATCAGCTCGTATTCGAAGTTCTGCTTTACTTTAACGTTTCTACACATTTCCAGACACTTAGGAACCTCGTGTGGGCACCCCATTGCCTACAAATACAGTGAGTAGCAGCAGGCTCCACTGCCCTTCAAAGAAACATCCAGGCCGTAAGCCTTTCCAAGTCACTCTATGTATTCAGAGACTAGGGCAATACACTGCACCCTTCCTTGGGAACGCTAGATGTCCTCAGCACACCAACAGCTCCAGGGATTCTGTTCTCTCACGTCCTACATGCCATGGAAGTCTGCCTCATTGTCCTCATTTGAGCTGCACTTAGCAACACAATCTGCTTCACCTCTGTTCTAGGAACTCACACCCAAGGACCCCATACCTACAGTAGAAACGAGGCTTGCATTCCTACTGCAACGAAACCACTGTTTCCTGTTACACTGCAGGATTTTGAATAGGCTAAGGACCGATAGCCTACTCAAAGTGTTCCAAGGATGAGTGAGTTCGCTACATGCAGAACACTTTGGGAAGTAATGTTGATTCAGGCAAGGGAACAGGGTGTAGCTAGAGTCTCTTTTGACTTGTTGGAAATCAGAAGGGTTTAGACTTCGTGTTCACCGCAAAAGATGACCTGATGGCACAAGCCTTGTTTCCCATATTAAAAGCTCTATTCAGGCTGCCCTGAAGCTACCTAAATACGTCTATTTCTGACTGGCCTCTAGCCACTGTAGTTACACTCTGGACGAAAAGGTTTCTCTAACGAAGCACGATGCTTCCATAGCATGGGTGGTAGCTCATCCCGTCAGGCTCTAGAGCTAAAGGGAAACTTGACGTCAGTACTTGCCTCACGCTAAGGCCTGAAGAGCCCTGCTGAAGCGAAAGCGTGTTGCAGTTTACATTAGCTCGTATTCGCAGTTCTGCTTTACTTTAACGTTTCTACGGTTTTCCAGACTCTTTGGACCCTCGTGTGGGCACCCCATTGCCTACCAATACAGTGAGTACCAGCAGGCCGTACTGCCCTTCTAAGAAACATCCAGGCCGTAAGCCTTTCCAAGTCACTCTATGTGTTCAGAGAGTAGGGCAATACACTGCACCCTTCCTTGGGAAAGCTAGATGTCCTCAGCACACCAACAGCTCCAGGGATTCTGTTCTCTCACGTCCTACATGCCATGGAGTCTGCCTCATTGTCCGATTTTGAGCTGCTCTTAGAAACACAATCTGCTTCGCCTTTCTTCCAGGAACTCACACCCAAGGACCCCATACCTACAGTAGAAAGGAGGCTTGCATCCTACTGCAACGAAACCACAGTTTTCCTGTTACACTGCAGGATTTTAGAATAGGCTTTAGCCTATTCTAGCCCGATAGCCTACATAGAGCAGTTCAAATTTGAGGGAGTTCGCTACATGGAGAACACTTTGTGAAGAAAAGTTGATTCAGGCAAGGGACCAGGGTAGAGCTAGAGTCTCTTTTGACTTGTTAGAAATCAGAAGACTTCAGGCTGATTGTTCACCTGCAAAGAAGACCTGATGGCACAAGCCTTGCTTTCCCATATTAAAAGCTCTTAGTCATGCTGCCCTGAAGCTACCTAAATAACTCTCTTTTTGACTGGCCTCTACTCACTGTAGTTAGCCCTCTGGAACAAAAAGCAGTTTTCTCTAAAGAAACACGGTGCTTCCATAGTATGGGTGGGAGCTCATCCTGTCAGGCTCTAGAGCTAAAGGGAAACTTGACGTGAGTACTTGCCTCACGCTAAGGCCTGAAAAGCCCTGCTGAAGCGAAAGCGTGTTGCAGTTTCCATTAGCTATTACTCGCAGTTCTGCTTTACTTTAACGTTTCTCCGCTTTTCCAGACACTTAGGACCCTCGTGTGGGCACCCCACTGCCTACAAATACAGTGAGTACCAGCAGGTTCCACTGCCCTTCTAAGGAACTTCCAGGCCATAAGTCTTTCCAAGTCACTCTGCATTCAGAGAGCAGGGCAATACACTGCACCCTTCCTTGGGAAAGCTAGATGTCCTCAGCACACCAACAGCTCCAGGGATTCTGTTCTCTCACGTCCTACATGCCATGGAAGTCTGCCTCATTGTCCTCATTTGAGCTGCACTTAGCAACACAATCTGATTCGCCTTTCTTCTAGGAACTCACACTCAAGGACCCCATACCTACAGGAGAAAGGAGGCTTGCGTTCCTTCTGCAACCAAAGCACAGTTGTTCCTGTTACCCTGCAGGATTTTAGAATAGCCTAAGGACCGATAGCCTACATAGAGCATTTCAAATTTGAGGCAGTTCGCTACATGTAGAACACTTTGTGAAGAAAAGTTGATTCAGGCAAGGGACAAGGGTAGAGCTAGAGTCTCTTTTGACTTGTTAGAAATCAGAAGGCTTCAGGCTGATGGTTCACCGGCAAAGAAACCTGATGGCACGAGCCTTGCTTTCCCTTCTTAAAAGCTCTTAGTCATGCTGCCCTGAAGCTACCTAAATAACTCTCTTTTTGACTGGCCTCTAGTCACTGTAGTTAGCCCTCTGGAACAAAAAGCAGTTTTCTCTAAGGAAACACGGTGCTTCCATAGTATGGGTGGGAGCTCATCTTATCAGGCTCTAGAGCTAAAGGGAAACTTGACGTGAGTACTTGCCTCACGCTAAGGCCTGAGGAGCCCTGCTGAAGCGAAAGCGTGTTGCAGTTTGCATCAGCTCGTATTCGAAGTTCTGCTTTACTTTAACGTTTCTACACATTTCCAGACACTTAGGAACCTCGTGTGGGCACCCCATTGCCTACAAATACAGTGAGTAGCAGCAGGCTCCACTGCCCTTCAAAGAAACATCCAGGCCGTAAGCCTTTCCAAGTCACTCTATGTATTCAGAGACTAGGGCAATACACTGCACCCTTCCTTGGGAACGCTAGATGTCCTCAGCACACCAACAGCTCCAGGGATTCTGTTCTCTCACGTCCTACATGCCATGGAAGTCTGCCTCATTGTCCTCATTTGAGCTGCACTTAGCAACACAATCTGCTTCACCTCTGTTCTAGGAACTCACACCCAAGGACCCCATACCTACAGTAGAAACGAGGCTTGCATTCCTACTGCAACGAAACCACTGTTTCCTGTTACACTGCAGGATTTTGAATAGGCTAAGGACCGATAGCCTACTCAAAGTATTCCAAGGATGAGTGAGTTCGCTACATGCAGAACACTTTGGGAAGTAATGTTGATTCAGGCAAGGGAACAGGGTGTAGCTAGAGTCTCTTTTGACTTGTTGGAAATCAGAAGGGTTTAGACTTCGTGTTCACCGCAAAAGATGACCTGATGGCACAAGCCTTGTTTCCCATATTAAAAGCTCTATTCAGGCTGCCCTGAAGCTACCTAAATACGTCTATTTCTGACTGGCCTCTAGCCACTGTAGTTACACTCTGGACGAAAAGGTTTCTCTAACGAAGCACGATGCTTCCATAGCATGGGTGGTAGCTCATCCCGTCAGGCTCTAGAGCTAAAGGGAAACTTGACGTCAGTACTTGCCTCACGCTAAGGCCTGAAGAGCCCTGCTGAAGCGAAAGCGTGTTGCAGTTTACATTAGCTCGTATTCGCAGTTCTGCTTTACTTTAACGTTTCTACGGTTTTCCAGACTCTTTGGACCCTCGTGTGGGCACCCCATTGCCTACCAATACAGTGAGTACCAGCAGGCCGTACTGCCCTTCTAAGAAACATCCAGGCCGTAAGCCTTTCCAAGTCACTCTATGTGTTCAGAGATTAGGGCAATACACTGCAACCTTCCTTGGGAAAGCTAGATGTCCTCAGCACACCAACAGCTCCAGGGATTCTGTTCTCTCACGTCCTACATGCCATGGAGTCTGCCTCATTGTCCTCATTTGAGCTGCTCTTAGAAACACAATCTGCTTCGCCTTTCTTCCAGGAACTCACACCCAAGGACCCCATACCTACAGTAGAAAGGAGGCTTGCATCCTACTGCAACGAAACCACAGTTTTCCTGTTACACTGCAGGATTTTAGAATAGGCTTTAGCCTATTCTAGCCCGATAGCCTACATAGAGCATTTCAAATTTGAGGGAGTTCGCTACATGGAGAACACTTTGTGAAGAAAAGTTGATTCAGGCAAGGGACCAGGGTAGAGCTAGAGTCTCTTTTGACTTGTTAGAAATCAGAAGACTTCAGGCTGATTGTTCACCTGCAAAGAAGACCTGATGGCACAAGCCTTGCTTTCCCATATTAAAAGCTCTTAGTCATGCTGCCCTGAAGCTACCTAAATAACTCTCTTTTTGACTGGCCTCTAGTCACTGTAGTTAGCCCTCTGGAACAAAAAGCAGTTTTCTCTAAAGAAACACGGTGCTTCCATAGTATGGGTGGGAGCTCATCCTGTCAGGCTCTAGAGCTAAAGGGAAACTTGACGTGAGTACTTGCCTCACGCTAAGGCCTGAAAAGCCCTGCTGAAGCGAAAGCGTGTTGCAGTTTCCATTAGCTAGTATTCGCAGTTCTGCTTTACTTTAACGTTTCTCCGCTTTTCCAGACACTTAGGACCCTCGTGTGGGCACCCCACTGCCTACAAATACAGTGAGTACCAGCAGGTTCCACTGCCCTTCTAAGAAACTTCCAGGCCGTAAGTCTTTCCAAGTCACTCTGCATTCAGAGAGCAGGGCAATACACTGCACCCTTCCTTGGGAAAGCTAGATGTCCTCAGCACACCAACAGCTCCAGGGATTCTGTTCTCTCACGTCCTACATGCCATGGAAGTCTGCCTCATTGTCCTCATTTGAGCTGCACTTAGCAACACAATCTGATTCGCCTTTCTTCTAGGAACTCACACTCAAGGACCCCATACCTACAGGAGAAAGGAGGCTTGCGTTCCTTCTGCAACCAAAGCACAGTTGTTCCTGTTACCCTGCAGGATTTTAGAATAGCCTAAGGACCGATAGCCTACATAGAGCATTTCAAATTTGAGGCAGTTCGCTACATGTAGAACACTTTGTGAAGAAAAGTTGATTCAGGCAAGGGACAAGGGTAGAGCTAGAGTCTCTTTTGACTTGTTAGAAATCAGAAGGCTTCAGGCTGATGGTTCACCGGCAAAGAAACCTGATGGCACGAGCCTTGCTTTCCCTTCTTAAAAGCTCTTAGTCATGCTGCCCTGAAGCTACCTAAATAACTCTCTTTTTGACTGGCCTCTAGTCACTGTAGTTAGCCCTCTGGAACAAAAAGCAGTTTTCTCTAAGGAAACACGGTGCTTCCATAGTATGGGTGGGAGCTCATCTTATCAGGCTCTAGAGCTAAAGGGAAACTTGACGTGAGTACTTGCCTCACGCTAAGGCCTGAGGAGCCCTGCTGAAGCGAAAGCGTGTTGCAGTTTGCATCAGCTCGTATTCGAAGTTCTGCTTTACTTTAACGTTTCTACACATTTCCAGACACTTAGGAACCTCGTGTGGGCACCCCATTGCCTACAAATACAGTGAGTAGCAGCAGGCTCCACTGCCCTTCAAAGAAACATCCAGGCCGTAAGCCTTTCCAAGTCACTCTATGTATTCAGAGACTAGGGCAATACACTGCACCCTTCCTTGGGAACGCTAGATGTCCTCAGCACACCAACAGCTCCAGGGATTCTGTTCTCTCACGTCCTACATGCCATGGAAGTCTGCCTCATTGTCCTCATTTGAGCTGCACTTAGCAACACAATCTGCTTCACCTCTGTTCTAGGAACTCACACCCAAGGACCCCATACCTACAGTAGAAACGAGGCTTGCATTCCTACTGCAACGAAACCACTGTTTCCTGTTACACTGCAGGATTTTGAATAGGCTAAGGACCGATAGCCTACTCAAAGTATTCCAAGGATGAGTGAGTTCGCTACATGCAGAACACTTTGGGAAGTAATGTTGATTCAGGCAAGGGAACAGGGTGTAGCTAGAGTCTCTTTTGACTTGTTGGAAATCAGAAGGGTTTAGACTTCGTGTTCACCGCAAAAGATGACCTGATGGCACAAGCCTTGTTTCCCATATTAAAAGCTCTATTCAGGCTGCCCTGAAGCTACCTAAATACGTCTATTTCTGACTGGCCTCTAGCCACTGTAGTTACACTCTGGACGAAAAGGTTTCTCTAACGAAGCACGATGCTTCCATAGCATGGGTGGTAGCTCATCCCGTCAGGCTCTAGAGCTAAAGGGAAACTTGACGTCAGTACTTGCCTCACGCTAAGGCCTGAAGAGCCCTGCTGAAGCGAAAGCGTGTTGCAGTTTACATTAGCTCGTATTCGCAGTTCTGCTTTACTTTAACGTTTCTACGGTTTTCCAGACTCTTTGGACCCTCGTGTGGGCACCCCATTGCCTACCAATACAGTGAGTACCAGCAGGCCGTACTGCCCTTCTAAGAAACATCCAGGCCGTAAGCCTTTCCAAGTCACTCTATGTGTTCAGAGATTAGGGCAATACACTGCAACCTTCCTTGGGAAAGCTAGATGTCCTCAGCACACCAACAGCTCCAGGGATTCTGTTCTCTCACGTCCTACATGCCATGGAGTCTGCCTCATTGTCCTCATTTGAGCTGCTCTTAGAAACACAATCTGCTTCGCCTTTCTTCCAGGAACTCACACCCAAGGACCCCATACCTACAGTAGAAAGGAGGCTTGCATCCTACTGCAACGAAACCACAGTTTTCCTGTTACACTGCAGGATTTTAGAATAGGCTTTAGCCTATTCTAGCCCGATAGCCTACATAGAGCATTTCAAATTTGAGGGAGTTCGCTACATGGAGAACACTTTGTGAAGAAAAGTTGATTCAGGCAAGGGACCAGGGTAGAGCTAGAGTCTCTTTTGACTTGTTAGAAATCAGAAGACTTCAGGCTGATTGTTCACCTGCAAAGAAGACCTGATGGCACAAGCCTTGCTTTCCCATATTAAAAGCTCTTAGTCATGCTGCCCTGAAGCTACCTAAATAACTCTCTTTTTGACTGGCCTCTAGTCACTGTAGTTAGCCCTCTGGAACAAAAAGCAGTTTTCTCTAAAGAAACACGGTGCTTCCATAGTATGGGTGGGAGCTCATCCTGTCAGGCTCTAGAGCTAAAGGGAAACTTGACGTGAGTACTTGCCTCACGCTAAGGCCTGAAAAGCCCTGCTGAAGCGAAAGCGTGTTGCAGTTTCCATTAGCTAGTATTCGCAGTTCTGCTTTACTTTAACGTTTCTCCGCTTTTCCAGACACTTAGGACCCTCGTGTGGGCACCCCACTGCCTACAAATACAGTGAGTACCAGCAGGTTCCACTGCCCTTCTAAGAAACTTCCAGGCCGTAAGTCTTTCCAAGTCACTCTGCATTCAGAGAGCAGGGCAATACACTGCACCCTTCCTTGGGAAAGCTAGATGTCCTCAGCACACCAACAGCTCCAGGGATTCTGTTCTCTCACGTCCTACATGCCATGGAAGTCTGCCTCATTGTCCTCATTTGAGCTGCACTTAGCAACACAATCTGATTCGCCTTTCTTCTAGGAACTCACACTCAAGGACCCCATACCTACAGGAGAAAGGAGGCTTGCGTTCCTTCTGCAACCAAAGCACAGTTGTTCCTGTTACCCTGCAGGATTTTAGAATAGCCTAAGGACCGATAGCCTACATAGAGCATTTCAAATTTGAGGCAGTTCGCTACATGTAGAACACTTTGTGAAGAAAAGTTGATTCAGGCAAGGGACAAGGGTAGAGCTAGAGTCTCTTTTGACTTGTTAGAAATCAGAAGGCTTCAGGCTGATGGTTCACCGGCAAAGAAACCTGATGGCACGAGCCTTGCTTTCCCTTCTTAAAAGCTCTTAGTCATGCTGCCCTGAAGCTACCTAAATAACTCTCTTTTTGACTGGCCTCTAGTCACTGTAGTTAGCCCTCTGGAACAAAAAGCAGTTTTCTCTAAGGAAACACGGTGCTTCCATAGTATGGGTGGGAGCTCATCTTATCAGGCTCTAGAGCTAAAGGGAAACTTGACGTGAGTACTTGCCTCACGCTAAGGCCTGAGGAGCCCTGCTGAAGCGAAAGCGTGTTGCAGTTTGCATCAGCTCGTATTCGAAGTTCTGCTTTACTTTAACGTTTCTACACATTTCCAGACACTTAGGAACCTCGTGTGGGCACCCCATTGCCTACAAATACAGTGAGTAGCAGCAGGCTCCACTGCCCTTCAAAGAAACATCCAGGCCGTAAGCCTTTCCAAGTCACTCTATGTATTCAGAGACTAGGGCAATACACTGCACCCTTCCTTGGGAACGCTAGATGTCCTCAGCACACCAACAGCTCCAGGGATTCTGTTCTCTCACGTCCTACATGCCATGGAAGTCTGCCTCATTGTCCTCATTTGAGCTGCACTTAGCAACACAATCTGCTTCACCTCTGTTCTAGGAACTCACACCCAAGGACCCCATACCTACAGTAGAAACGAGGCTTGCATTCCTACTGCAACGAAACCACTGTTTCCTGTTACACTGCAGGATTTTGAATAGGCTAAGGACCGATAGCCTACTCAAAGTATTCCAAGGATGAGTGAGTTCGCTACATGCAGAACACTTTGGGAAGTAATGTTGATTCAGGCAAGGGAACAGGGTGTAGCTAGAGTCTCTTTTGACTTGTTGGAAATCAGAAGGGTTTAGACTTCGTGTTCACCGCAAAAGATGACCTGATGGCACAAGCCTTGTTTCCCATATTAAAAGCTCTATTCAGGCTGCCCTGAAGCTACCTAAATACGTCTATTTCTGACTGGCCTCTAGCCACTGTAGTTACACTCTGGACGAAAAGGTTTCTCTAACGAAGCACGATGCTTCCATAGCATGGGTGGTAGCTCATCCCGTCAGGCTCTAGAGCTAAAGGGAAACTTGACGTCAGTACTTGCCTCACGCTAAGGCCTGAAGAGCCCTGCTGAAGCGAAAGCGTGTTGCAGTTTACATTAGCTCGTATTCGCAGTTCTGCTTTACTTTAACGTTTCTACGGTTTTCCAGACTCTTTGGACCCTCGTGTGGGCACCCCATTGCCTACCAATACAGTGAGTACCAGCAGGCCGTACTGCCCTTCTAAGAAACATCCAGGCCGTAAGCCTTTCCAAGTCACTCTATGTGTTCAGAGATTAGGGCAATACACTGCAACCTTCCTTGGGAAAGCTAGATGTCCTCAGCACACCAACAGCTCCAGGGATTCTGTTCTCTCACGTCCTACATGCCATGGAGTCTGCCTCATTGTCCTCATTTGAGCTGCTCTTAGAAACACAATCTGCTTCGCCTTTCTTCCAGGAACTCACACCCAAGGACCCCATACCTACAGTAGAAAGGAGGCTTGCATCCTACTGCAACGAAACCACAGTTTTCCTGTTACACTGCAGGATTTTAGAATAGGCTTTAGCCTATTCTAGCCCGATAGCCTACATAGAGCATTTCAAATTTGAGGGAGTTCGCTACATGGAGAACACTTTGTGAAGAAAAGTTGATTCAGGCAAGGGACCAGGGTAGAGCTAGAGTCTCTTTTGACTTGTTAGAAATCAGAAGACTTCAGGCTGATTGTTCACCTGCAAAGAAGACCTGATGGCACAAGCCTTGCTTTCCCATATTAAAAGCTCTTAGTCATGCTGCCCTGAAGCTACCTAAATAACTCTCTTTTTGACTGGCCTCTAGTCACTGTAGTTAGCCCTCTGGAACAAAAAGCAGTTTTCTCTAAAGAAACACGGTGCTTCCATAGTATGGGTGGGAGCTCATCCTGTCAGGCTCTAGAGCTAAAGGGAAACTTGACGTGAGTACTTGCCTCACGCTAAGGCCTGAAAAGCCCTGCTGAAGCGAAAGCGTGTTGCAGTTTCCATTAGCTAGTATTCGCAGTTCTGCTTAACTTTAACGTTTCTCCGCTTTTCCAGACACTTAGGACCCTCGTGTGGGCACCCCACTGCCTACAAATACAGTGAGTACCAGCAGGTTCCACTGCCCTTCTAAGAAACTTCCAGGCCGTAAGTCTTTCCAAGTCACTCTGCATTCAGAGAGCAGGGCAATACACTGCACCCTTCCTTGGGAAAGCTAGATGTCCTCAGCACACCAACAGCTCCAGGGATTCTGTTCTCTCACGTCCTACATGCCATGGAAGTCTGCCTCATTGTCCTCATTTGAGCTGCACTTAGCAACACAATCTGATTCGCCTTTCTTCTAGGAACTCACACTCAAGGACCCCATACCTACAGGAGAAAGGAGGCTTGCGTTCCTTCTGCAACCAAAGCACAGTTGTTCCTGTTACCCTGCAGGATTTTAGAATAGCCTAAGGACCGATAGCCTACATAGAGCATTTCAAATTTGAGGCAGTTCGCTACATGTAGAACACTTTGTGAAGAAAAGTTGATTCAGGCAAGGGACAAGGGTAGAGCTAGAGTCTCTTTTGACTTGTTAGAAATCAGAAGGCTTCAGGCTGATGGTTCACCGGCAAAGAAACCTGATGGCACGAGCCTTGCTTTCCCTTCTTAAAAGCTCTTAGTCATGCTGCCCTGAAGCTACCTAAATAACTCTCTTTTTGACTGGCCTCTAGTCACTGTAGTTAGCCCTCTGGAACAAAAAGCAGTTTTCTCTAAGGAAACACGGTGCTTCCATAGTATGGGTGGGAGCTCATCTTATCAGGCTCTAGAGCTAAAGGGAAACTTGACGTGAGTACTTGCCTCACGCTAAGGCCTGAGGAGCCCTGCTGAAGCGAAAGCGTGTTGCAGTTTGCATCAGCTCGTATTCGAAGTTCTGCTTTACTTTAACGTTTCTACACATTTCCAGACACTTAGGAACCTCGTGTGGGCACCCCATTGCCTACAAATACAGTGAGTAGCAGCAGGCTCCACTGCCCTTCAAAGAAACATCCAGGCCGTAAGCCTTTCCAAGTCACTCTATGTATTCAGAGACTAGGGCAATACACTGCACCCTTCCTTGGGAACGCTAGATGTCCTCAGCACACCAACAGCTCCAGGGATTCTGTTCTCTCACGTCCTACATGCCATGGAAGTCTGCCTCATTGTCCTCATTTGAGCTGCACTTAGCAACACAATCTGCTTCACCTCTGTTCTAGGAACTCACACCCAAGGACCCCATACCTACAGTAGAAACGAGGCTTGCATTCCTACTGCAACGAAACCACTGTTTCCTGTTACACTGCAGGATTTTGAATAGGCTAAGGACCGATAGCCTACTTAGAGTGTTCCAAGGATGAGTGAGTTCGCTACATGCAGAACACTTTGGGAAGAAAAGTTGATTCAGGCAAGGGAACAGGGTGTAGCTAGAGTCTCTTTTGACTTGTTGGAAATCAGATGGGTTTAGACTTCGTGTTCACCGCAAAAGATGACCTGATGGCACAAGCCTTGTTTCCCATATTAAAAGCTCTATTCATGCTGCCCTGAAGCTACCTAAATACGTCTATTTCTGACTGGCCTCTAGCCACTGTAGTTACACTCTGGACGAAAAGGTTTCTCTAACGAAGCACGATGCTTCCATAGCATGGGTGGTAGCTCATCCCGTCAGGCTCTAGAGCTAAAGGGAAACTTGACGTCAGTACTTGCCTCACGCTAAGGCCTGAAGAGCCCTGCTGAAGCGAAAGCGTGTTGCAGTTTACATTAGCTCGTATTCGCAGTTCTGCTTTACTTTAACGTTTCTACGGTTTTCCAGACTCTTTGGACCCTCGTGTGGGCACCCCATTGCCTACCAATACAGTGAGTACCAGCAGGCCGTACTGCCCTTCTAAGAAACATCCAGGCCGTAAGCCTTTCCAAGTCCCTCTATGTGTTCAGAGAGTAGGGCAATACACTGCAACCTTCCTTGGGAAAGCTAGATGTCCTCAGCACACCAACAGCTCCAGGGATTCTGTTCTCTCACGTCCTACATGCCATGGAGTCTGCCTCATTGTCCTCATTTGAGCTGCTCTTAGAAACACAATCTGCTTCGCCTTTCTTCCAGGAACTCACACCCAAGGACCCCATACCTACAGTAGAAAGGAGGCTTGCATCCTACTGCAACGAAACCACAGTTTTCCTGTTACACTGCAGGATTTTAGAATAGGCTTTAGCCTATTCTAGCCCGATAGCCTACATAGAGCAGTTCAAATTTGAGGGAGTTCGCTACATGGAGAACACTTTGTGAAGAAAAGTTGATTCAGGCAAGGGACCAGGGTAGAGCTAGAGTCTCTTTTCACTTGTTAGAAATCAGAAGACTTCAGGCTGATTGTTCACCTGCAAAGAAGACCTGATGGCACAAGCCTTGCTTTCCCATATTAAAAGCTCTTAGTCATGCTGCCCTGAAGCTACCTAAATAACTCTCTTTTTGACTGGCCTCTACTCACTGTAGTTAGCCCTCTGGAACAAAAAGCAGTTTTCTCTAAAGAAACACGGTGCTTCCATAGTATGGGTGGGAGCTCATCCTGTCAGGCTCTAGAGCTAAAGGGAAACTTGACGTGAGTACTTGCCTCACGCTAAGGCCTGAAAAGCCCTGCTGAAGCGAAAGCGTGTTGCAGTTTCCATTAGCTAGTATTCGCAGTTCTGCTTTACTTTAACGTTTCTCCGCTTTTCCAGACACTTAGGACCCTCGTGTGGGCACCCCACTGCCTACAAATACAGTGAGTACCAGCAGGTTCCACTGCCCTTCTAAGAAACTTCCAGGCCGTAAGTCTTTCCAAGTCACTCTGCATTCAGAGAGCAGGGCAATACACTGCACCCTTCCTTGGGAAAGCTAGATGTCCTCAGCACACCAACAGCTCCAGGGATTCTGTTCTCTCACGTCCTACATGCCATGGAAGTCTGCCTCATTGTCCTCATTTGAGCTGCACTTAGCAACACAATCTGATTCGCCTTTCTTCTAGGAACTCACACTCAAGGACCCCATACCTACAGGAGAAAGGAGGCTTGCGTTCCTTCTGCAACCAAAGCACAGTTGTTCCTGTTACCCTGCAGGATTTTAGAATAGCCTAAGGACCGATAGCCTACATAGAGCATTTCAAATTTGAGGCAGTTCGCTACATGTAGAACACTTTGTGAAGAAAAGTTGATTCAGGCAAGGGACAAGGGTAGAGCTAGAGTCTCTTTTGACTTGTTAGAAATCAGAAGGCTTCAGGCTGATGGTTCACCGGCAAAGAAACCTGATGGCACGAGCCTTGCTTTCCCTTCTTAAAAGCTCTTAGTCATGCTGCCCTGAAGCTACCTAAATAACTCTCTTTTTGACTGGCCTCTAGTCACTGTAGTTAGCCCTCTGGAACAAAAAGCAGTTTTCTCTAAGGAAACACGGTGCTTCCATAGTATGGGTGGGAGCTCATCTTATCAGGCTCTAGAGCTAAAGGGAAACTTGACGTGAGTACTTGCCTCACGCTAAGGCCTGAGGAGCCCTGCTGAAGCGAAAGCGTGTTGCAGTTTGCATCAGCTCGTATTCGAAGTTCTGCTTTACTTTAACGTTTCTACACATTTCCAGACACTTAGGAACCTCGTGTGGGCACCCCATTGCCTACAAATACAGTGAGTAGCAGCAGGCTCCACTGCCCTTCAAAGAAACATCCAGGCCGTAAGCCTTTCCAAGTCACTCTATGTATTCAGAGACTAGGGCAATACACTGCACCCTTCCTTGGGAACGCTAGATGTCCTCAGCACACCAACAGCTCCAGGGATTCTGTTCTCTCACGTCCTACATGCCATGGAAGTCTGCCTCATTGTCCTCATTTGAGCTGCACTTAGCAACACAATCTGCTTCACCTCTGTTCTAGGAACTCACACCCAAGGACCCCATGCCTACAGTAGAAACGAGGCTTGCATTCCTACTGCAACGAAACCACTGTTTCCTGTTACCCTGCAGGATTTTGAATAGGCTAAGGACCGATAGCCTACTCAAAGTGTTCCAAGGATGAGTGAGTTCGCTACATGCAGAACACTTTGGGAAGTAATGTTGATTCAGGCAAGGGAACAGGGTGTAGCTAGAGTCTCTTTTGACTTGTTGGAAATCAGAAGGGTTTAGACTTCGTGTTCACCGCAAAAGATGACCTGATGGCAAAAGCCTTGTTTCCCATATTAAAAGCTCTATTCAGGCTGCCCTGAAGCTACCTAAATACGTCTATTTCGGACTGGCCTCTAGCCACTGTAGTTACACTCTGGACGAAAAGGTTTCTCTAACGAAGCACGATGCTTCCATAGCATGGGTGGTAGCTCATCCCGTCAGGCTCTAGAGCTAAAGGGAAACTTGACGTCAGTACTTGCCTCACGCTAAGGCCTGAAGAGCCCTGCTGAAGCGAAAGGCGTGTTGCAGTTTACATTAGCTCGTATTCGCAGTTCTGCTTTACTTTAACGTTTCTACGGTTTTCCAGACTCTTTGGACCCTCGTGTGGGCACCCCATTGCCTACCAATACAGTGAGTACCAGCAGGCCGTACTGCCCTTCTAAGAAACATCCAGGCCGTAAGCCTTTCCAAGTCCCTCTATGTGTTCAGAGAGTAGGGCAATACACTGCACCCTTCCTTGGGAAAGCTAGATGTCCTCAGCACACCAACAGCTCCAGGGATTCTGTTCTCTCACGTCCTACATGCCATGGAGTCTGCCTCATTGTCCGATTTTGAGCTGCTCTTAGAAACACAATCTGCTTCGCCTTTCTTCCAGGAACTCACACCCAAGGACCCCATACCTACAGTAGAAAGGAGGCTTGCATCCTACTGCAACGAAACCACAGTTTTCCTGTTACACTGCAGGATTTTAGAATAGGCTTTAGCCTATTCTAGCCCGATAGCCTACATAGAGCAGTTCAAATTTGAGGGAGTTCGCTACATGGAGAACACTTTGTGAAGAAAAGTTGATTCAGGCAAGGGACCAGGGTAGAGCTAGAGTCTCTTTTGACTTGTTAGAAATCAGAAGACTTCAGGCTGATTGTTCACCTGCAAAGAAGACCTGATGGCACAAGCCTTGCTTTCCCATATTAAAAGCTCTTAGTCATGCTGCCCTGAAGCTACCTAAATAACTCTCTTTTTGACTGGCCTCTAGTCACTGTAGTTAGCCCTCTGGAACAAAAAGCAGTTTTCTCTAAAGAAACACGGTGCTTCCATAGTATGGGTGGGAGCTCATCCTGTCAGGCTCTAGAGCTAAAGGGAAACTTGACGTGAGTACTTGCCTCACGCTAAGGCCTGAAAAGCCCTGCTGAAGCGAAAGCGTGTTGCAGTTTCCATTAGCTAGTACTCGCAGTTCTGCTTTCCTTTAACGTTTCTCCGCTTTTCCAGACACTTAGGACCCTCGTGTGGGCACCCCACTGCCTACAAATACAGTGAGTACCAGCAGGTTCCACTGCCCTTCTAAGAAACTTCCAGCCCGTAAGTCTTTCCAAGTCACTCTGCATTCAGAGAGCAGGGCAATACACTGCACCCTTCCTTGGGAAAGCTAGATGTCCTCAGCACACCAACAGCTCCAGGGATTCTGTTCTCTCACGTCCTACATGCCATGGAAGTCTGCCTCATTGTCCTCATTTGAGCTGCACTTAGCAACACAATCTGATTCGCCTTTCTTCTAGGAACTCACACTCAAGGACCCCATACCTACAGGAGAAAGGAGGCTTGCGTTCCTTCTGCAACCAAAGCACAGTTGTTCCTGTTACCCTGCAGGATTTTAGAATAGCCTAAGGACCGATAGCCTACATAGAGCATTTCAAATTTGAGGCAGTTCGCTACATGTAGAACACTTTGTGAAGAAAAGTTGATTCAGGCAAGGGACAAGGGTAGAGCTAGAGTCTCTTTTGACTTGTTAGAAATCAGAAGGCTTCAGGCTGATGGTTCACCGGCAAAGAAACCTGATGGCACGAGCCTTGCTTTCCCTTCTTAAAAGCTCTTAGTCATGCTGCCCTGAAGCTACCTAAATAACTCTCTTTTTGACTGGCCTCTAGTCACTGTAGTTAGCCCTCTGGAACAAAAAGCAGTTTTCTCTAAGGAAACACGGTGCTTCCATAGTATGGGTGGGAGCTCATCTTATCAGGCTCTAGAGCTAAAGGGAAACTTGACGTGAGTACTTGCCTCACGCTAAGGCCTGAGGAGCCCTGCTGAAGCGAAAGCGTGTTGCAGTTTGCATCAGCTCGTATTCGAAGTTCTGCTTTACTTTAACGTTTCTACACATTTCCAGACACTTAGGAACCTCGTGTGGGCACCCCATTGCCTACAAATACAGTGAGTAGCAGCAGGCTCCACTGCCCTTCAAAGAAACATCCAGGCCGTAAGCCTTTCCAAGTCACTCTATGTATTCAGAGACTAGGGCAATACACTGCACCCTTCCTTGGGAACGCTAGATGTCCTCAGCACACCAACAGCTCCAGGGATTCTGTTCTCTCACGTCCTACATGCCATGGAAGTCTGCCTCATTGTCCTCATTTGAGCTGCACTTAGCAACACAATCTGCTTCACCTCTGTTCTAGGAACTCACACCCAAGGACCCCATACCTACAGTAGAAACGAGGCTTGCATTCCTACTGCAACGAAACCACTGTTTCCTGTTACACTGCAGGATTTTGAATAGGCTAAGGACCGATAGCCTACTCAAAGTGTTCCAAGGATGAGTGAGTTCGCTACATGCAGAACACTTTGGGAAGTAATGTTGATTCAGGCAAGGGAACAGGGTGTAGCTAGAGTCTCTTTTGACTTGTTGGAAATCAGAAGGGTTTAGACTTCGTGTTCACCGCAAAAGATGACCTGATGGCACAAGCCTTGTTTCCCATATTAAAAGCTCTATTCAGGCTGCCCTGAAGCTACCTAAATACGTCTATTTCTGACTGGCCTCTAGCCACTGTAGTTACACTCTGGACGAAAAGGTTTCTCTAACGAAGCACGATGCTTCCATAGCATGGGTGGTAGCTCATCCCGTCAGGCTCTAGAGCTAAAGGGAAACTTGACGTCAGTACTTGCCTCACGCTAAGGCCTGAAGAGCCCTGCTGAAGCGAAAGCGTGTTGCAGTTTACATTAGCTCGTATTCGCAGTTCTGCTTTACTTTAACGTTTCTACGGTTTTCCAGACTCTTTGGACCCTCGTGTGGGCACCCCATTGCCTACCAATACAGTGAGTACCAGCAGGCCGTACTGCCCTTCTAAGAAACATCCAGGCCGTAAGCCTTTCCAAGTCCCTCTATGTGTTCAGAGAGTAGGGCAATACACTGCACCCTTCCTTGGGAAAGCTAGATGTCCTCAGCACACCAACAGCTCCAGGGATTCTGTTCTCTCACGTCCTACATGCCATGGAGTCTGCCTCATTGTCCTCATTTGAGCTGCTCTTAGAAACACAATCTGCTTCGCCTTTCTTCCAGGAACTCACACCCAAGGACCCCATACCTACAGTAGAAAGGAGGCTTGCATCCTACTGCAACGAAACCACAGTTTTCCTGTTACACTGCAGGATTTTAGAATAGGCTTTAGCCTATTCTAGCCCGATAGCCTACATAGAGCAGTTCAAATTTGAGGGAGTTCGCTACATGGAGAACACTTTGTGAAGAAAAGTTGATTCAGGCAAGGGACCAGGGTAGAGCTAGAGTCTCTTTTGACTTGTTAGAAATCAGAAGACTTCAGGCTGATTGTTCACCTGCAAAGAAGACCTGATGGCACAAGCCTTGCTTTCCCATATTAAAAGCTCTTAGTCATGCTGCCCTGAAGCTACCTAAATAACTCTCTTTTTGACTGGCCTCTACTCACTGTAGTTAGCCCTCTGGAACAAAAAGCAGTTTTCTCTAAAGAAACACGGTGCTTCCATAGTATGGGTGGGAGCTCATCCTGTCAGGCTCTAGAGCTAAAGGGAAACTTGACGTGAGTACTTGCCTCACGCTAAGGCCTGAAAAGCCCTGCTGAAGCGAAAGCGTGTTGCAGTTTCCATTAGCTAGTACTCGCAGTTCTGCTTTACTTTAACGTTTCTCCGCTTTTCCAGACACTTAGGACCCTCGTGTGGGCACCCCACTGCCTACAAATACAGTGAGTACCAGCAGGTTCCACTGCCCTTCTAAGGAACTTCCAGGCCATAAGTCTTTCCAAGTCACTCTGCATTCAGAGAGCAGGGCAATACACTGCACCCTTCCTTGGGAAAGCTAGATGTCCTCAGCACACCAACAGCTCCAGGGATTCTGTTCTCTCACGTCCTACATGCCATGGAAGTCTGCCTCATTGTCCTCATTTGAGCTGCACTTAGCAACACAATCTGATTCGCCTTTCTTCTAGGAACTCACACTCAAGGACCCCATACCTACAGGAGAAAGGAGGCTTGCGTTCCTTCTGCAACCAAAGCACAGTTGTTCCTGTTACCCTGCAGGATTTTAGAATAGCCTAAGGACCGATAGCCTACATAGAGCATTTCAAATTTGAGGCAGTTCGCTACATGTAGAACACTTTGTGAAGAAAAGTTGATTCAGGCAAGGGACAAGGGTAGAGCTAGAGTCTCTTTTGACTTGTTAGAAATCAGAAGGCTTCAGGCTGATGGTTCACCGGCAAAGAAACCTGATGGCACGAGCCTTGCTTTCCCTTCTTAAAAGCTCTTAGTCATGCTGCCCTGAAGCTACCTAAATAACTCTCTTTTTGACTGGCCTCTAGTCACTGTAGTTAGCCCTCTGGAACAAAAAGCAGTTTTCTCTAAGGAAACACGGTGCTTCCATAGTATGGGTGGGAGCTCATCTTATCAGGCTCTAGAGCTAAAGGGAAACTTGACGTGAGTACTTGCCTCACGCTAAGGCCTGAGGAGCCCTGCTGAAGCGAAAGCGTGTTGCAGTTTGCATCAGCTCGTATTCGAAGTTCTGCTTTACTTTAACGTTTCTACACATTTCCAGACACTTAGGAACCTCGTGTGGGCACCCCATTGCCTACAAATACAGTGAGTAGCAGCAGGCTCCACTGCCCTTCAAAGAAACATCCAGGCCGTAAGCCTTTCCAAGTCACTCTATGTATTCAGAGACTAGGGCAATACACTGCACCCTTCCTTGGGAACGCTAGATGTCCTCAGCACACCAACAGCTCCAGGGATTCTGTTCTCTCACGTCCTACATGCCATGGAAGTCTGCCTCATTGTCCTCATTTGAGCTGCACTTAGCAACACAATCTGCTTCACCTCTGTTCTAGGAACTCACACCCAAGGACCCCATACCTACAGTAGAAACGAGGCTTGCATTCCTACTGCAACGAAACCACTGTTTCCTGTTACACTGCAGGATTTTGAATAGGCTAAGGACCGATAGCCTACTCAAAGTATTCCAAGGATGAGTGAGTTCGCTACATGCAGAACACTTTGGGAAGTAATGTTGATTCAGGCAAGGGAACAGGGTGTAGCTAGAGTCTCTTTTGACTTGTTGGAAATCAGAAGGGTTTAGACTTCGTGTTCACCGCAAAAGATGACCTGATGGCACAAGCCTTGTTTCCCATATTAAAAGCTCTATTCAGGCTGCCCTGAAGCTACCTAAATACGTCTATTTCTGACTGGCCTCTAGCCACTGTAGTTACACTCTGGACGAAAAGGTTTCTCTAACGAAGCACGATGCTTCCATAGCATGGGTGGTAGCTCATCCCGTCAGGCTCTAGAGCTAAAGGGAAACTTGACGTCAGTACTTGCCTCACGCTAAGGCCTGAAGAGCCCTGCTGAAGCGAAAGCGTGTTGCAGTTTACATTAGCTCGTATTCGCAGTTCTGCTTTACTTTAACGTTTCTACGGTTTTCCAGACTCTTTGGACCCTCGTGTGGGCACCCCATTGCCTACCAATACAGTGAGTACCAGCAGGCCGTACTGCCCTTCTAAGAAACATCCAGGCCGTAAGCCTTTCCAAGTCACTCTATGTGTTCAGAGATTAGGGCAATACACTGCAACCTTCCTTGGGAAAGCTAGATGTCCTCAGCACACCAACAGCTCCAGGGATTCTGTTCTCTCACGTCCTACATGCCATGGAGTCTGCCTCATTGTCCTCATTTGAGCTGCTCTTAGAAACACAATCTGCTTCGCCTTTCTTCCAGGAACTCACACCCAAGGACCCCATACCTACAGTAGAAAGGAGGCTTGCATCCTACTGCAACGAAACCACAGTTTTCCTGTTACACTGCAGGATTTTAGAATAGGCTTTAGCCTATTCTAGCCCGATAGCCTACATAGAGCATTTCAAATTTGAGGGAGTTCGCTACATGGAGAACACTTTGTGAAGAAAAGTTGATTCAGGCAAGGGACCAGGGTAGAGCTAGAGTCTCTTTTGACTTGTTAGAAATCAGAAGACTTCAGGCTGATTGTTCACCTGCAAAGAAGACCTGATGGCACAAGCCTTGCTTTCCCATATTAAAAGCTCTTAGTCATGCTGCCCTGAAGCTACCTAAATAACTCTCTTTTTGACTGGCCTCTAGTCACTGTAGTTAGCCCTCTGGAACAAAAAGCAGTTTTCTCTAAAGAAACACGGTGCTTCCATAGTATGGGTGGGAGCTCATCCTGTCAGGCTCTAGAGCTAAAGGGAAACTTGACGTGAGTACTTGCCTCACGCTAAGGCCTGAAAAGCCCTGCTGAAGCGAAAGCGTGTTGCAGTTTCCATTAGCTAGTATTCGCAGTTCTGCTTTACTTTAACGTTTCTCCGCTTTTCCAGACACTTAGGACCCTCGTGTGGGCACCCCACTGCCTACAAATACAGTGAGTACCAGCAGGTTCCACTGCCCTTCTAAGAAACTTCCAGGCCGTAAGTCTTTCCAAGTCACTCTGCATTCAGAGAGCAGGGCAATACACTGCACCCTTCCTTGGGAAAGCTAGATGTCCTCAGCACACCAACAGCTCCAGGGATTCTGTTCTCTCACGTCCTACATGCCATGGAAGTCTGCCTCATTGTCCTCATTTGAGCTGCACTTAGCAACACAATCTGATTCGCCTTTCTTCTAGGAACTCACACTCAAGGACCCCATACCTACAGGAGAAAGGAGGCTTGCGTTCCTTCTGCAACCAAAGCACAGTTGTTCCTGTTACCCTGCAGGATTTTAGAATAGCCTAAGGACCGATAGCCTACATAGAGCATTTCAAATTTGAGGCAGTTCGCTACATGTAGAACACTTTGTGAAGAAAAGTTGATTCAGGCAAGGGACAAGGGTAGAGCTAGAGTCTCTTTTGACTTGTTAGAAATCAGAAGGCTTCAGGCTGATGGTTCACCGGCAAAGAAACCTGATGGCACGAGCCTTGCTTTCCCTTCTTAAAAGCTCTTAGTCATGCTGCCCTGAAGCTACCTAAATAACTCTCTTTTTGACTGGCCTCTAGTCACTGTAGTTAGCCCTCTGGAACAAAAAGCAGTTTTCTCTAAGGAAACACGGTGCTTCCATAGTATGGGTGGGAGCTCATCTTATCAGGCTCTAGAGCTAAAGGGAAACTTGACGTGAGTACTTGCCTCACGCTAAGGCCTGAGGAGCCCTGCTGAAGCGAAAGCGTGTTGCAGTTTGCATCAGCTCGTATTCGAAGTTCTGCTTTACTTTAACGTTTCTACACATTTCCAGACACTTAGGAACCTCGTGTGGGCACCCCATTGCCTACAAATACAGTGAGTAGCAGCAGGCTCCACTGCCCTTCAAAGAAACATCCAGGCCGTAAGCCTTTCCAAGTCACTCTATGTATTCAGAGACTAGGGCAATACACTGCACCCTTCCTTGGGAACGCTAGATGTCCTCAGCACACCAACAGCTCCAGGGATTCTGTTCTCTCACGTCCTACATGCCATGGAAGTCTGCCTCATTGTCCTCATTTGAGCTGCACTTAGCAACACAATCTGCTTCACCTCTGTTCTAGGAACTCACACCCAAGGACCCCATACCTACAGTAGAAACGAGGCTTGCATTCCTACTGCAACGAAACCACTGTTTCCTGTTACACTGCAGGATTTTGAATAGGCTAAGGACCGATAGCCTACTCAAAGTGTTCCAAGGATGAGTGAGTTCGCTACATGCAGAACACTTTGGGAAGTAATGTTGATTCAGGCAAGGGAACAGGGTGTAGCTAGAGTCTCTTTTGACTTGTTGGAAATCAGAAGGGTTTAGACTTCGTGTTCACCGCAAAAGATGACCTGATGGCACAAGCCTTGTTTCCCATATTAAAAGCTCTATTCAGGCTGCCCTGAAGCTACCTAAATACGTCTATTTCTGACTGGCCTCTAGCCACTGTAGTTACACTCTGGACGAAAAGGTTTCTCTAACGAAGCACGATGCTTCCATAGCATGGGTGGTAGCTCATCCCGTCAGGCTCTAGAGCTAAAGGGAAACTTGACGTCAGTACTTGCCTCACGCTAAGGCCTGAAGAGCCCTGCTGAAGCGAAAGCGTGTTGCAGTTTACATTAGCTCGTATTCGCAGTTCTGCTTTACTTTAACGTTTCTACGGTTTTCCAGACTCTTTGGACCCTCGTGTGGGCACCCCATTGCCTACCAATACAGTGAGTACCAGCAGGCCGTACTGCCCTTCTAAGAAACATCCAGGCCGTAAGCCTTTCCAAGTCCCTCTATGTGTTCAGAGAGTAGGGCAATACACTGCACCCTTCCTTGGGAAAGCTAGATGTCCTCAGCACACCAACAGCTCCAGGGATTCTGTTCTCTCACGTCCTACATGCCATGGAGTCTGCCTCATTGTCCTCATTTGAGCTGCTCTTAGAAACACAATCTGCTTCGCCTTTCTTCCAGGAACTCACACCCAAGGACCCCATACCTACAGTAGAAAGGAGGCTTGCATCCTACTGCAACGAAACCACAGTTTTCCTGTTACACTGCAGGATTTTAGAATAGGCTTTAGCCTATTCTAGCCCGATAGCCTACATAGAGCAGTTCAAATTTGAGGGAGTTCGCTACATGGAGAACACTTTGTGAAGAAAAGTTGATTCAGGCAAGGGACCAGGGTAGAGCTAGAGTCTCTTTTGACTTGTTAGAAATCAGAAGACTTCAGGCTGATTGTTCACCTGCAAAGAAGACCTGATGGCACAAGCCTTGCTTTCCCATATTAAAAGCTCTTAGTCATGCTGCCCTGAAGCTACCTAAATAACTCTCTTTTTGACTGGCCTCTACTCACTGTAGTTAGCCCTCTGGAACAAAAAGCAGTTTTCTCTAAAGAAACACGGTGCTTCCATAGTATGGGTGGGAGCTCATCCTGTCAGGCTCTAGAGCTAAAGGGAAACTTGACGTGAGTACTTGCCTCACGCTAAGGCCTGAAAAGCCCTGCTGAAGCGAAAGCGTGTTGCAGTTTCCATTAGCTAGTACTCGCAGTTCTGCTTTACTTTAACGTTTCTCCGCTTTTCCAGACACTTAGGACCCTCGTGTGGGCACCCCACTGCCTACAAATACAGTGAGTACCAGCAGGTTCCACTGCCCTTCTAAGGAACTTCCAGGCCATAAGTCTTTCCAAGTCACTCTGCATTCAGAGAGCAGGGCAATACACTGCACCCTTCCTTGGGAAAGCTAGATGTCCTCAGCACACCAACAGCTCCAGGGATTCTGTTCTCTCACGTCCTACATGCCATGGAAGTCTGCCTCATTGTCCTCATTTGAGCTGCACTTAGCAACACAATCTGATTCGCCTTTCTTCTAGGAACTCACACTCAAGGACCCCATACCTACAGGAGAAAGGAGGCTTGCGTTCCTTCTGCAACCAAAGCACAGTTGTTCCTGTTACCCTGCAGGATTTTAGAATAGCCTAAGGACCGATAGCCTACATAGAGCATTTCAAATTTGAGGCAGTTCGCTACATGTAGAACACTTTGTGAAGAAAAGTTGATTCAGGCAAGGGACAAGGGTAGAGCTAGAGTCTCTTTTGACTTGTTAGAAATCAGAAGGCTTCAGGCTGATGGTTCACCGGCAAAGAAACCTGATGGCACGAGCCTTGCTTTCCCTTCTTAAAAGCTCTTAGTCATGCTGCCCTGAAGCTACCTAAATAACTCTCTTTTTGACTGGCCTCTAGTCACTGTAGTTAGCCCTCTGGAACAAAAAGCAGTTTTCTCTAAGGAAACACGGTGCTTCCATAGTATGGGTGGGAGCTCATCTTATCAGGCTCTAGAGCTAAAGGGAAACTTGACGTGAGTACTTGCCTCACGCTAAGGCCTGAGGAGCCCTGCTGAAGCGAAAGCGTGTTGCAGTTTGCATCAGCTCGTATTCGAAGTTCTGCTTTACTTTAACGTTTCTACACATTTCCAGACACTTAGGAACCTCGTGTGGGCACCCCATTGCCTACAAATACAGTGAGTAGCAGCAGGCTCCACTGCCCTTCAAAGAAACATCCAGGCCGTAAGCCTTTCCAAGTCACTCTATGTATTCAGAGACTAGGGCAATACACTGCACCCTTCCTTGGGAACGCTAGATGTCCTCAGCACACCAACAGCTCCAGGGATTCTGTTCTCTCACGTCCTACATGCCATGGAAGTCTGCCTCATTGTCCTCATTTGAGCTGCACTTAGCAACACAATCTGCTTCACCTCTGTTCTAGGAACTCACACCCAAGGACCCCATACCTACAGTAGAAACGAGGCTTGCATTCCTACTGCAACGAAACCACTGTTTCCTGTTACACTGCAGGATTTTGAATAGGCTAAGGACCGATAGCCTACTCAAAGTATTCCAAGGATGAGTGAGTTCGCTACATGCAGAACACTTTGGGAAGTAATGTTGATTCAGGCAAGGGAACAGGGTGTAGCTAGAGTCTCTTTTGACTTGTTGGAAATCAGAAGGGTTTAGACTTCGTGTTCACCGCAAAAGATGACCTGATGGCACAAGCCTTGTTTCCCATATTAAAAGCTCTATTCAGGCTGCCCTGAAGCTACCTAAATACGTCTATTTCTGACTGGCCTCTAGCCACTGTAGTTACACTCTGGACGAAAAGGTTTCTCTAACGAAGCACGATGCTTCCATAGCATGGGTGGTAGCTCATCCCGTCAGGCTCTAGAGCTAAAGGGAAACTTGACGTCAGTACTTGCCTCACGCTAAGGCCTGAAGAGCCCTGCTGAAGCGAAAGCGTGTTGCAGTTTACATTAGCTCGTATTCGCAGTTCTGCTTTACTTTAACGTTTCTACGGTTTTCCAGACTCTTTGGACCCTCGTGTGGGCACCCCATTGCCTACCAATACAGTGAGTACCAGCAGGCCGTACTGCCCTTCTAAGAAACATCCAGGCCGTAAGCCTTTCCAAGTCACTCTATGTGTTCAGAGATTAGGGCAATACACTGCAACCTTCCTTGGGAAAGCTAGATGTCCTCAGCACACCAACAGCTCCAGGGATTCTGTTCTCTCACGTCCTACATGCCATGGAGTCTGCCTCATTGTCCTCATTTGAGCTGCTCTTAGAAACACAATCTGCTTCGCCTTTCTTCCAGGAACTCACACCCAAGGACCCCATACCTACAGTAGAAAGGAGGCTTGCATCCTACTGCAACGAAACCACAGTTTTCCTGTTACACTGCAGGATTTTAGAATAGGCTTTAGCCTATTCTAGCCCGATAGCCTACATAGAGCATTTCAAATTTGAGGGAGTTCGCTACATGGAGAACACTTTGTGAAGAAAAGTTGATTCAGGCAAGGGACCAGGGTAGAGCTAGAGTCTCTTTTGACTTGTTAGAAATCAGAAGACTTCAGGCTGATTGTTCACCTGCAAAGAAGACCTGATGGCACAAGCCTTGCTTTCCCATATTAAAAGCTCTTAGTCATGCTGCCCTGAAGCTACCTAAATAACTCTCTTTTTGACTGGCCTCTAGTCACTGTAGTTAGCCCTCTGGAACAAAAAGCAGTTTTCTCTAAAGAAACACGGTGCTTCCATAGTATGGGTGGGAGCTCATCCTGTCAGGCTCTAGAGCTAAAGGGAAACTTGACGTGAGTACTTGCCTCACGCTAAGGCCTGAAAAGCCCTGCTGAAGCGAAAGCGTGTTGCAGTTTCCATTAGCTAGTATTCGCAGTTCTGCTTTACTTTAACGTTTCTCCGCTTTTCCAGACACTTAGGACCCTCGTGTGGGCACCCCACTGCCTACAAATACAGTGAGTACCAGCAGGTTCCACTGCCCTTCTAAGAAACTTCCAGGCCGTAAGTCTTTCCAAGTCACTCTGCATTCAGAGAGCAGGGCAATACACTGCACCCTTCCTTGGGAAAGCTAGATGTCCTCAGCACACCAACAGCTCCAGGGATTCTGTTCTCTCACGTCCTACATGCCATGGAAGTCTGCCTCATTGTCCTCATTTGAGCTGCACTTAGCAACACAATCTGATTCGCCTTTCTTCTAGGAACTCACACTCAAGGACCCCATACCTACAGGAGAAAGGAGGCTTGCGTTCCTTCTGCAACCAAAGCACAGTTGTTCCTGTTACCCTGCAGGATTTTAGAATAGCCTAAGGACCGATAGCCTACATAGAGCATTTCAAATTTGAGGCAGTTCGCTACATGTAGAACACTTTGTGAAGAAAAGTTGATTCAGGCAAGGGACAAGGGTAGAGCTAGAGTCTCTTTTGACTTGTTAGAAATCAGAAGGCTTCAGGCTGATGGTTCACCGGCAAAGAAACCTGATGGCACGAGCCTTGCTTTCCCTTCTTAAAAGCTCTTAGTCATGCTGCCCTGAAGCTACCTAAATAACTCTCTTTTTGACTGGCCTCTAGTCACTGTAGTTAGCCCTCTGGAACAAAAAGCAGTTTTCTCTAAGGAAACACGGTGCTTCCATAGTATGGGTGGGAGCTCATCTTATCAGGCTCTAGAGCTAAAGGGAAACTTGACGTGAGTACTTGCCTCACGCTAAGGCCTGAGGAGCCCTGCTGAAGCGAAAGCGTGTTGCAGTTTGCATCAGCTCGTATTCGAAGTTCTGCTTTACTTTAACGTTTCTACACATTTCCAGACACTTAGGAACCTCGTGTGGGCACCCCATTGCCTACAAATACAGTGAGTAGCAGCAGGCTCCACTGCCCTTCAAAGAAACATCCAGGCCGTAAGCCTTTCCAAGTCACTCTATGTATTCAGAGACTAGGGCAATACACTGCACCCTTCCTTGGGAACGCTAGATGTCCTCAGCACACCAACAGCTCCAGGGATTCTGTTCTCTCACGTCCTACATGCCATGGAAGTCTGCCTCATTGTCCTCATTTGAGCTGCACTTAGCAACACAATCTGCTTCACCTCTGTTCTAGGAACTCACACCCAAGGACCCCATACCTACAGTAGAAACGAGGCTTGCATTCCTACTGCAACGAAACCACTGTTTCCTGTTACACTGCAGGATTTTGAATAGGCTAAGGACCGATAGCCTACTTAGAGTGTTCCAAGGATGAGTGAGTTCGCTACATGCAGAACACTTTGGGAAGAAAAGTTGATTCAGGCAAGGGAACAGGGTGTAGCTAGAGTCTCTTTTGACTTGTTGGAAATCAGATGGGTTTAGACTTCGTGTTCACCGCAAAAGATGACCTGATGGCACAAGCCTTGTTTCCCATATTAAAAGCTCTATTCAGGCTGCCCTGAAGCTACCTAAATACGTCTATTTCTGACTGGCCTCTAGTCACTGTAGTTACACTCTGGACGAAAAGGTTTCTCTAACGAAGCACGATGCTTCCATAGCATGGGTGGTAGCTCATCACGTCAGGCTCTAGAGCTAAAGGGAAACTTGACGTCAGTACTTGCCTCACGCTAAGGCCTGAAGAGCCCTGCTGAAGCGAAAGCGTGTTGCAGTTTACATTAGCTCGTATTCGCAGTTCTGCTTTACTTTAACGTTTCTACGGTTTTCCAGACTATTTGGACCCTCGTGTGGGCACCCCATTGCCTACCAATACAGTGAGTACCAGCAGGCCGTACTGCCCTTCTAAGAAACATCCAGGCCGTAAGCCTTTCCAAGTCCCTCTATGTGTTCAGAGAGTAGGGCAATACACTGCAACCTTCCTTGGGAAAGCTAGATGTCCTCAGCACACCAACAGCTCCAGGGATTCTGTTCTCTCACGTCCTACATGCCATGGAGTCTGCCTCATTGTCCGATTTTGAGCTGCTCTTAGAAACACAATCTGCTTCGCCTTTCTTCCAGGAACTCACACCCAAGGACCCCATACCTACAGTAGAAAGGAGGCTTGCATCCTACTTCAACGAAACCACAGTTTTCCTGTTACACTGCAGGATTTTAGAATAGGCTTTAGCCTATTCTAGCCCGATAGCCTACATAGAGCAGTTCAAATTTGAGGGAGTTCGCTACATGGAGAACACTTTGTGAAGAAAAGTTGATTCAGGCAAGGGACCAGGGTAGAGCTAGAGTCTCTTTTGACTTGTTAGAAATCAGAAGACTTTAGGCTGATTGTTCACCTGCAAAGAAGACCTGATGGCACAAGCCTTGCTTTCCCATATTAAAAGCTCTTAGTCATGCTGCCCTGAAGCTACCTAAATAACTCTCTTTTTGACTGGCCTCTACTCACTGTAGTTAGCCCTCTGGAACAAAAAGCAGTTTTCTCTAAAGAAACACGGTGCTTCCATAGTATGGGTGGGAGCTCATCCTGTCAGGCTCTAGAGCTAAAGGGAAACTTGACGTGAGTACTTGCCTCACGCTAAGGCCTGAAAAGCCCTGCTGAAGCGAAAGCGTGTTGCAGTTTCCATTAGCTAGTATTCGCAGTTCTGCTTTACTTTAACGTTTCTCCGCTTTTCCAGACACTTAGGACCCTCGTGTGGGCACCCCACTGCCTACAAATACAGTGAGTACCAGCAGGTTCCACTGCCCTTCTAAGAAACTTCCAGGCCGTAAGTCTTTCCAAGTCACTCTGCATTCAGAGAGCAGGGCAATACACTGCACCCTTCCTTGGGAAAGCTAGATGTCCTCAGCACACCAACAGCTCCAGGGATTCTGTTCTCTCACGTCCTACATGCCATGGAAGTCTGCCTCATTGTCCTCATTTGAGCTGCACTTAGCAACACAATCTGATTCGCCTTTCTTCTAGGAACTCACACTCAAGGACCCCATACCTACAGGAGAAAGGAGGCTTGCGTTCCTTCTGCAACCAAAGCACAGTTGTTCCTGTTACCCTGCAGGATTTTAGAATAGCCTAAGGACCGATAGCCTACATAGAGCATTTCAAATTTGAGGCAGTTCGCTACATGTAGAACACTTTGTGAAGAAAAGTTGATTCAGGCAAGGGACAAGGGTAGAGCTAGAGTCTCTTTTGACTTGTTAGAAATCAGAAGGCTTCAGTCTGATGGTTCACCGGCAAAGAAACCTGATGGCACGAGCCTTGCTTTCCCTTCTTAAAAGCTCTTAGTCATGCTGCCCTGAAGCTACCTAAATAACTCTCTTTTTGACTGGCCTCTAGTCACTGTAGTTAGCCCTCTGGAACAAAAAGCAGTTTTCTCTAAGGAAACACGGTGCTTCCATAGTATGGGTGGGAGCTCATCTTATCAGGCTCTAGAGCTAAAGGGAAACTTGACGTGAGTACTTGCCTCACGCTAAGGCCTGAGGAGCCCTGCTGAAGCGAAAGCGTGTTGCAGTTTGCATCAGCTCGTATTCGAAGTTCTGCTTTACTTTAACGTTTCTACACATTTCCAGACACTTAGGAACCTCGTGTGGGCACCCCATTGCCTACAAATACAGTGAGTAGCAGCAGGCTCCACTGCCCTTCAAAGAAACATCCAGGCCGTAAGCCTTTCCAAGTCACTCTATGTATTCAGAGACTAGGGCAATACACTGCACCCTTCCTTGGGAACGCTAGATGTCCTCAGCACACCAACAGCTCCAGGGATTCTGTTCTCTCACGTCCTACATGCCATGGAAGTCTGCCTCATTGTCCTCATTTGAGCTGCACTTAGCAACACAATCTGCTTCACCTCTGTTCTAGGAACTCACACCCAAGGACCCCATACCTACAGTAGAAACGAGGCTTGCATTCCTACTGCAACGAAACCACTGTTTCCTGTTACACTGCAGGATTTTGAATAGGCTAAGGACCGATAGCCTACTCAAAGTGTTCCAAGGATGAGTGAGTTCGCTACATGCAGAACACTTTGGGAAGTAATGTTGATTCAGGCAAGGGAACAGGGTGTAGCTAGAGTCTCTTTTGACTTGTTGGAAATCAGAAGGGTTTAGACTTCGTGTTCACCGCAAAAGATGACCTGATGGCACAAGCCTTGTTTCCCATATTAAAAGCTCTATTCAGGCTGCCCTGAAGCTACCTAAATACGTCTATTTCTGACTGGCCTCTAGCCACTGTAGTTACACTCTGGACGAAAAGGTTTCTCTAACGAAGCACGATGCTTCCATAGCATGGGTGGTAGCTCATCCCGTCAGGCTCTAGAGCTAAAGGGAAACTTGACGTCAGTACTTGCCTCACGCTAAGGCCTGAAGAGCCCTGCTGAAGCGAAAGGCGTGTTGCAGTTTACATTAGCTCGTATTCGCAGTTCTGCTTTACTTTAACGTTTCTACGGTTTTCCAGACTCTTTGGACCCTCGTGTGGGCACCCCATTGCCTACCAATACAGTGAGTACCAGCAGGCCGTACTGCCCTTCTAAGAAACATCCAGGCCGTAAGCCTTTCCAAGTCACTCTATGTGTTCAGAGAGTAGGGCAATACACTGCAACCTTCCTTGGGAAAGCTAGATGTCCTCAGCACACCAACAGCTCCAGGGATTCTGTTCTCTCACGTCCTACATGCCATGGAGTCTGCCTCATTGTCCGATTTTGAGCTGCTCTTAGAAACACAATCTGCTTCGCCTTTCTTCCAGGAACTCACACCCAAGGACCCCATACCTACAGTAGAAAGGAGGCTTGCATCCTACTGCAACGAAACCACAGTTTTCCTGTTACACTGCAGGATTTTAGAATAGGCTTTAGCCTATTCTAGCCCGATAGCCTACATAGAGCAGTTCAAATTTGAGGGAGTTCGCTACATGGAGAACACTTTGTGAAGAAAAGTTGATTCAGGCAAGGGACCAGGGTAGAGCTAGAGTCTCTTTTGACTTGTTAGAAATCAGAAGACTTCAGGCTGATTGTTCACCTGCAAAGAAGACCTGATGGCACAAGCCTTGCTTTCCCATATTAAAAGCTCTTAGTCATGCTGCCCTGAAGCTACCTAAATAACTCTCTTTTTGACTGGCCTCTAGTCACTGTAGTTAGCCCTCTGGAACAAAAAGCAGTTTTCTCTAAAGAAACACGGTGCTTCCATAGTATGGGTGGGAGCTCATCCTGTCAGGCTCTAGAGCTAAAGGGAAACTTGACGTGAGTACTTGCCTCACGCTAAGGCCTGAAAAGCCCTGCTGAAGCGAAAGCATGTTGCAGTTTCCATTAGCTAGTACTCGCAGTTCTGCTTTACTTTAACGTTTCTCCGCTTTTCCAGACACTTAGGACCCTCGTGTGGGCACCCCACTGCCTACAAATACAGTGAGTACCAGCAGGTTCCACTGCCCTTCTAAGAAACTTCCAGGCCGTAAGTCTTTCCAAGTCACTCTGCATTCAGAGAGCAGGGCAATACACTGCACCCTTCCTTGGGAAAGCTAGATGTCCTCAGCACACCAACAGCTCCAGGGATTCTGTTCTCTCACGTCCTACATGCCATGGAAGTCTGCCTCATTGTCCTCATTTGAGCTGCACTTAGCAACACAATCTGATTCGCCTTTCTTCTAGGAACTCACACTCAAGGACCCCATACCTACAGGAGAAAGGAGGCTTGCGTTCCTACTGCAACCAAAGCCCAGTTGTTCCTGTTACACTGCAGTATTTTGAATAGGCTAAGGACCGATAGCCTACTTAGAGTGTTCCAAGGATGAGTGAGTTCGCTACATGCAGAACACTTTGGGAAGAAAAGTTGATTCAGGCAAGGGAACAGGGTGTAGCTAGAGTCTCTTTTGACTTGTTGGAAATCAGATGGGTTTAGACTTCGTGTTCACCGCAAAAGATGACCTGATGGCACAAGCCTTGTTTCCCATATTAAAAGCTCTATTCATGCTGCCCTGAAGCTACCTAAATACGTCTATTTCTGACTGGCCTCTAGCCACTGTAGTTACACTCTGGACGAAAAGGTTTCTCTAACGAAGCACGATGCTTCCATAGCATGGGTGGTAGCTCATCCCGTCAGGCTCTAGAGCTAAAGGGAAACTTGACGTCAGTACTTGCCTCACGCTAAGGCCTGAAGAGCCCTGCTGAAGCGAAAGCGTGTTGCAGTTTACATTAGCTCGTATTCGCAGTTCTGCTTTACTTTAACGTTTCTACGGTTTTCCAGACTCTTTGGACCCTCGTGTGGGCACCCCATTGCCTACCAATACAGTGAGTACCAGCAGGCCGTACTGCCCTTCTAAGAAACATCCAGGCCGTAAGCCTTTCCAAGTCCCTCTATGTGTTCAGAGAGTAGGGCAATACACTGCAACCTTCCTTGGGAAAGCTAGATGTCCTCAGCACACCAACAGCTCCAGGGATTCTGTTCTCTCACGTCCTACATGCCATGGAGTCTGCCTCATTGTCCGATTTTGAGCTGCTCTTAGAAACACAATCTGCTTCGCCTTTCTTCCAGGAACTCACACCCAAGGACCCCATACCTACAGTAGAAAGGAGGCTTGCATCCTACTGCAACGAAACCACAGTTTTCCTGTTACACTGCAGGATTTTAGAATAGGCTTTAGCCTATTCTAGCCCGATAGCCTACATAGAGCATTTCAAATTTGAGGGAGTTCGCTACATGGAGAACACTTTGTGAAGAAAAGTTGATTCAGGCAAGGGACCAGGGTAGAGCTAGAGTCTCTTTTGACTTGTTAGAAATCAGAAGACTTCAGGCTGATTGTTCACCTGCAAAGAAGACCTGATGGCACAAGCCTTGCTTTCCCATATTAAAAGCTCTTAGTCATGCTGCCCTGAAGCTACCTAAATAACTCTCTTTTTGACTGGCCTCTAGTCACTGTAGTTAGCCCTCTGGAACAAAAAGCAGTTTTCTCTAAAGAAACACGGTGCTTCCATAGTATGGGTGGGAGCTCATCCTGTCAGGCTCTAGAGCTAAAGGGAAACTTGACGTGAGTACTTGCCTCACGCTAAGGCCTGAAAAGCCCTGCTGAAGCGAAAGCGTGTTGCAGTTTCCATTAGCTAGTACTCGCAGTTCTGCTTTACTTTAACGTTTCTCCGCTTTTCCAGACACTTAGGACCCTCGTGTGGGCACCCCACTGCCTACAAATACAGTGAGTACCAGCAGGTTCCACTGCCCTTCTAAGGAACTTCCAGGCCGTAAGTCTTTCCAAGTCACTCTGCATTCAGAGAGCAGGGCAATACACTGCACCCTTCCTTGGGAAAGCTAGATGTCCTCAGCACACCAACAGCTCCAGGGATTCTGTTCTCTCACGTCCTACATGCCATGGAAGTCTGCCTCATTGTCCTCATTTGAGCTGCACTTAGCAACACAATCTGATTCGCCTTTCTTCTAGGAACTCACACTCAAGGACCCCATACCTACAGGAGAAAGGAGGCTTGCGTTCCTTCTGCAACCAAAGCACAGTTGTTCCTGTTACCCTGCAGGATTTTAGAATAGCCTAAGGACCGATAGCCTACATAGAGCATTTCAAATTTGAGGCAGTTCGCTACATGTAGAACACTTTGTGAAGAAAAGTTGATTCAGGCAAGGGACAAGGGTAGAGCTAGAGTCTCTTTTGACTTGTTAGAAATCAGAAGGCTTCAGGCTGATGGTTCACCGGCAAAGAAACCTGATGGCACGAGCCTTGCTTTCCCTTCTTAAAAGCTCTTAGTCATGCTGCCCTGAAGCTACCTAAATAACTCTCTTTTTGACTGGCCTCTAGTCACTGTAGTTAGCCCTCTGGAACAAAAAGCAGTTTTCTCTAAGGAAACACGGTGCTTCCATAGTATGGGTGGGAGCTCATCTTATCAGGCTCTAGAGCTAAAGGGAAACTTGACGTGAGTACTTGCCTCACGCTAAGGCCTGAGGAGCCCTGCTGAAGCGAAAGCGTGTTGCAGTTTGCATCAGCTCGTATTCGAAGTTCTGCTTTACTTTAACGTTTCTACACATTTCCAGACACTTAGGAACCTCGTGTGGGCACCCCATTGCCTACAAATACAGTGAGTAGCAGCAGGCTCCACTGCCCTTCAAAGAAACATCCAGGCCGTAAGCCTTTCCAAGTCACTCTATGTATTCAGAGACTAGGGCAATACACTGCACCCTTCCTTGGGAACGCTAGATGTCCTCAGCACACCAACAGCTCCAGGGATTCTGTTCTCTCACGTCCTACATGCCATGGAAGTCTGCCTCATTGTCCTCATTTGAGCTGCACTTAGCAACACAATCTGCTTCACCTCTGTTCTAGGAACTCACACCCAAGGACCCCATACCTACAGTAGAAACGAGGCTTGCATTCCTACTGCAACGAAACCACTGTTTCCTGTTACACTGCAGGATTTTGAATAGGCTAAGGACCGATAGCCTACTTAGAGTGTTCCAAGGATGAGTGAGTTCGCTACATGCAGAACACTTTGGGAAGAAAAGTTGATTCAGGCAAGGGAACAGGGTGTAGCTAGAGTCTCTTTTGACTTGTTGGAAATCAGATGGGTTTAGACTTCGTGTTCACCGCAAAAGATGACCTGATGGCACAAGCCTTGTTTCCCATATTAAAAGCTCTATTCATGCTGCCCTGAAGCTACCTAAATACGTCTATTTCTGACTGGCCTCTAGCCACTGTAGTTACACTCTGGACGAAAAGGTTTCTCTAACGAAGCACGATGCTTCCATAGCATGGGTGGTAGCTCATCACGTCAGGCTCTAGAGCTAAAGGGAAACTTGACGTCAGTACTTGCCTCACGCTAAGGCCTGAAGAGCCCTGCTGAAGCGAAAGCGTGTTGCAGTTTACATTAGCTCGTATTCGCAGTTCTGCTTTACTTTAACGTTTCTACGGTTTTCCAGACTCTTTGGACCCTCGTGTGGGCACCCCATTGCCTACCAATACAGTGAGTACCAGCAGGCCGTACTGCCCTTCTAAGAAACATCCAGGCCGTAAGCCTTTCCAAGTCACTCTATGTGTTCAGAGAGTAGGGCAATACACTGCAACCTTCCTTGGGAAAGCTAGATGTCCTCAGCACACCAACAGCTCCAGGGATTCTGTTCTCTCACGTCCTACATGCCATGGAGTCTGCCTCATTGTCCGATTTTGAGCTGCTCTTAGAAACACAATCTGCTTCGCCTTTCTTCCAGGAACTCACACCCAAGGACCCCATACCTACAGTAGAAAGGAGGCTTGCATCCTACTGCAACGAAACCACAGTTTTCCTGTTACACTGCAGGATTTTAGAATAGGCTTTAGCCTATTCTAGCCCGATAGCCTACATAGAGCAGTTCAAATTTGAGGGAGTTCGCTACATGGAGAACACTTTGTGAAGAAAAGTTGATTCAGGCAAGGGACCAGGGTAGAGCTAGAGTCTCTTTTGACTTGTTAGAAATCAGAAGACTTCAGGCTGATTGTTCACCTGCAAAGAAGACCTGATGGCACAAGCCTTGCTTTCCCATATTAAAAGCTCTTAGTCATGCTGCCCTGAAGCTACCTAAATAACTCTCTTTTTGACTGGCCTCTAGTCACTGTAGTTAGCCCTCTGGAACAAAAAGCAGTTTTCTCGAAAGAAACACGGTGCTTCCATAGTATGGGTGGGAGCTCATCCTGTCAGGCTCTAGAGCTAAAGGGAAACTTGACGTGAGTACTTGCCTCACGCTAAGGCCTGAAAAGCCCTGCTGAAGCGAAAGCGTGTTGCAGTTTCCATGAGCTAGTACTCGCAGTTCTGCTTTACTTTAACGTTTCTCCGCTTTTCCAGACACTTAGGACCCTCGTGTGGGCACCCCACTGCCTACAAATACAGTGAGTACCAGCAGGTTCCACTGCCCTTCTAAGGAACTTCCAGGCCATAAGTCTTTCCAAGTCACTCTGCATTCAGAGAGCAGGGCAATACACTGCACCCTTCCTTGGGAAAGCTAGATGTCCTCAGCACACCAACAGCTCCAGGGATTCTGTTCTCTCACGTCCTACATGCCATGGAAGTCTGCCTCATTGTCCTCATTTGAGCTGCACTTAGCAACACAATCTGATTCGCCTTTCTTCTAGGAACTCACACTCAAGGACCCCATACCTACAGGAGAAAGGAGGCTTGCGTTCCTTCTGCAACCAAAGCACAGTTGTTCCTGTTACCCTGCAGGATTTTAGAATAGCCTAAGGACCGATAGCCTACATAGAGCATTTCAAATTTGAGGCAGTTCGCTACATGTAGAACACTTTGTGAAGAAAAGTTGATTCAGGCAAGGGACAAGGGTAGAGCTAGAGTCTCTTTTGACTTGTTAGAAATCAGAAGGCTTCAGGCTGATGGTTCACCGGCAAAGAAACCTGATGGCACGAGCCTTGCTTTCCCTTCTTAAAAGCTCTTAGTCATGCTGCCCTGAAGCTACCTAAATAACTCTCTTTTTGACTGGCCTCTAGTCACTGTAGTTAGCCCTCTGGAACAAAAAGCAGTTTTCTCTAAGGAAACACGGTGCTTCCATAGTATGGGTGGGAGCTCATCTTATCAGGCTCTAGAGCTAAAGGGAAACTTGACGTGAGTACTTGCCTCACGCTAAGGCCTGAGGAGCCCTGCTGAAGCGAAAGCGTGTTGCAGTTTGCATCAGCTCGTATTCGAAGTTCTGCTTTACTTTAACGTTTCTACACATTTCCAGACACTTAGGAACCTCGTGTGGGCACCCCATTGCCTACAAATACAGTGAGTAGCAGCAGGCTCCACTGCCCTTCAAAGAAACATCCAGGCCGTAAGCCTTTCCAAGTCACTCTATGTATTCAGAGACTAGGGCAATACACTGCACCCTTCCTTGGGAACGCTAGATGTCCTCAGCACACCAACAGCTCCAGGGATTCTGTTCTCTCACGTCCTACATGCCATGGAAGTCTGCCTCATTGTCCTCATTTGAGCTGCACTTAGCAACACAATCTGCTTCACCTCTGTTCTAGGAACTCACACCCAAGGACCCCATACCTACAGTAGAAACGAGGCTTGCATTCCTACTGCAACGAAACCACTGTTTCCTGTTACACTGCAGGATTTTGAATAGGCTAAGGACCGATAGCCTACTCAAAGTATTCCAAGGATGAGTGAGTTCGCTACATGCAGAACACTTTGGGAAGTAATGTTGATTCAGGCAAGGGAACAGGGTGTAGCTAGAGTCTCTTTTGACTTGTTGGAAATCAGAAGGGTTTAGACTTCGTGTTCACCGCAAAAGATGACCTGATGGCACAAGCCTTGTTTCCCATATTAAAAGCTCTATTCAGGCTGCCCTGAAGCTACCTAAATACGTCTATTTCTGACTGGCCTCTAGCCACTGTAGTTACACTCTGGACGAAAAGGTTTCTCTAACGAAGCACGATGCTTCCATAGCATGGGTGGTAGCTCATCCCGTCAGGCTCTAGAGCTAAAGGGAAACTTGACGTCAGTACTTGCCTCACGCTAAGGCCTGAAGAGCCCTGCTGAAGCGAAAGCGTGTTGCAGTTTACATTAGCTCGTATTCGCAGTTCTGCTTTACTTTAACGTTTCTACGGTTTTCCAGACTCTTTGGACCCTCGTGTGGGCACCCCATTGCCTACCAATACAGTGAGTACCAGCAGGCCGTACTGCCCTTCTAAGAAACATCCAGGCCGTAAGCCTTTCCAAGTCACTCTATGTGTTCAGAGAGTAGGGCAATACACTGCAACCTTCCTTGGGAAAGCTAGATGTCCTCAGCACACCAACAGCTCCAGGGATTCTGTTCTCTCACGTCCTACATGCCATGGAGTCTGCCTCATTGTCCTCATTTGAGCTGCTCTTAGAAACACAATCTGCTTCGCCTTTCTTCCAGGAACTCACACCCAAGGACCCCATACCTACAGTAGAAAGGAGGCTTGCATCCTACTGCAACGAAACCACAGTTTTCCTGTTATACTGCAGGATTTTAGAATAGGCTTTAGCCTATTCTAGCCCGATAGCCTACATAGAGCATTTCAAATTTGAGGGAGTTCGCTACATGGAGAACACTTTGTGAAGAAAAGTTGATTCAGGCAAGGGACCAGGGTAGAGCTAGAGTCTCTTTTGACTTGTTAGAAATCAGAAGACTTCAGGCTGATTGTTCACCTGCAAAGAAGACCTGATGGCACAAGCCTTGCTTTCCCATATTAAAAGCTCTTAGTCATGCTGCCCTGAAGCTACCTAAATAACTCTCTTTTTGACTGGCCTCTAGTCACTGTAGTTAGCCCTCTGGAACAAAAAGCAGTTTTCTCTAAAGAAACACGGTGCTTCCATAGTATGGGTGGGAGCTCATCCTGTCAGGCTCTAGAGCTAAAGGGAAACTTGACGTGAGTACTTGCCTCACGCTAAGGCCTGAAAAGCCCTGCTGAAGCGAAAGCGTGTTGCAGTTTCCATTAGCTAGTATTCGCAGTTCTGCTTTACTTTAACGTTTCTCCGCTTTTCCAGACACTTAGGACCCTCGTGTGGGCACCCCACTGCCTACAAATACAGTGAGTACCAGCAGGTTCCACTGCCCTTCTAAGAAACTTCCAGGCCGTAAGTCTTTCCAAGTCACTCTGCATTCAGAGAGCAGGGCAATACACTGCACCCTTCCTTGGGAAAGCTAGATGTCCTCAGCACACCAACAGCTCCAGGGATTCTGTTCTCTCACGTCCTACATGCCATGGAAGTCTGCCTCATTGTCCTCATTTGAGCTGCACTTAGCAACACAATCTGATTCGCCTTTCTTCTAGGAACTCACACTCAAGGACCCCATACCTACAGGAGAAAGGAGGCTTGCGTTCCTTCTGCAACCAAAGCACAGTTGTTCCTGTTACCCTGCAGGATTTTAGAATAGCCTAAGGACCGATAGCCTACATAGAGCATTTCAAATTTGAGGCAGTTCGCTACATGTAGAACACTTTGTGAAGAAAAGTTGATTCAGGCAAGGGACAAGGGTAGAGCTAGAGTCTCTTTTGACTTGTTAGAAATCAGAAGGCTTCAGGCTGATGGTTCACCGGCAAAGAAACCTGATGGCACGAGCCTTGCTTTCCCTTCTTAAAAGCTCTTAGTCATGCTGCCCTGAAGCTACCTAAATAACTCTCTTTTTGACTGGCCTCTAGTCACTGTAGTTAGCCCTCTGGAACAAAAAGCAGTTTTCTCTAAGGAAACACGGTGCTTCCATAGTATGGGTGGGAGCTCATCTTATCAGGCTCTAGAGCTAAAGGGAAACTTGACGTGAGTACTTGCCTCACGCTAAGGCCTGAGGAGCCCTGCTGAAGCGAAAGCGTGTTGCAGTTTGCATCAGCTCGTATTCGAAGTTCTGCTTTACTTTAACGTTTCTACACATTTCCAGACACTTAGGAACCTCGTGTGGGCACCCCATTGCCTACAAATACAGTGAGTAGCAGCAGGCTCCACTGCCCTTCAAAGAAACATCCAGGCCGTAAGCCTTTCCAAGTCACTCTATGTATTCAGAGACTAGGGCAATACACTGCACCCTTCCTTGGGAACGCTAGATGTCCTCAGCACACCAACAGCTCCAGGGATTCTGTTCTCTCACGTCCTACATGCCATGGAAGTCTGCCTCATTGTCCTCATTTGAGCTGCACTTAGCAACACAATCTGCTTCACCTCTGTTCTAGGAACTCACACCCAAGGACCCCATACCTACAGTAGAAACGAGGCTTGCATTCCTACTGCAACGAAACCACTGTTTCCTGTTACACTGCAGGATTTTGAATAGGCTAAGGACCGATAGCCTACTCAAAGTGTTCCAAGGATGAGTGAGTTCGCTACATGCAGAACACTTTGGGAAGTAATGTTGATTCAGGCAAGGGAACAGGGTGTAGCTAGAGTCTCTTTTGACTTGTTGGAAATCAGAAGGGTTTAGACTTCGTGTTCACCGCAAAAGATGACCTGATGGCACAAGCCTTGTTTCCCATATTAAAAGCTCTATTCAGGCTGCCCTGAAGCTACCTAAATACATCTATTTCTGACTGGCCTCTAGCCACTGTAGTTACACTCTGGACGAAAAGGTTTCTCTAACGAAGCACGATGCTTCCATAGCATGGGTGGTAGCTCATCCCGTCAGGCTCTAGAGCTAAAGGGAAACTTGACGTCAGTACTTGCCTCACGCTAAGGCCTGAAGAGCCCTGCTGAAGCGAAAGCGTGTTGCAGTTTACATTAGCTCGTATTCGCAGTTCTGCTTTACTTTAACGTTTCTACGGTTTTCCAGACTCTTTGGACCCTCGTGTGGGCACCCCATTGCCTACCAATACAGTGAGTACCAGCAGGCCGTACTGCCCTTCTAAGAAACATCCAGGCCGTAAGCCTTTCCAAGTCACTCTATGTGTTCAGAGAGTAGGGCAATACACTGCAACCTTCCTTGGGAAAGCTAGATGTCCTCAGCACACCAACAGCTCCAGGGATTCTGTTCTCTCACGTCCTACATGCCATGGAGTCTGCCTCATTGTCCGATTTTGAGCTACTCTTAGAAACACAATCTGCTTCGCCTTTCTTCCAGGAACTCACACCCAAGGACCCCATACCTACAGTAGAAAGGAGGCTTGCATCCTACTGCAACGAAACCACAGTTTTCCTGTTACACTGCAGGATTTTAGAATAGGCTTTAGCCTATTCTAGCCCGATAGCCTACATAGAGCAGTTCAAATTTGAGGGAGTTCGCTACATGGAGAACACTTTGTGAAGAAAAGTTGATTCAGGCAAGGGACCAGGGTAGAGCTAGAGTCTCTTTTGACTTGTTAGAAATCAGAAGACTTCAGGCTGATTGTTCACCTGCAAAGAAGACCTGATGGCACAAGCCTTGCTTTCCCATATTAAAAGCTCTTAGTCATGCTGCCCTGAAGCTACCTAAATAACTCTCTTTTTGACTGGCCTCTACTCACTGTAGTTAGCCCTCTGGAACAAAAAGCAGTTTTCTCTAAAGAAACACGGTGCTTCCATAGTATGGGTGGGAGCTCATCCTGTCAGGCTCTAGAGCTAAAGGGAAACTTGACGTGAGTACTTGCCTCACGCTAAGGCCTGAAAAGCCCTGCTGAAGCGAAAGCGTGTTGCAGTTTCCATTAGCTAGTACTCGCAGTTCTGCTTTACTTTAACGTTTCTCCGCTTTTCCAGACACTTAGGACCCTCGTGTGGGCACCCCACTGCCTACAAATACAGTGAGTACCAGCAGGTTCCACTGCCCTTCTAAGGAACTTCCAGGCCATAAGTCTTTCCAAGTCACTCTGCATTCAGAGAGCAGGGCAATACACTGCACCCTTCCTTGGGAAAGCTAGATGTCCTCAGCACACCAACAGCTCCAGGGATTCTGTTCTCTCACGTCCTACATGCCATGGAAGTCTGCCTCATTGTCCTCATTTGAGCTGCACTTAGCAACACAATCTGATTCGCCTTTCTTCTAGGAACTCACACTCAAGGACCCCATACCTACAGGAGAAAGGAGGCTTGCGTTCCTTCTGCAACCAAAGCACAGTTGTTCCTGTTACCCTGCAGGATTTTAGAATAACCTAAGGACCGATAGCCTACATAGAGCATTTCAAATTTGAGGCAGTTCGCTACATGTAGAACACTTTGTGAAGAAAAGTTGATTCAGGCAAGGGACAAGGGTAGAGCTAGAGTCTCTTTTGACTTGTTAGAAATCAGAAGGCTTCAGGCTGATGGTTCACCGGCAAAGAAACCTGATGGCACGAGCCTTGCTTTCCCTTCTTAAAAGCTCTTAGTCATGCTGCCCTGAAGCTACCTAAATAACTCTCTTTTTGACTGGCCTCTAGTCACTGTAGTTAGCCCTCTGGAACAAAAAGCAGTTTTCTCTAAGGAAACACGGTGCTTCCATAGTATGGGTGGGAGCTCATCTTATCAGGCTCTAGAGCTAAAGGGAAACTTGACGTGAGTACTTGCCTCACGCTAAGGCCTGAGGAGCCCTGCTGAAGCGAAAGCGTGTTGCAGTTTGCATCAGCTCGTATTCGAAGTTCTGCTTTACTTTAACGTTTCTACACATTTCCAGACACTTAGGAACCTCGTGTGGGCACCCCATTGCCTACAAATACAGTGAGTAGCAGCAGGCTCCACTGCCCTTCAAAGAAACATCCAGGCCGTAAGCCTTTCCAAGTCACTCTATGTATTCAGAGACTAGGGCAATACACTGCACCCTTCCTTGGGAACGCTAGATGTCCTCAGCACACCAACAGCTCCAGGGATTCTGTTCTCTCACGTCCTACATGCCATGGAAGTCTGCCTCATTGTCCTCATTTGAGCTGCACTTAGCAACACAATCTGCTTCACCTCTGTTCTAGGAACTCACACCCAAGGACCCCATACCTACAGTAGAAACGAGGCTTGCATTCCTACTGCAACGAAACCACTGTTTCCTGTTACACTGCAGGATTTTGAATAGGCTAAGGACCGATAGCCTACTCAAAGTATTCCAAGGATGAGTGAGTTCGCTACATGCAGAACACTTTGGGAAGTAATGTTGATTCAGGCAAGGGAACAGGGTGTAGCTAGAGTCTCTTTTGACTTGTTGGAAATCAGAAGGGTTTAGACTTCGTGTTCACCGCAAAAGATGACCTGATGGCACAAGCCTTGTTTCCCATATTAAAAGCTCTATTCAGGCTGCCCTGAAGCTACCTAAATACGTCTATTTCTGACTGGCCTCTAGCCACTGTAGTTACACTCTGGACGAAAAGGTTTCTCTAACGAAGCACGATGCTTCCATAGCATGGGTGGTAGCTCATCCCGTCAGGCTCTAGAGCTAAAGGGAAACTTGACGTCAGTACTTGCCTCACGCTAAGGCCTGAAGAGCCCTGCTGAAGCGAAAGCGTGTTGCAGTTTACATTAGCTCGTATTCGCAGTTCTGCTTTACTTTAACGTTTCTACGGTTTTCCAGACTCTTTGGACCCTCGTGTGGGCACCCCATTGCCTACCAATACAGTGAGTACCAGCAGGCCGTACTGCCCTTCTAAGAAACATCCAGGCCGTAAGCCTTTCCAAGTCACTCTATGTGTTCAGAGATTAGGGCAATACACTGCAACCTTCCTTGGGAAAGCTAGATGTCCTCAGCACACCAACAGCTCCAGGGATTCTGTTCTCTCACGTCCTACATGCCATGGAGTCTGCCTCATTGTCCTCATTTGAGCTGCTCTTAGAAACACAATCTGCTTCGCCTTTCTTCCAGGAACTCACACCCAAGGACCCCATACCTACAGTAGAAAGGAGGCTTGCATCCTACTGCAACGAAACCACAGTTTTCCTGTTACACTGCAGGATTTTAGAATAGGCTTTAGCCTATTCTAACCCGATAGCCTACATAGAGCATTTCAAATTTGAGGGAGTTCGCTACATGGAGAACACTTTGTGAAGAAAAGTTGATTCAGGCAAGGGACCAGGGTAGAGCTAGAGTCTCTTTTGACTTGTTAGAAATCAGAAGACTTCAGGCTGATTGTTCACCTGCAAAGAAGACCTGATGGCACAAGCCTTGCTTTCCCATATTAAAAGCTCTTAGTCATGCTGCCCTGAAGCTACCTAAATAACTCTCTTTTTGACTGGCCTCTAGTCACTGTAGTTAGCCCTCTGGAACAAAAAGCAGTTTTCTCTAAAGAAACACGGTGCTTCCATAGTATGGGTGGGAGCTCATCCTGTCAGGCTCTAGAGCTAAAGGGAAACTTGACGTGAGTACTTGCCTCACGCTAAGGCCTGAAAAGCCCTGCTGAAGCGAAAGCGTGTTGCAGTTTCCATTAGCTAGTATTCGCAGTTCTGCTTTACTTTAACGTTTCTCCGCTTTTCCAGACACTTAGGACCCTCGTGTGGGCACCCCACTGCCTACAAATACAGTGAGTACCAGCAGGTTCCACTGCCCTTCTAAGAAACTTCCAGGCCGTAAGTCTTTCCAAGTCACTCTGCATTCAGAGAGCAGGGCAATACACTGCACCCTTCCTTGGGAAAGCTAGATGTCCTCAGCACACCAACAGCTCCAGGGATTCTGTTCTCTCACGTCCTACATGCCATGGAAGTCTGCCTCATTGTCCTCATTTGAGCTGCACTTAGCAACACAATCTGATTCGCCTTTCTTCTAGGAACTCACACTCAAGGACCCCATACCTACAGGAGAAAGGAGGCTTGCGTTCCTTCTGCAACCAAAGCACAGTTGTTCCTGTTACCCTGCAGGATTTTAGAATAGCCTAAGGACCGATAGCCTACATAGAGCATTTCAAATTTGAGGCAGTTCGCTACATGTAGAACACTTTGTGAAGAAAAGTTGATTCAGGCAAGGGACAAGGGTAGAGCTAGAGTCTCTTTTGACTTGTTAGAAATCAGAAGGCTTCAGGCTGATGGTTCACCGGCAAAGAAACCTGATGGCACGAGCCTTGCTTTCCCTTCTTAAAAGCTCTTAGTCATGCTGCCCTGAAGCTACCTAAATAACTCTCTTTTTGACTGGCCTCTAGTCACTGTAGTTAGCCCTCTGGAACAAAAAGCAGTTTTCTCTAAGGAAACACGGTGCTTCCATAGTATGGGTGGGAGCTCATCTTATCAGGCTCTAGAGCTAAAGGGAAACTTGACGTGAGTACTTGCCTCACGCTAAGGCCTGAGGAGCCCTGCTGAAGCGAAAGCGTGTTGCAGTTTGCATCAGCTCGTATTCGAAGTTCTGCTTTACTTTAACGTTTCTACACATTTCCAGACACTTAGGAACCTCGTGTGGGCACCCCATTGCCTACAAATACAGTGAGTAGCAGCAGGCTCCACTGCCCTTCAAAGAAACATCCAGGCCGTAAGCCTTTCCAAGTCACTCTATGTATTCAGAGACTAGGGCAATACACTGCACCCTTCCTTGGGAACGCTAGATGTCCTCAGCACACCAACAGCTCCAGGGATTCTGTTCTCTCACGTCCTACATGCCATGGAAGTCTGCCTCATTGTCCTCATTTGAGCTGCACTTAGCAACACAATCTGCTTCACCTCTGTTCTAGGAACTCACACCCAAGGACCCCATACCTACAGTAGAAACGAGGCTTGCATTCCTACTGCAACGAAACCACTGTTTCCTGTTACACTGCAGGATTTTGAATAGGCTAAGGACCGATAGCCTACTTAGAGTGTTCCAAGGATGAGTGAGTTCGCTACATGCAGAACACTTTGGGAAGAAAAGTTGATTCAGGCAAGGGAACAGGGTGTAGCTAGAGTCTCTTTTGACTTGTTGGAAATCAGATGGGTTTAGACTTCGTGTTCACCGCAAAAGATGACCTGATGGCACAAGCCTTGTTTCCCATATTAAAAGCTCTATTCAGGCTGCCCTGAAGCTACCTAAATACGTCTATTTCTGACTGGCCTCTAGTCACTGTAGTTACACTCTGGACGAAAAGGTTTCTCTAACGAAGCACGATGCTTCCATAGCATGGGTGGTAGCTCATCACGTCAGGCTCTAGAGCTAAAGGGAAACTTGACGTCAGTACTTGCCTCACGCTAAGGCCTGAAGAGCCCTGCTGAAGCGAAAGCGTGTTGCAGTTTACATTAGCTCGTATTCGCAGTTCTGCTTTACTTTAACGTTTCTACGGTTTTCCAGACTCTTTGGACCCTCGTGTGGGCACCCCATTGCCTACCAATACAGTGAGTACCAGCAGGCCGTACTGCCCTTCTAAGAAACATCCAGGCCGTAAGCCTTTCCAAGTCCCTCTATGTGTTCAGAGAGTAGGGCAATACACTGCAACCTTCCTTGGGAAAGCTAGATGTCCTCAGCACACCAACAGCTCCAGGGATTCTGTTCTCTCACGTCCTACATGCCATGGAGTCTGCCTCATTGTCCGATTTTGAGCTGCTCTTAGAAACACAATCTGCTTCGCCTTTCTTCCAGGAACTCACACCCAAGGACCCCATACCTACAGTAGAAAGGAGGCTTGCATCCTACTGCAACGAAACCACAGTTTTCCTGTTACACTGCAGGATTTTAGAATAGGCTTTAGCCTATTCTAGCCCGATAGCCTACATAGAGCAGTTCAAATTTGAGGGAGTTCGCTACATGGAGAACACTTTGTGAAGAAAAGTTGATTCAGGCAAGGGACCAGGGTAGAGCTAGAGTCTCTTTTGACTTGTTAGAAATCAGAAGACTTTAGGCTGATTGTTCACCTGCAAAGAAGACCTGATGGCACAAGCCTTGCTTTCCCATATTAAAAGCTCTTAGTCATGCTGCCCTGAAGCTACCTAAATAACTCTCTTTTTGACTGGCCTCTACTCACTGTAGTTAGCCCTCTGGAACAAAAAGCAGTTTTCTCTAAAGAAACACGGTGCTTCCATAGTATGGGTGGGAGCTCATCCTGTCAGGCTCTAGAGCTAAAGGGAAACTTGACGTGAGTACTTGCCTCACGCTAAGGCCTGAAAAGCCCTGCTGAAGCGAAAGCGTGTTGCAGTTTCCATTAGCTAGTATTCGCAGTTCTGCTTTACTTTAACGTTTCTCCGCTTTTCCAGACACTTAGGACCCTCGTGTGGGCACCCCACTGCCTACAAATACAGTGAGTACCAGCAGGTTCCACTGCCCTTCTAAGAAACTTCCAGGCCGTAAGTCTTTCCAAGTCACTCTGCATTCAGAGAGCAGGGCAATACACTGCACCCTTCCTTGGGAAAGCTAGATGTCCTCAGCACACCAACAGCTCCAGGGATTCTGTTCTCTCACGTCCTACATGCCATGGAAGTCTGCCTCATTGTCCTCATTTGAGCTGCACTTAGCAACACAATCTGATTCGCCTTTCTTCTAGGAACTCACACTCAAGGACCCCATACCTACAGGAGAAAGGAGGCTTGCGTTCCTTCTGCAACCAAAGCACAGTTGTTCCTGTTACCCTGCAGGATTTTAGAATAGCCTAAGGACCGATAGCCTACATAGAGCATTTCAAATTTGAGGCAGTTCGCTACATGTAGAACACTTTGTGAAGAAAAGTTGATTCAGGCAAGGGACAAGGGTAGAGCTAGAGTCTCTTTTGACTTGTTAGAAATCAGAAGGCTTCAGTCTGATGGTTCACCAGCAAAGAAACCTGATGGCACGAGCCTTGCTTTCCCTTCTTAAAAGCTCTTAGTCATGCTGCCCTGAAGCTACCTAAATAACTCTCTTTTTGACTGGCCTCTAGTCACTGTAGTTAGCCCTCTGGAACAAAAAGCAGTTTTCTCTAAGGAAACACGGTGCTTCCATAGTATGGGTGGGAGCTCATCTTATCAGGCTCTAGAGCTAAAGGGAAACTTGACGTGAGTACTTGCCTCACGCTAAGGCCTGAGGAGCCCTGCTGAAGCGAAAGCGTGTTGCAGTTTGCATCAGCTCGTATTCGAAGTTCTGCTTTACTTTAACGTTTCTACACATTTCCAGACACTTAGGAACCTCGTGTGGGCACCCCATTGCCTACAAATACAGTGAGTAGCAGCAGGCTCCACTGCCCTTCAAAGAAACATCCAGGCCGTAAGCCTTTCCAAGTCACTCTATGTATTCAGAGACTAGGGCAATACACTGCACCCTTCCTTGGGAACGCTAGATGTCCTCAGCACACCAACAGCTCCAGGGATTCTGTTCTCTCACGTCCTACATGCCATGGAAGTCTGCCTCATTGTCCTCATTTGAGCTGCACTTAGCAACACAATCTGCTTCACCTCTGTTCTAGGAACTCACACCCAAGGACCCCATACCTACAGTAGAAACGAGGCTTGCATTCCTACTGCAACGAAACCACTGTTTCCTGTTACACTGCAGGATTTTGAATAGGCTAAGGACCGATAGCCTACTCAAAGTGTTCCAAGGATGAGTGAGTTCGCTACATGCAGAACACTTTGGGAAGTAATGTTGATTCAGGCAAGGGAACAGGGTGTAGCTAGAGTCTCTTTTGACTTGTTGGAAATCAGAAGGGTTTAGACTTCGTGTTCACCGCAAAAGATGACCTGATGGCACAAGCCTTGTTTCCCATATTAAAAGCTCTATTCAGGCTGCCCTGAAGCTACCTAAATACGTCTATTTCTGACTGGCCTCTAGCCACTGTAGTTACACTCTGGACGAAAAGGTTTCTCTAACGAAGCACGATGCTTCCATAGCATGGGTGGTAGCTCATCCCGTCAGGCTCTAGAGCTAAAGGGAAACTTGACGTCAGTACTTGCCTCACGCTAAGGCCTGAAGAGCCCTGCTGAAGCGAAAGGCGTGTTGCAGTTTACATTAGCTCGTATTCGCAGTTCTGCTTTACTTTAACGTTTCTACGGTTTTCCAGACTCTTTGGACCCTCGTGTGGGCACCCCATTGCCTACCAATACAGTGAGTACCAGCAGGCCGTACTGCCCTTCTAAGAAACATCCAGGCCGTAAGCCTTTCCAAGTCACTCTATGTGTTCAGAGAGTAGGGCAATACACTGCAACCTTCCTTGGGAAAGCTAGATGTCCTCAGCACACCAACAGCTCCAGGGATTCTGTTCTCTCACGTCCTACATGCCATGGAGTCTGCCTCATTGTCCGATTTTGAGCTGCTCTTAGAAACACAATCTGCTTCGCCTTTCTTCCAGGAACTCACACCCAAGGACCCCATACCTACAGTAGAAAGGAGGCTTGCATCCTACTGCAACGAAACCACAGTTTTCCTGTTACACTGCAGGATTTTAGAATAGGCTTTAGCCTATTCTAGCCCGATAGCCTACATAGAGCATTTCAAATTTGAGGGAGTTCGCTACATGGAGAACACTTTGTGAAGAAAAGTTGATTCAGGCAAGGGACCAGGGTAGAGCTAGAGTCTCTTTTGACTTGTTAGAAATCAGAAGACTTCAGGCTGATTGTTCACCTGCAAAGAAGACCTGATGGCACAAGCCTTGCTTTCCCATATTAAAAGCTCTTAGTCATGCTGCCCTGAAGCTACCTAAATAACTCTCTTTTTGACTGGCCTCTAGTCACTGTAGTTAGCCCTCTGGAACAAAAAGCAGTTTTCTCTAAAGAAACACGGTGCTTCCATAGTATGGGTGGGAGCTCATCCTGTCAGGCTCTAGAGCTAAAGGGAAACTTGACGTGAGTACTTGCCTCACGCTAAGGCCTGAAAAGCCCTGCTGAAGCGAAAGCGTGTTGCAGTTTCCATTAGCTAGTACTCGCAGTTCTGCTTTACTTTAACGTTTCTCCGCTTTTCCAGACACTTAGGACCCTCGTGTGGGCACCCCACTGCCTACAAATACAGTGAGTACCAGCAGGTTCCACTGCCCTTCTAAGAAACTTCCAGGCCGTAAGTCTTTCCAAGTCACTCTGCATTCAGAGAGCAGGGCAATACACTGCACCCTTCCTTGGGAAAGCTAGATGTCCTCAGCACACCAACAGCTCCAGGGATTCTGTTCTCTCACGTCCTACATGCCATGGAATCTGCCTCATTGTCCTCATTTGAGCTGCACTTAGCAACACAATCTGATTCGCCTTTCTTCTAGGAACTCACACTCAAGGACCCCATACCTACAGGAGAAAGGAGGCTTGCGTTCCTACTGCAACCAAAGCACAGTTGTTCCTGTTACACTGCAGTATTTTGAATAGGCTAAGGACCGATAGCCTACTTAGAGTGTTCCCAGGATGAGTGAGTTCGCTACATGCAGAACACTTTGGGAAGAAAAGTTGATTCAGGCAAGGGAACAGGGTGTAGCTAGAGTCTCTTTTGACTTGTTGGAAATCAGATGGGTTTAGACTTCGTGTTCACCGCAAAAGATGACCTGATGGCACAAGCCTTGTTTCCCATATTAAAAGCTCTATTCATGCTGCCCTGAAGCTACCTAAATACGTCTATTTCTGACTGGCCTCTAGCCACTGTAGTTACACTCTGGACGAAAAGGTTTCTCTAACGAAGCACGATGCTTCCATAGCATGGGTGGTAGCTCATCCCGTCAGGCTCTAGAGCTAAAGGGAAACTTGACGTCAGTACTTGCCTCACGCTAAGGCCTGAAGAGCCCTGCTGAAGCGAAAGCGTGTTGCAGTTTACATTAGCTCGTATTCGCAGTTCTGCTTTACTTTAACGTTTCTACGGTTTTCCAGACTCTTTGGACCCTCGTGTGGGCACCCCATTGCCTACCAATACAGTGAGTACCAGCAGGCCGTACTGCCCTTCTAAGAAACATCCAGGCCGTAAGCCTTTCCAAGTCCCTCTATGTGTTCAGAGAGTAGGGCAATACACTGCAACCTTCCTTGGGAAAGCTAGATGTCCTCAGCACACCAACAGCTCCAGGGATTCTGTTCTCTCACGTCCTACATGCCATGGAGTCTGCCTCATTGTCCGATTTTGAGCTGCTCTTAGAAACACAATCTGCTTCGCCTTTCTTCCAGGAACTCACACCCAAGGACCCCATACCTACAGTAGAAAGGAGGCTTGCATCCTACTGCAACGAAACCACAGTTTTCCTGTTACACTGCAGGATTTTAGAATAGGCTTTAGCCTATTCTAGCCCGATAGCCTACATAGAGCATTTCAAATTTGAGGGAGTTCGCTACATGGAGAACACTTTGTGAAGAAAAGTTGATTCAGGCAAGGGACCAGGGTAGAGCTAGAGTCTCTTTTGACTTGTTAGAAATCAGAAGACTTCAGGCTGATTGTTCACCTGCAAAGAAGACCTGATGGCACAAGCCTTGCTTTCCCATATTAAAAGCTCTTAGTCATGCTGCCCTGAAGCTACCTAAATAACTCTCTTTTTGACTGGCCTCTACTCACTGTAGTTAGCCCTCTGGAACAAAAAGCAGTTTTCTCTAAAGAAACACGGTGCTTCCATAGTATGGGTGGGAGCTCATCCTGTCAGGCTCTAGAGCTAAAGGGAAACTTGACGTGAGTACTTGCCTCAGGCTAAGGCCTGAAAAGCCCTGCTGAAGCGAAAGCGTGTTGCAGTTTCCATTAGCTAGTATTCGCAGTTCTGCTTTACTTTAACGTTTCTCCGCTTTTCCAGACACTTAGGACCCTCGTGTGGGCACCCCACTGCCTACAAATACAGTGAGTACCAGCAGGTTCCACTGCCCTTCTAAGAAACTTCCAGGCCGTAAGTCTTTCCAAGTCACTCTGCATTCAGAGAGCAGGGCAATACACTGCACCCTTCCTTGGGAAAGCTAGATGTCCTCAGCACACCAACAGCTCCAGGGATTCTGTTCTCTCACGTCCTACATGCCATGGAAGTCTGCCTCATTGTCCTCATTTGAGCTGCACTTAGCAACACAATCTGATTCGCCTTTCTTCTAGGAACTCACACTCAAGGACCCCATACCTACAGGAGAAAGGAGGCTTGCGTTCCTACTGCAACCAAAGCACAGTTGTTCCTGTTACACGTCAGTATTTTGAATAGGCTAAGGACCGATAGCCTACTTAGAGTGTTCCAAGGATGAGTGAGTTCGCTACATGCAGAACACTTTGGGAAGAAAAGTTGATTCAGGCAAGGGAACAGGGTGTAGCTAGAGTCTCTTTTGACTTGTTGGAAATCAGATGGGTTTAGACTTCGTGTTCACCGCAAAAGATGACCTGATGGCACAAGCCTTGTTTCCCATATTAAAAGCTCTATTCAGGTTGCCCTGAAGCTACCTAAATACGTCTATTTCTGACTGGCCTCTAGTCACTGTAGTTACACTCTGGACGAAAAGGTTTCTCTAACGAAGCACGATGCTTCCATAGCATGGGTGGTAGCTCATCACGTCAGGCTCTAGAGCTAAAGGGAAACTTGACGTCAGTACTTGCCTCACGCTAAGGCCTGAAGAGCCCTGCTGAAGCGAAAGCGTGTTGCAGTTTACATTAGCTCGTATTCGCAGTTCTGCTTTACTTTAACGTTTCTACGGTTTTCCAGACTCTTTGGACCCTCGTGTGGGCACCCCATTGCCTACCAATACAGTGAGTACCAGCAGGCCGTACTGCCCTTCTAAGAAACATCCAGGCCGTAAGCCTTTCCAAGTCCCTCTATGTGTTCAGAGAGTAGGGCAATACACTGCAACCTTCCTTGGGAAAGCTAGATGTCCTCAGCACACCAACAGCTCCAGGGATTCTGTTCTCTCACGTCCTACATGCCATGGAGACTGCCTCATTGTCCGATTTTGAGCTGCTCTTAGAAACACAATCTGCTTCGCCTTTCTTCCAGGAACTCACACCCAAGGACCCCATACCTACAGTAGAAAGGAGGCTTGCATCCTACTGCAACGAAACCACAGTTTTCCTGTTACACTGCAGGATTTTAGAATAGGCTTTAGCCTATTCTAGCCCGATAGCCTACATAGAGCATTTCAAATTTGAGGGAGTTCGCTACATGGAGAACACTTTGTGAAGAAAAGTTGATTCAGGCAAGGGACCAGGGTAGAGCTAGAGTCTCTTTTGACTTGTTAGAAATCAGAAGACTTCAGGCTGATTGTTCACCTGCAAAGAAGACCTGATGGCACAAGCCTTGCTTTCCCATATTAAAAGCTCTTAGTCATGCTGCCCTGAAGCTACCTAAATAACTCTCTTTTTGACTGGCCTCTACTCACTGTAGTTAGCCCTCTGGAACAAAAAGCAGTTTTCTCTAAAGAAACACGGTGCTTCCATAGTATGGGTGGGAGCTCATCCTGTCAGGCTCTAGAGCTAAAGGGAAACTTGACGTGAGTACTTGCCTCACGCTAAGGCCTGAAAAGCCCTGCTGAAGCGAAAGCGTGTTGCAGTTTCCATTAGCTAGTATTCGCAGTTCTGCTTTACTTTAACGTTTCTCCGCTTTTCCAGACACTTAGGACCCTCGTGTGGGCACCCCACTGCCTACAAATACAGTGAGTACCAGCAGGTTCCACTGCCCTTCTAAGAAACTTCCAGGCCGTAAGTCTTTCCAAGTCACTCTGCATTCAGAGAGCAGGGCAATACACTGCACCCTTCCTTGGGAAAGCTAGATGTCCTCAGCACACCAACAGCTCCAGGGATTCTGTTCTCTCACGTCCTACATGCCATGGAAGTCTGCCTCATTGTCCTCATTTGAGCTGCACTTAGCAACACAATCTGATTCGCCTTTCTTCTAGGAACTCACACTCAAGGACCCCATACCTACAGGAGAAAGGAGGCTTGCGTTCCTACTGCAACCAAAGCACAGTTGTTCCTGTTACACTGCAGTATTTTGAATAGGCTAAGGACCGATAGCCTACTTAGAGTGTTCCAAGGATGAGTGAGTTCGCTACATGCAGAACACTTTGGGAAGAAAAGTTGATTCAGGCAAGGGAACAGGGTGTAGCTAGAGTCTCTTTTGACTTGTTGGAAATCAGATGGGTTTAGACTTCGTGTTCACCGCAAAAGATGACCTGATGGCACAAGCCTTGTTTCCCATATTAAAAGCTCTATTCAGGTTGCCCTGAAGCTACCTAAATACGTCTATTTCTGACTGGCCTCTAGTCACTGTAGTTACACTCTGGACGAAAAGGTTTCTCTAACGAAGCACGATGCTTCCATAGCATGGGTGGTAGCTCATCACGTCAGGCTCTAGAGCTAAAGGGAAACTTGACGTCAGTACTTGCCTCACGCTAAGGCCTGAAGAGCCCTGCTGAAGCGAAAGCGTGTTGCAGTTTACATTAGCTCGTATTCGCAGTTCTGCTTTACTTTAACGTTTCTACGGTTTTCCAGACTCTTTGGACCCTCGTGTGGGCACCCCATTGCCTACCAATACAGTGAGTACCAGCAGGCCGTACTGCCCTTCTAAGAAACATCCAGGCCGTAAGCCTTTCCAAGTCCCTCTATGTGTTCAGAGAGTAGGGCAATACACTGCACCCTTCCTTGGGAAAGCTAGATGTCCTCAGCACACCAACAGCTCCAGGGATTCTGTTCTCTCACGTCCTACATGCCATGGAGTCTGCCTCATTGTCCGATTTTGAGCTGCTCTTAGAAACACAATCTGCTTCGCCTTTCTTCCAGGAACTCACACCCAAGGACCCCATACCTACAGTAGAAAGGAGGCTTGCATCCTACTGCAACGAAACCACAGTTTTCCTGTTACACTGCAGGATTTTAGAATAGGCTTTAGCCTATTCTAGCCCGATAGCCTACATAGAGCAGTTCAAATTTGAGGGAGTTCGCTACATGGAGAACACTTTATGAAGAAAAGTTGATTCAGGCAAGGGACCAGGGTAGAGCTAGAGTCTCTTTTGACTTGTTAGAAATCAGAAGACTTCAGGCTGATTGTTCACCTGCAAAGAAGACCTGATGGCACAAGCCTTGCTTTCCCATATTAAAAGCTCTTAGTCATGCTGCCCTGAAGCTACCTAAATAACTCTCTTTTTGACTGGCCTCTACTCACTGTAGTTAGCCCTCTGGAACAAAAAGCAGTTTTCTCTAAAGAAACACGGTGCTTCCATAGTATGGGTGGGAGCTCATCCTGTCAGGCTCTAGAGCTAAAGGGAAACTTGACGTGAGTACTTGCCTCAGGCTAAGGCCTGAAAAGCCCTGCTGAAGCGAAAGCGTGTTGCAGTTTCCATTAGCTAGTATTCGCAGTTCTGCTTTACTTTAACGTTTCTCCGCTTTTCCAGACACTTAGGACCCTCGTGTGGGCACCCCACTGCCTACAAATACAGTGAGTACCAGCAGGTTCCACTGCCCTTCTAAGAAACTTCCAGGCCGTAAGTCTTTCCAAGTCACTCTGCATTCAGAGAGCAGGGCAATACACTGCACCCTTCCTTGGGAAAGCTAGATGTCCTCAGCACACCAACAGCTCCAGGGATTCTGTTCTCTCACGTCCTACATGCCATGGAAGTCTGCCTCATTGTCCTCATTTGAGCTGCACTTAGCAACACAATCTGATTCGCCTTTCTTCTAGGAACTCACACTCAAGGACCCCATACCTACAGGAGAAAGGAGGCTTGCGTTCCTACTGCAACCAAAGCACAGTTGTTCCTGTTACACTGCAGTATTTTGAATAGGCTAAGGACCGATAGCCTACTTAGAGTGTTCCAAGGATGAGTGAGTTCGCTACATGCAGAACACTTTGGGAAGAAAAGTTGATTCAGGCAAGGGAACAGGGTGTAGCTAGAGTCTCTTTTGACTTGTTGGAAATCAGATGGGTTTAGACTTCGTGTTCACCGCAAAAGATGACCTGATGGCACAAGCCTTGTTTCCCATATTAAAAGCTCTATTCAGGTTGCCCTGAAGCTACCTAAATACGTCTATTTCTGACTGGCCTCTAGTCACTGTAGTTACACTCTGGACGAAAAGGTTTCTCTAACGAAGCACGATGCTTCCATAGCATGGGTGGTAGCTCATCACGTCAGGCTCTAGAGCTAAAGGGAAACTTGACGTCAGTACTTGCCTCACGCTAAGGCCTGAAGAGCCCTGCTGAAGCGAAAGCGTGTTGCAGTTTACATTAGCTCGTATTCGCAGTTCTGCTTTACTTTAACGTTTCTACGGTTTTCCAGACTCTTTGGACCCTCGTGTGGGCACCCCATTGCCTACCAATACAGTGAGTACCAGCAGGCCGTACTGCCCTTCTAAGAAACATCCAGGCCGTAAGCCTTTCCAAGTCCCTCTATGTGTTCAGAGAGTAGGGCAATACACTGCAACCTTCCTTGGGAAAGCTAGATGTCCTCAGCACACCAACAGCTCCAGGGATTCTGTTCTCTCACGTCCTACATGCCATGGAGTCTGCCTCATTGTCCGATTTTGAGCTGCTCTTAGAAACACAATCTGCTTCGCCTTTCTTCCAGGAACTCACACCCAAGGACCCCATACCTACAGTAGAAAGGAGGCTTGCATCCTACTGCAACGAAACCACAGTTTTCCTGTTACACTGCAGGATTTTAGAATAGGCTTTAGCCTATTCTAGCCCGATAGCCTACATAGAGCAGTTCAAATTTGAGGGAGTTCGCTACATGGAGAACACTTTATGAAGAAAAGTTGATTCAGGCAAGGGACCAGGGTAGAGCTAGAGTCTCTTTTGACTTGTTAGAAATCAGAAGACTTCAGGCTGATTGTTCACCTGCAAAGAAGACCTGATGGCACAAGCCTTGCTTTCCCATATTAAAAGCTCTTAGTCATCCTGCCCTGAAGCTACCTAAATAACTCTCTTTTTGACTGGCCTCTACTCACTGTAGTTAGCCCTCTGGAACAAAAAGCAGTTTTCTCTAAAGAAACACGGTGCTTCCATAGTATGGGTGGGAGCTCATCCTGTCAGGCTCTAGAGCTAAAGGGAAACTTGACGTGAGTACTTGCCTCAGGCTAAGGCCTGAAAAGCCCTGCTGAAGCGAAAGCGTGTTGCAGTTTCCATTAGCTAGTATTCGCAGTTCTGCTTTACTTTAACGTTTCTCCGCTTTTCCAGACACTTAGGACCCTCGTGTGGGCACCCCACTGCCTACAAATACAGTGAGTACCAGCAGGTTCCACTGCCCTTCTAAGAAACTTCCAGGCCGTAAGTCTTTCCAAGTCACTCTGCATTCAGAGAGCAGGGCAATACACTGCACCCTTCCTTGGGAAAGCTAGATGTCCTCAGCACACCAACAGCTCCAGGGATTCTGTTCTCTCACGTCCTACATGCCATGGAAGTCTGCCTCATTGTCCTCATTTGAGCTGCACTTAGCAACACAATCTGATTCGCCTTTCTTCTAGGAACTCACACTCAAGGACCCCATACCTACAGGAGAAAGGAGGCTTGCGTTCCTACTGCAACCAAAGCACAGTTGTTCCTGTTACACTGCAGTATTTTGAATAGGCTAAGGACCGATAGCCTACTTAGAGTGTTCCAAGGATGAGTGAGTTCGCTACATGCAGAACACTTTGGGAAGAAAAGTTGATTCAGGCAAGGGAACAGGGTGTAGCTAGAGTCTCTTTTGACTTGTTGGAAATCAGATGGGTTTAGACTTCGTGTTCACCGCAAAAGATGACCTGATGGCACAAGCCTTGTTTCCCATATTAAAAGCTCTATTCAGGTTGCCCTGAAGCTACCTAAATACGTCTATTTCTGACTGGCCTCTAGTCACTGTAGTTACACTCTGGACGAAAAGGTTTCTCTAACGAAGCACGATGCTTCCATAGCATGGGTGGTAGCTCATCCCGTCAGGCTCTAGAGCTAAAGGGAAACTTGACGTCAGTACTTGCCTCACGCTAAGGCCTGAAGAGCCCTGCTGAAGCGAAAGCGTGTTGCAGTTTACATTAGCTCGTATTCGCAGTTCTGCTTTACTTTAACGTTTCTACGGTTTTCCAGACTCTTTGGACCCTCGTGTGGGCACCCCATTGCCTACCAATACAGTGAGTACCAGCAGGCCGTACTGCCCTTCTAAGAAACATCCAGGCCGTAAGCCTTTCCAAGTCCCTCTATGTGTTCAGAGAGTAGGGCAATACACTGCACCCTTCCTTGGGAAAGCTAGATGTCCTCAGCACACCAACAGCTCCAGGGATTCTGTTCTCTCACGTCCTACATGCCATGGAGTCTGCCTCATTGTCCGATTTTGAGCTGCTCTTAGAAACACAATCTGCTTCGCCTTTCTTCCAGGAACTCACACCCAAGGACCCCATACCTACAGTAGAAAGGAGGCTTGCATCCTACTGCAACGAAACCACAGTTTTCCTGTTACACTGCAGGATTTTAGAATAGGCTTTAGCCTATTCTAGCCCGATAGCCTACATAGAGCATTTCAAATTTGAGGGAGTTCGCTACATGGAGAACACTTTGTGAAGAAAAGTTGATTCAGGCAAGGGACCAGGGTAGAGCTAGAGTCTCTTTTGACTTGTTAGAAATCAGAAGACTTCAGGCTGATTGTTCACCTGCAAAGAAGACCTGATGGCACAAGCCTTGCTTTCCCATATTAAAAGCTCTTAGTCATGCTGCCCTGAAGCTACCTAAATAACTCTCTTTTTGACTGGCCTCTACTCACTGTAGTTAGCCCTCTGGAACAAAAAGCAGTTTTCTCTAAAGAAACACGGTGCTTCCATAGTATGGGTGGGAGCTCATCCTGTCAGGCTCTAGAGCTAAAGGGAAACTTGACGTGAGTACTTGCCTCACGCTAAGGCCTGAAAAGCCCTGTTGAAGCGAAAGCGTGTTGCAGTTTCCATTAGCTAGTATTCGCAGTTCTGCTTTACTTTAACGTTTCTCCGCTTTTCCAGACACTTAGGACCCTCGTGTGGGCACCCCACTGCCTACAAATACAGTGAGTACCAGCAGGTTCCACTGCCCTTCTAAGAAACTTCCAGGCCGTAAGTCTTTCCAAGTCACTCTGCATTCAGAGAGCAGGGCAATACACTGCACCCTTCCTTGGGAAAGCTAGATGTCCTCAGCACACCAACAGCTCCAGGGATTCTGTTCTCTCACGTCCTACATGCCATGGAAGTCTGCCTCATTGTCCTCATTTGAGCTGCACTTAGCAACACAATCTGATTCGCCTTTCTTCTAGGAACTCACACTCAAGGACCCCATACCTACAGGAGAAAGGAGGCTTGCGTTCCTACTGCAACCAAAGCACAGTTGTTCCTGTTACACTGCAGTATTTTGAATAGGCTAAGGACCGATAGCCTACTTAGAGTGTTCCAAGGATGAGTGAGTTCGCTACATGCAGAACACTTTGGGAAGAAAAGTTGATTCAGGCAAGGGAACAGGGTGTAGCTAGAGTCTCTTTTGACTTGTTGGAAATCAGATGGGTTTAGACTTCGTGTTCACCGCAAAAGATGACCTGATGGCACAAGCCTTGTTTCCCATATTAAAAGCTCTATTCAGGTTGCCCTGAAGCTACCTAAATACGTCTATTTCTGACTGGCCTCTAGTCACTGTAGTTACACTCTGGACGAAAAGGTTTCTCTAACGAAGCACGATGCTTCCATAGCATGGGTGGTAGCTCATCACGTCAGGCTCTAGAGCTAAAGGGAAACTTGACGTCAGTACTTGCCTCACGCTAAGGCCTGAAGAGCCCTGCTGAAGCGAAAGCGTGTTGCAGTTTACATTAGCTCGTATTCGCAGTTCTGCTTTACTTTAACGTTTCTACGGTTTTCCAGACTCTTTGGACCCTCGTGTGGGCACCCCATTGCCTACCAATACAGTGAGTACCAGCAGGCCGTACTGCCCTTCTAAGAAACATCCAGGCCGTAAGCCTTTCCAAGTCCCTCTATGTGTTCAGAGAGTAGGGCAATACACTGCACCCTTCCTTGGGAAAGCTAGATGTCCTCAGCACACCAACAGCTCCAGGGATTCTGTTCTCTCACGTCCTACATGCCATGGAGTCTGCCTCATTGTCCGATTTTGAGCTGCTCTTAGAAACACAATCTGCTTCGCCTTTCTTCCAGGAACTCACACCCAAGGACCCCATACCTACAGTAGAAAGGAGGCTTGCATCCTACTGCAACGAAACCACAGTTTTCCTGTTACACTGCAGGATTTTAGAATAGGCTTTAGCCTATTCTAGCCCGATAGCCTACATAGAGCATTTCAAATTTCAGGGAGTTCGCTACATGGAGAACACTTTGTGAAGAAAAGTTGATTCAGGCAAGGGACCAGGGTAGAGCTAGAGTCTCTTTTGACTTGTTAGAAATCAGAAGACTTCAGGCTGATTGTTCACCTGCAAAGAAGACCTGATGGCACAAGCCTTGCTTTCCCATATTAAAAGCTCTTAGTCATGCTGCCCTGAAGCTACCTAAATAACTCTCTTTTTGACTGGCCTCTACTCACTGTAGTTAGCCCTCTGGAACAAAAAGCAGTTTTCTCTAAAGAAACACGGTGCTTCCATAGTATGGGTGGGAGCTCATCCTGTCAGGCTCTAGAGCTAAAGGGAAACTTGACGTGAGTACTTGCCTCACGCTAAGGCCTGAAAAGCCCTGTTGAAGCGAAAGCGTGTTGCAGTTTCCATTAGCTAGTATTCGCAGTTCTGCTTTACTTTAACGTTTCTCCGCTTTTCCAGACACTTAGGACCCTCGTGTGGGCACCCCACTGCCTACAAATACAGTGAGTACCAGCAGGTTCCACTGCCCTTCTAAGAAACTTCCAGGCCGTAAGTCTTTCCAAGTCACTCTGCATTCAGAGAGCAGGGCAATACACTGCACCCTTCCTTGGGAAAGCTAGATGTCCTCAGCACACCAACAGCTCCAGGGATTCTGTTCTCTCACGTCCTACATGCCATGGAAGTCTGCCTCATTGTCCTCATTTGAGCTGCACTTAGCAACACAATCTGATTCGCCTTTCTTCTAGGAACTCACACTCAAGGACCCCATACCTACAGGAGAAAGGAGGCTTGCGTTCCTACTGCAACCAAAGCACAGTTGTTCCTGTTACACTGCAGTATTTTGAATAGGCTAAGGACCGATAGCCTACTTAGAGTGTTCCAAGGATGAGTGAGTTCGCTACATGCAGAACACTTTGGGAAGAAAAGTTGATTCAGGCAAGGGAACAGGGTGTAGCTAGAGTCTCTTTTGACTTGTTGGAAATCAGATGGGTTTAGACTTCGTGTTCACCGCAAAAGATGACCTGATGGCACAAGCCTTGTTTCCCATATTAAAAGCTCTATTCAGGTTGCCCTGAAGCTACCTAAATACGTCTATTTCTGACTGGCCTCTAGTCACTGTAGTTACACTCTGGACGAAAAGGTTTCTCTAACGAAGCACGATGCTTCCATAGCATGGGTGGTAGCTCATCACGTCAGGCTCTAGAGCTAAAGGGAAACTTGACGTCAGTACTTGCCTCACGCTAAGGCCTGAAGAGCCCTGCTGAAGCGAAAGCGTGTTGCAGTTTACATTAGCTCGTATTCGCAGTTCTGCTTTACTTTAACGTTTCTACGGTTTTCCAGACTCTTTGGACCCTCGTGTGGGCACCCCATTGCCTACTAATACAGTGAGTACCAGCAGGCCGTACTGCCCTTCTAAGAAACATCCAGGCCGTAAGCCTTTCCAAGTCCCTCTATGTGTTCAGAGAGTAGGGCAATACACTGCAACCTTCCTTGGGAAAGCTAGATGTCCTCAGCACACCAACAGCTCCAGGGATTCTGTTCTCTCACGTCCTACATGCCATGGAGTCTGCCTCATTGTCCGATTTTGAGCTGCTCTTAGAAACACAATCTGCTTCGCCTTTCTTCCAGGAACTCACACCCAAGGACCCCATACCTACAGTAGAAAGGAGGCTTGCATCCTACTGCAACGAAACCACAGTTTTCCTGTTACACTGCAGGATTTTAGAATAGGCTTTAGCCTATTCTAGCCCGATAGCCTACATAGAGCATTTCAAATTTCAGGGAGTTCGCTACATGGAGAACACTTTGTGAAGAAAAGTTGATTCAGGCAAGGGACCAGGGTAGAGCTAGAGTCTCTTTTGACTTGTTAGAAATCAGAAGACTTCAGGCTGATTGTTCACCTGCAAAGAAGACCTGATGGCACAAGCCTTGCTTTCCCATATTAAAAGCTCTTAGTCATGCTGCCCTGAAGCTACCTAAATAACTCTCTTTTTGACTGGCCTCTACTCACTGTAGTTAGCCCTCTGGAACAAAAAGCAGTTTTCTCTAAAGAAACACGGTGCTTCCATAGTATGGGTGGGAGCTCATCCTGTCAGGCTCTAGAGCTAAAGGGAAACTTGACGTGAGTACTTGCCTCACGCTAAGGCCTGAAAAGCCCTGCTGAAGCGAAAGCGTGTTGCAGTTTCCATTAGCTAGTATTCGCAGTTCTGCTTTACTTTAACGTTTCTCCGCTTTTCCAGACACTTAGGACCCTCGTGTGGGCACCCCACTGCCTACAAATACAGTGAGTACCAGCAGGTTCCACTGCCCTTCTAAGAAACTTCCAGGCCGTAAGTCTTTCCAAGTCACTCTGCATTCAGAGAGCAGGGCAATACACTGCACCCTTCCTTGGGAAAGCTAGATGTCCTCAGCACACCAACAGCTCCAGGGATTCTGTTCTCTCACGTCCTACATGCCATGGAAGTCTGCCTCATTGTCCTCATTTGAGCTGCACTTAGCAACACAATCTGATTCGCCTTTCTTCTAGGAACTCACACTCAAGGACCCCATACCTACAGGAGAAAGGAGGCTTGCGTTCCTACTGCAACCAAAGCACAGTTGTTCCTGTTACACTGCAGTATTTTGAATAGGCTAAGGACCGATAGCCTACTTAGAGTGTTCCAAGGATGAGTGAGTTCGCTACATGCAGAACACTTTGGGAAGAAAAGTTGATTCAGGCAAGGGAACAGGGTGTAGCTAGAGTCTCTTTTGACTTGTTGGAAATCAGATGGGTTTAGACTTCGTGTTCACCGCAAAAGATGACCTGATGGCACAAGCCTTGTTTCCCATATTAAAAGCTCTATTCAGGTTGCCCTGAAGCTACCTAAATACGTCTATTTCTGACTGGCCTCTAGTCACTGTAGTTACACTCTGGACGAAAAGGTTTCTCTAACGAAGCACGATGCTTCCATAGCATGGGTGGTAGCTCATCACGTCAGGCTCTAGAGCTAAAGGGAAACTTGACGTCAGTACTTGCCTCACGCTAAGGCCTGAAGAGCCCTGCTGAAGCGAAAGCGTGTTGCAGTTTACATTAGCTCGTATTCGCAGTTCTGCTTTACTTTAACGTTTCTACGGTTTTCCAGACTCTTTGGACCCTCGTGTGGGCACCCCATTGCCTACTAATACAGTGAGTACCAGCAGGCCGTACTGCCCTTCTAAGAAACATCCAGGCCGTAAGCCTTTCCAAGTCCCTCTATGTGTTCAGAGAGTAGGGCAATACACTGCAACCTTCCTTGGGAAAGCTAGATGTCCTCAGCACACCAACAGCTCCAGGGATTCTGTTCTCTCACGTCCTACATGCCATGGAGTCTGCCTCATTGTCCGATTTTGAGCTGCTCTTAGAAACACAATCTGCTTCGCCTTTCTTCCAGGAACTCACACCCAAGGACCCCATACCTACAGTAGAAAGGAGGCTTGCATCCTACTGCAACGAAACCACAGTTTTCCTGTTACACTGCAGGATTTTAGAATAGGCTTTAGCCTATTCTAGCCCGATAGCCTACATAGAGCATTTCAAATTTGAGGGAGTTCGCTACATGGAGAACACTTTGTGAAGAAAAGTTGATTCAGGCAAGGGACCAGGGTAGAGCTAGAGTCTCTTTTGACTTGTTAGAAATCAGAAGACTTCAGGCTGATTGTTCACCTGCAAAGAAGACCTGATGGCACAAGCCTTGCTTTCCCATATTAAAAGCTCTTAGTCATGCTGCCCTGAAGCTACCTAAATAACTCTCTTTTTGACTGGCCTCTAGTCACTGTAGTTAGCCCTCTGGAACAAAAAGCAGTTTTCTCTAAAGAAACACGGTGCTTCCATAGTATGGGTGGGAGCTCATCCTGTCAGGCTCTAGAGCTAAAGGGAAACTTGACGTGAGTACTTGCCTCACGCTAAGGCCTGAAAAGCCCTGCTGAAGCGAAAGCGTGTTGCAGTTTCCATTAGCTAGTATTCGCAGTTCTGCTTTACTTTAACGTTTCTCCGCTTTTCCAGACACTTAGGACCCTCGTGTGGGCACCCCACTGCCTACAAATACAGTGAGTACCAGCAGGTTCCACTGCCCTTCTAAGAAACTTCCAGGCCGTAAGTCTTTCCAAGTCACTCTGCATTCAGAGAGCAGGGCAATACACTGCACCCTTCCTTGGGAAAGCTAGATGTCCTCAGCACACCAACAGCTCCAGGGATTCTGTTCTCTCACGTCCTACATGCCATGGAAGTCTGCCTCATTGTCCTCATTTGAGCTGCACTTAGCAACACAATCTGATTCGCCTTTCTTCTAGGAACTCACACTCAAGGACACCATACCTACAGGAGAAAGGAGGCTTGCGTTCCTACTGCAACCAAAGCACAGTTGTTCCTGTTACACTGCAGTATTTTGAATAGGCTAAGGACCGATAGCCTACTTAGAGTGTTCCAAGGATGAGTGAGTTCGCTACATGCAGAACACTTTGGGAAGAAAGTTGATTCAGGCAAGGGAACAGGGTGTAGCTAGAGTCTCTTTTGACTTGTTGGAAATCAGATGGGTTTAGACTTCGTGTTCACCGCAAAAGATGACCTGATGGCACAAGCCTTGTTTCCCATATTAAAAGCTCTATTCATGCTGCCCTGAAGCTACCTAAATACGTCTATTTCTGACTGGCCTCTAGTCACTGTAGTTACACTCTGGACGAAAAGGTTTCTCTAACGAAGCACGATGCTTCCATAGCATGGGTGGTAGCTCATCCCGTCAGGCTGTAGAGCTAAAGGGAAACTTGACGTCAGTACTTGCCTCACGCTAAGGCCTGAAGAGCCCTGCTGAAGCGAAAGCGTGTTGCAGTTTACATTAGCTCGTATTCGCAGTTCTGCTTTACTTTAACGTTTCTACGGTTTTCCAGACTCTTTGGACCCTCGTGTGGGCACCCCATTGCCTACCAATACAGTGAGTACCAGCAGGCCGTACTGCCCTTCTAAGAAACATCCAGGCCGTAAGCCTTTCCAAGTCCCTCTATGTGTTCAGAGAGTAGGGCAATACACTGCAACCTTCCTTGGGAAAGCTAGATGTCCTCAGCACACCAACAGCTCCAGGGATTCTGTTCTCTCACGTCCTACATGCCATGGAGTCTGCCTCATTGTCCGATTTTGAGCTGCTCTTAGAAACACAATCTGCTTCGCCTTTCTTCCAGGAACTCACACCCAAGGACCCCATACCTACAGTAGAAAGGAGGCTTGCATCCTACTGCAACGAAACCACAGTTTTCCTGTTACACTGCAGGATTTTAGAATAGGCTTTAGCCTATTCTAGCCCGATAGCCTACATAGAGCATTTCAAATTTGAGGGAGTTCGCTACATGGAGAACACTTTGTGAAGAAAAGTTGATTCAGGCAAGGGACCAGGGTAGAGCTAGAGTCTCTTTTGACTTGTTAGAAATCAGAAGACTTCAGGCTGATTGTTCACCTGAAAAGAAGACCTGATGGCACAAGCCTTGCTTTCCCATATTAAAAGCTCTTAGTCATGCTGCCCTGAAGCTACCTAAATAACTCTCTTTTTGACTGGCCTCTAGTCACTGTAGTTAGCCCTCTGGAACAAAAAGCAGTTTTCTCTAAGGAAACACGGTGCTTCCATAGTATGGGTGGGAGCTCATCCTGTCAGGCTCTAGAGCTAAAGGGAAACTTGACGTGAGTACTTGCCTCACGCTAAGGCCTGAAAAGCCCTGCTGAAGCGAAAGCGTGTTGCAGTTTCCATTAGCTAGTATTCGCAGTTCTGCTTTACTTTAACGTTTCTCCGCTTTTCCAGACACTTAGGACCCTCGTGTGGGCACCCCACTGCCTACAAATACAGTGAGTACCAGCAGGTTCCACTGCCCTTCTAAGAAACTTCCAGGCCGTAAGTCTTTCCAAGTCACTCTGCATTCAGAGAGCAGGGCAATACACTGCACCCTTCCTTGGGAAAGCTAGATGTCCTCAGCACACCAACAGCTCCAGGGATTCTGTTCTCTCACGTCCTACATGCCATGGAAGTCTGCCTCATTGTCCTCATTTGAGCTGCACTTAGCAACACAATCTGATTCGCCTTTCTTCTAGGAACTCACACTCAAGGACCCCATACCTACAGGAGAAAGGAGGCTTGCGTTCCTACTGCAACCAAAGCACAGTTGTTCCTGTTACACTGCAGTATTTTGAATAGGCTAAGGACCGATAGCCTACTTAGAGTGTTCCAAGGATGAGTGAGTTCGCTACATGCAGAACACTTTGGGAAGAAAAGTTGATTCAGGCAAGGGAACAGGGTGTAGCTAGAGTCTCTTTTGACTTGTTGGAAATCAGAAGGGTTTAGACTTCGTGTTCACCGCAAAAGATGACCTGATGGCACAAGCCTTGTTTCCCATATTAAAAGCTCTATTCAGGCTGCCCTGAAGCTACCTAAATACGTCTATTTCTGACTGGCCTCTAGTCACTGTAGTTACACTCTGGACGAAAAGGTTTCTCTAACGAAGCACGATGCTTCCATAGCATGGGTGGTAGCTCATCCCGTCAGGCTCTAGAGCTAAAGGGAAACTTGACGTCAGTACTTGCCTCACGCTAAGGCCTGAAGAGCCCTGCTGAAGCGAAAGCGTGTTGCAGTTTACATTAGCTCGTATTCACAGTTCTGCTTTACTTTAACGTTTCTACGGTTTTCCAGACTCTTTGGACCCTCGTGTGGGCACCCCATTGCCTACCAATACAGTGAGTACCAGCAGGCCGTACTGCCCTTCTAAGAAACATCCAGGCCGTAAGCCTTTCCAAGTCCCTCTATGTGTTCAGAGAGTAGGGCAATACACTGCACCCTTCCTTGGGAAAGCTAGATGTCCTCAGCACACCAACAGCTCCAGGGATTCTGTTCTCTCACGTCCTACATGCCATGGAGTCTGCCTCATTGTCCGATTTTGAGCTGCTCTTAGAAACACAATCTGCTTCGCCTTTCTTCCAGGAACTCACACCCAAGGACCCCATACCTACAGTAGAAAGGAGGCTTGCATCCTACTGCAACGAAACCACAGTTTTCCTGTTACACTGCAGGATTTTAGAATAGGCTTTAGCCTATTCTAGCCCGATAGCCTACATAGAGCATTTCAAATTTGAGGGAGTTCGCTACATGGAGAACACTTTGTGAAGAAAAGTTGATTCAGGCAAGGGACCAGGGTAGAGCTAGAGTCTCTTTTGACTTGTTAGAAATCAGAAGACTTCAGGCTGATGGTTCACCTGCAAAGAAGACCTGATGGCACAAGCCTTGCTTTCCCATATTAAAAGCTCTTAGTCATGCTGCCCTGAAGCTACCTAAATAACTCTCTTTTTGACTGGCCTCTAGTCACTGTAGTTAGCCCTCTGGAACAAAAAGCAGTTTTCTCTAAAGAAACACGGTGCTTCCATAGTATGGGTGGGAGCTCATCCTGTCAGGCTCTAGAGCTAAAGGGAAACTTGACGTGAGTACTTGCCTCACGCTAAGGCCTGAAAAGCCCTGCTGAAGCGAAAGCGTGTTGCAGTTTCCATTAGCTAGTATTCGCAGTTCTGCTTTACTTTAACGTTTCTCCGCTTTTCCAGACACTTAGGACCCTCGTGTGGGCACCCCACTGCCTACAAATACAGTGAGTACCAGCAGGTTCCACTGCCCTTCTAAGAAACTTCCAGGCCGTAAGTCTTTCCAAGTCACTCTGCATTCAGAGAGCAGGGCAATACACTGCACCCTTCCTTGGGAAAGCTAGATGTCCTCAGCACACCAACAGCTCCAGGGATTCTGTTCTCTCACGTCCTACATGCCATGGAAGTCTGCCTCATTGTCCTCATTTGAGCTGCACTTAGCAACACAATCTGATTCGCCTTTCTTCTAGGAACTCACACTCAAGGACCCCATACCTACAGGAGAAAGGAGGCTTGCATTCCTTCTGCAACCAAAGCACAGTTTTTCCTGTTACCCTGCAGGATTTTAGAATAGCCTAAGGACCGATAGCCTACATAGAGCATTTCAAATTTGAGGCAGTTCGCTACATGTAGAACACTTTGTGAAGAAAAGTTGATTCAGGCAAGGGACAAGGGTAGAGCTAGAGTCTCTTTTGACTTGTTAGAAATCAGAAGGCTTCAGGCTGATGGTTCACCGGCAAAGAAACCTGATGGCACGAGCCTTGCTTTCCCTTCTTAAAAGCTCTTAGTCATGCTGCCCTGAAGCTACCTAAATAACTCTCTTTTTGACTGGCCTCTAGTCACTGTAGTTAGCCCTCTGGAACAAAAAGCAGTTTTCTCTAAGGAAACACGGTGCTTCCATAGTATGGGTGGGAGCTCATCTTATCAGGCTCTAGAGCTAAAGGGAAACTTGACGTGAGTACTTGCCTCACCCTAAGGCCTGAGGAGCCCTGCTGAAGCGAAAGCGTGTTGCAGTTTGCATCAGCTCGTATTCGAAGTTCTGCTTTACTTTAACGTTTCTACACATTTCCAGACACTTAGGAACCTCGTGTGGGCACCCCATTGCCTACAAATACAGTGAGTAGCAGCAGGCTCCACTGCCCTTCAAAGAAACATCCAGGCCGTAAGCCTTTCCAAGTCACTCTATGTATTCAGAGACTAGGGCAATACACTGCACCCTTCCTTGGGAACGCTAGATGTCCTCAGCACACCAACAGCTCCAGGGATTCTGTTCTCTCACGTCCTACATGCCATGGAAGTCTGCCTCATTGTCCTCATTTGAGCTGCACTTAGCAACACAATCTGCTTCACCTCTGTTCTAGGAACTCACACCCAAGGACCCCATACCTACAGTAGAAACGAGGCTTGCATTCCTACTGCAACGAAACCACTGTTTCCTGTTACACTGCAGGATTTTGAATAGGCTAAGGACCGATAGCCTACTCAAAGTGTTCCAAGGATGAGTGAGTTCGCTACATGCAGAACACTTTGGGAAGTAATGTTGATTCAGGCAAGGGAACAGGGTGTAGCTAGAGTCTCTTTTGACTTGTTGGAAATCAGATGGGTTTAGACTTCGTGTTCACCGCAAAAGATGACCTGATGGCACAAGCCTTGTTTCCCATATTAAAAGCTCTATTCAGGTTGCCCTGAAGCTACCTAAATACGTCTATTTCTGACTGGCCTCTAGTCACTGTAGTTACACTCAGGACGAAAAGATTTCTCTAACGAAGCACGATGCTTCCATAGCATGGGTGGTAGCTCATCCCGTCAGGCTCTAGAGCTAAAGGGAAACTTGACGTCAGTACTTGCCTCACGCTAAGGCCTGAAGAGCCCTGCTGAAGCGAAAGCGTGTTGCAGTTTACATTAGCTCGTATTCGCAGTTCTGCTTTACTTTAACGTTTCTACGGTTTTCCAGACTCTTTGGACCCTCGTGTGGGCACCCCATTGCCTACCAATACAGTGAGTACCAGCAGGCCGTACTGCCCTTCTAAGAAACATCCAGGCCGTAAGCCTTTCCAAGTCCCTCTATGTGTTCAGAGAGTAGGGCAATACACTGCACCCTTCCTTGGGAAAGCTAGATGTCCTCAGCACACCAACAGCTCCAGGGATTCTGTTCTCTCACGTCCTACATGCCATGGAGTCTGCCTCATTGTCCGATTTTGAGCTGCTCTTAGAAACACAATCTGCTTCGCCTTTCTTCCAGGAACTCACACCCAAGGACCCCATACCTACAGTAGAAAGGAGGCTTGCATCCTACTGCAACGAAACCACAGTTTTCCTGTTACACTGCAGGATTTTAGAATAGGCTTTAGCCTATTCTAGCCCGATAGCCTACATAGAGCATTTCAAATTTGAGGGAGTTCGCTACATGGAGAACACTTTGTGAAGAAAAGTTGATTCAGGCAAGGGACCAGGGTAGAGCTAGAGTCTGTTTTGACTTGTTAGAAATCAGAAGACTTCAGGCTGATTGTTCACCTGCAAAGAAGACCTGATGGCACAAGCCTTGCTTTCCCATATTAAAAGCTCTTAGTCATGCTGCCCTGAAGCTACCTAAATAACTCTCTTTTTGACTGGCCTCTAGTCACTGTAGTTAGCCCTCTGGAACAAAAAGCAGTTTTCTCTAAAGAAACACGGTGCTTCCATAGTATGGGTGGGAGCTCATCCTGTCAGGCTCTAGAGCTAAAGGGAAACTTGACGTGAGTACTTGCCTCACGCTAAGGCCTGAAAAGCCCTGCTGAAGCGAAAGCGTGTTGCAGTTTCCATTAGCTAGTATTCGCAGTTCTGCTTTACTTTAACGTTTCTCCGATTTCCAGACACTTAGGACCCTCGTGTGGGCACCCCACTGCCTACAAATACAGTGAGTACCAGCAGGTTCCACTGCCCTTCTAAGAAACTTCCAGGCCGTAAGTCTTTCCAAGTCACTCTGCATTCAGAGAGCAGGGCAATACACTGCACCCTTCCTTTGGAAAGCTAGATGTCCTCAGCACAGCAACAGCTCCAGGGATTCTGTTCTCTCACGTCCTACATGCCATGGAAGTCTGCCTCATTGTCCTCATTTGAGCTGCACTTAGCAACACAATCTGCTTCACCTCTGTTCTAGGAACTCACACCCAAGGACCCCATACCTACAGTAGAAACGAGGCTTGCATTCCTACTGCAACGAAACCACTGTTTCCTGTTACACTGCAGGATTTTGAATAGGCTAAGGACCGATAGCCTACTCAAAGTGTTCCAAGGATGAGTCAGTTCGCTACATGCAGAACACTTTGGGAAGTAATGTTGATTCAGGCAAGGGAACAGGGTGTAGCTAGAGTCTCTTTTGACTTGTTGGAAATCAGAAGGGTTTAGACTTCGTGTTCACCGCAAAAGATGACCTGATGGCACAAGCCTTGTTTCCCATATTAAAAGCTCTATTCAGGCTGCCCTGAAGCTACCTAAATACGTCTATTTCTGACTGGCCTCTAGTCACTGTAGTTACACTCTGGACGAAAAGGTTTCTCTAACGAAGCACGATGCTTCCATAGCATGGGTGGTAGCTCATCCCGTCAGGCTCTAGAGCTAAAGGGAAACTTGACGTCAGTACTTGCCTCACGCTAAGGCCTGAAGAGCCCTGCTGAAGCGAAAGCGTGTTGCAGTTTACATTAGCTCGTATTCGCAGTTCTGCTTTACTTTAACGTTTCTACGGTTTTCCAGACTCTTTGGACCCTCGTGTGGGCACCCCATTGCCTACCAATACAGTGAGTACCAGCAGGCCGTACTGCCCTTCTAAGAAACATCCAGGCCGTAAGCCTTTCCAAGTCCCTCTATGTGTTCAGAGAGTAGGGCAATACACTGCACCCTTCCTTGGGAAAGCTAGATGTCCTCAGCACACCAACAGCTCCAGGGATTCTGTTCTCTCACGTCCTACATGCCATGGAGTCTGCCTCATTGTCCGATTTTGAGCTGCTCTTAGAAACACAATCTGCTTCGCCTTTCTTCCAGGAACTCACACCCAAGGACCCCATACCTACAGTAGAAAGGAGGCTTGCATCCTACTGCAACGAAACCACAGTTTTCCTGTTACACTGCAGGATTTTAGAATAGGCTTTAGCCTATTCTAGCCCGATAGCCTACATAGAGCATTTCAAATTTGAGGGAGTTCGCTACATGGAGAACACTTTGTGAAGAAAAGTTGATTCAGGCAAGGGACCAGGGTAGAGCTAGAGTCTCTTTTGACTTGTTAGAAATCAGAAGACTTCAGGCTGATGGTTCACCTGCAAAGAAGACCTGATGGCACAAGCCTTGCTTTCCCATATTAAAAGCTCTTAGTCATGCTGCCCTGAAGCTACCTAAATAACTCTCTTTTTGACTGGCCTCTAGTCACTGTAGTTAGCCCTCTGGAACAAAAAGCAGTTTTCTCTAAAGAAACACGGTGCTTCCATAGTATGGGTGGGAGCTCATCCTGTCAGGCTCTAGAGCTAAAGGGAAACTTGACGTGAGTACTTGCCTCACGCTAAGGCCTGAAAAGCCCTGCTGAAGCGAAAGCGTGTTGCAGTTTCCATTAGCTAGTATTCGCAGTTCTGCTTTACTTTAACGTTTCTCCGCTTTTCCAGACACTTAGGACCCTCGTGTGGGCACCCCACTGCCTACAAATACAGTGAGTACCAGCAGGTTCCACTGCCCTTCTAAGAAACTTCCAGGCCGTAAGTCTTTCCAAGTCACTCTGCATTCAGAGAGCAGGGCAATACACTGCACCCTTCCTTGGGAAAGCTAGATGTCCTCAGCACACCAACAGCTCCAGGGATTCTGTTCTCTCACGTCCTACATGCCATGGAAGTCTGCCTCATTGTCCTCATTTGAGCTGCACTTAGCAACACAATCTGCTTCACCTCTGTTCTAGGAACTCACACTCAAGGACCCCATACCTACAGGAGAAAGGAGGCTTGCATTCCTTCTGCAACCAAAGCACAGTTGTTCCTGTTACCCTGCAGGATTTTAGAATAGCCTAAGGACCGATAGCCTACATAGAGCATTTCAAATTTGAGGCAGTTCGCTACATGTAGAACACTTTGTGAAGAAAAGTTGATTCAGGCAAGGGACAAGGGTAGAGCTAGAGTCTCTTTTGACTTGTTAGAAATCAGAAGGCTTCAGGCTGATGGTTCACCGGCAAAGAAACCTGATGGCACGAGCCTTGCTTTCCCTTCTTAAAAGCTCTTAGTCATGCTGCCCTGAAGCTACCTAAATAACTCTCTTTTTGACTGGCTTCTAGTCACTGTAGTTAGCCCTCTGGAACAAAAAGCAGTTTTCTCTAAGGAAACACGGTGCTTCCATAGTATGGGTGGGAGCTCATCTTATCAGGCTCTAGAGCTAAAGGGAAACTTGACGTGAGTACTTGCCTCACCCTAAGGCCTGAGGAGCCCTGCTGAAGCGAAAGCGTGTTGCAGTTTGCATCAGCTCGTATTCGAAGTTCTGCTTTACTTTAACGTTTCTACACATTTCCAGACACTTAGGAACCTCGTGTGGGCACCCCATTGCCTACAAATACAGTGAGTAGCAGCAGGCTCCACTGCCCTTCAAAGAAACATCCAGGCCGTAAGCCTTTCCAAGTCACTCTATGTATTCAGAGACTAGGGCAATACACTGCACCCTTCCTTGGGAACGCTAGATGTCCTCAGCACACCAACAGCTCCAGGGATTCTGTTCTCTCACGTCCTACATGCCATGGAAGTCTGCCTCATTGTCCTCATTTGAGCTGCACTTAGCAACACAATCTGCTTCACCTCTGTTCTAGGAACTCACACCCAAGGACCCCATACCTACAGTAGAAACGAGGCTTGCATTCCTACTGCAACGAAACCACTGTTTCCTGTTACCCTGCAGGATTTTGAATAGGCTAAGGACCGATAGCCTACTCAAAGTGTTCCAAGGATGAGTGAGTTCGCTACATGCAGAACACTTTGGGAAGTAATGTTGATTCAGGCAAGGGAACAGGGTGTAGCTAGAGTCTCTTTTGACTTGTTGGAAATCAGAAGGGTTTAGACTTCGTGTTCACCGCAAAAGATGACCTGATGGCACAAGCCTTGTTTCCCATATTAAAAGCTCTATTCAGGCTGCCCTGAAGCTACCTAAATACGTCTATTTCTGACTGGCCTCTAGTCACTGTAGTTACACTCTGGACGAAAAGGTTTCTCTAACGAAGCACGATGCTTCCATAGCATGGGTGGTAGCTCATCCCGTCAGGCTCTAGAGCTAAAGGGAAACTTGACGTCAGTACTTGCCTCACGCTAAGGCCTGAAGAGCCCTGCTGAAGCGAAAGCGTGTTGCAGTTTACATTAGCTCGTATTCGCAGTTCTGCTTTACTTTAACGTTTCTACGGTTTTCCAGACTCTTTGGACCCTCGTGTGGGCACCCCATTGCCTACCAATACAGTGAGAACCAGCAGGCCGTACTGCCCTTCTAAGAAACATCCAGGCCGTAAGCCTTTCCAAGTCCCTCTATGTGTTCAGAGAGTAGGGCAATACACTGCACCCTTCCTTGGGAAAGCTAGATGTCCTCAGCACACCAACAGCTCCAGGGATTCTGTTCTCTCACGTCCTACATGCCATGGAGTCTGCCTCATTGTCCGATTTTGAGCTGCTCTTAGAAACACAATCTGCTTCGCCTTTCTTCCAGGAACTCACACCCAAGGACCCCATACCTACAGTAGAAAGGAGGCTTGCATCCTACTGCAACGAAACCACAGTTTTCCTGTTACACTGCAGGATTTTAGAATAGGCTTTAGCCTATTCTAGCCCGATAGCCTACATAGAGCATTTCAAATTTGAGGGAGTTCGCTACATGGAGAACACTTTGTGAAGAAAAGTTGATTCAGGCAAGGGACCAGGGTAGAGCTAGAGTCTCTTTTGACTTGTTAGAAATCAGAAGACTTCAGGCTGATTGTTCACCGGCAAAGAAGACCTGATGGCACAAGCCTTGCTTTCCCATATTAAAAGCTCTTAGTCATGCTGCCCTGAAGCTACCTAAATAACTCTCTTTTTGACTGGCCTCTAGTCACTGTAGTTAGCCCTCTGGAACAAAAAGCAGTTTTCTCTAAAGAAACACGGTGCTTCCATAGTATGGGTGGGAGCTCATCCTGTCAGGCTCTAGAGCTAAAGGGAAACTTGACGTGAGTACTTGCCTCACGCTAAGGCCTGAAAAGCCCTGCTGAAGCGAAAGCGTGTTGCAGTTTCCATTAGCTAGTATTCGCAGTTCTGCTTTACTTTAACGTTTCTCCGCTTTTCCAGACACTTAGGACCCTCGTGTGGGCACCCCACTGCCTACAAATACAGTGAGTACCAGCAGGTTCCACTGCCCTTCTAAGAAACTTCCAGGCCGTAAGTCTTTCCAAGTCACTCTGCATTCAGAGAGCAGGGCAATACACTGCACCCTTCCTTGGGAAAGCTCGATGTCCTCAGCACACCAACAGCTCCAGGGATTCTGTTCTCTCACGTCCTACATGCCATGGAAGTCTGCCTCATTGTCCTCATTTGAGCTGCACTTAGCAACACAATCTGATTCGCCTTTCTTCTAGGAACTCACACTCAAGGACCCCATACCTACAGGAGAAAGGAGGCTTGCGTTCCTACTGCAACCAAAGCACAGTTGTTCCTGTTACACTGCAGTATTTTGAATAGGCTAAGGACCGATAGCCTACTTAGAGTGTTCCAAGGATGAGTGAGTTCGCTACATGCAGAACACTTTGGGAAGAAAAGTTGATTCAGGCAAGGGAACAGGGTGTAGCTAGAGTCTCTTTTGACTTGTTGGAAATCAGATGGGTTTAGACTTCGTGTTCACCGCAAAAGATGACCTGATGGCACAAGCCTTGTTTCCCATATTAAAAGCTCTATTCAGGTTGCCCTGAAGCTACCTAAATACGTCTATTTCTGACTGGCTTCTAGTCACTGTAGTTACACTCAGGACGAAAAGATTTCTCTAACGAAGCACGATGCTTCCATAGCATGGGTGGTAGCTCATCCCGTCAGGCTCTAGAGCTAAAGGGAAACTTGACGTCAGTACTTGCCTCACGCTAAGGCCTGAAGAGCCCTGCTGAAGCGAAAGCGTGTTGCAGTTTACATTAGCTCGTATTCGCAGTTCTGCTTTACTTTAACGTTTCTACGGTTTTCCAGACTCTTTGGACCCTCGTGTGGGCACCCCATTGCCTACCAATACAGTGAGTACCAGCAGGCCGTACTGCCCTTCTAAGAAACATCCAGGCCGTAAGCCTTTCCAAGTCCCTCTATGTGTTCAGAGAGTAGGGCAATACACTGCACCCTTCCTTGGGAAAGCTAGATGTCCTCAGCACACCAACAGCTCCAGGGATTCTGTTCTCTCACGTCCTACATGCCATGGAGTCTGCCTCATTGTCCGATTTTGAGCTGCTCTTAGAAACACAATCTGCTTCGCCTTTCTTCCAGGAACTCACACCCAAGGACCCCATACCTACAGTAGAAAGGAGGCTTGCATCCTACTGCAACGAAACCACAGTTTTCCTGTTACACTGCAGGATTTTAGAATAGGCTTTAGCCTATTCTAGCCCGATAGCCTACATAGAGCATTTCAAATTTGAGGGAGTTCGCTACATGGAGAACACTTTGTGAAGAAAAGTTGATTCAGGCAAGGGACCAGGGTAGAGCTAGAGTCTCTTTTGACTTGTTAGAAATCAGAAGACTTCAGGCTGATGGTTCACCTGCAAAGAAGGCCTGATGGCACAAGCCTTGCTTTCCCATATTAAAAGCTCTTAGTCATGCTGCCCTGAAGCTACCTAAATAACTCTCTTTTTGACTGGCCTCTAGTCACTGTAGTTAGCCCTCTGGAACAAAAAGCAGTTTTCTCTAAAGAAACACGGTGCTTCCATAGTATGGGTGGGAGCTCATCCTGTCAGGCTCTAGAGCTAAAGGGAAACTTGACGTGAGTACTTGCCTCACGCTAAGGCCTGAAAAGCCCTGCTGAAGCGAAAGCGTGTTGCAGTTTCCATTAGCTAGTATTCGCAGTTCTGCTTTACTTTAACGTTTCTCCGCTTTTCCAGACACTTAGGACCCTCGTGTGGGCACCCCACTGCCTACAAATACAGTGAGTACCAGCAGGTTCCACTGCCCTTCTAAGAAACTTCCAGGCCGTAAGTCTTTCCAAGTCACTCTGCATTCAGAGAGCAGGGCAATACACTGCACCCTTCCTTGGGAAAGCTAGATGTCCTCAGCACACCAACAGCTCCAGGGATTCTGTTCTCTCACGTCCTACATGCCATGGAAGTCTGCCTCATTGTCCTCATTTGAGCTGCACTTAGCAACACAATCTGATTCGCCTTTCTTCTAGGAACTCACACTCAAGGACCCCATACCTACAGGAGAAAGGAGGCTTGCATTCCTTCTGCAACCAAAGCACAGTTGTTCCTGTTACCCTGCAGGATTTTAGAATAGCCTAAGGACCGATAGCCTACATAGAGCATTTCAAATTTGAGGCAGTTCGCTACATGTAGAACACTTTGTGAAGAAAAGTTGATTCAGGCAAGGGACAAGGGTAGAGCTAGAGTCTCTTTTGACTTGTTAGAAATCAGAAGGCTTCAGGCTGATGGTTCACCGGCAAAGAAACCTGATGGCACGAGCCTTGCTTTCCCTTCTTAAAAGCTCTTAGTCATGCTGCCCTGAAGCTACCTAAATAACTCTCTTTTTGACTGGCCTCTAGTCACTGTAGTTAGCCCTCTGGAACAAAAAGCAGTTTTCTCTAAGGAAACACGGTGCTTCCATAGTATGGGTGGGAGCTCATCTTATCAGGCTCTAGAGCTAAAGGGAAACTTGACGTGAGTACTTGCCTCACCCTAAGGCCTGAGGAGCCCTGCTGAAGCGAAAGCGTGTTGCAGTTTGCATCAGCTCGTATTCGAAGTTCTGCTTTACTTTAACGTTTCTACACATTTCCAGACACTTAGGAACCTCGTGTGGGCACCCCATTGCCTACAAATACAGTGAGTAGCAGCAGGCTCCACTGCCCTTCAAAGAAACATCCAGGCCGTAAGCCTTTCCAAGTCACTCTATGTATTCAGAGACTAGGGCAATACACTGCACCCTTCCTTGGGAACGCTAGATGTCCTCAGCACACCAACAGCTCCAGGGATTCTGTTCTCTCACGTCCTACATGCCATGGAAGTCTGCCTCATTGTCCTCATTTGAGCTGCACTTAGCAACACAATCTGCTTCACCTCTGTTCTAGGAACTCACACCCAAGGACCCCATACCTACAGTAGAAACGAGGCTTGCATTCCTACTGCAACGAAACCACTGTTTCCTGTTACCCTGCAGGATTTTGAATAGGCTAAGGACCGATAGCCTACTCAAAGTGTTCCAAGGATGAGTGAGTTCGCTACATGCAGAACACTTTGGGAAGTAATGTTGATTCAGGCAAGGGAACAGGGTGTAGCTAGAGTCTCTTTTGACTTGTTGGAAATCAGAAGGGTTTAGACTTCGTGTTCACCGCAAAAGATGACCTGATGGCACAAGCCTTGTTTCCCATATTAAAAGCTCTATTCAGGCTGCCCTGAAGCTACCTAAATACGTCTATTTCTGACTGGCCTCTAGTCACTGTAGTTACACTCTGGACGAAAAGGTTTCTCTAACGAAGCACGATGCTTCCATAGCATGGGTGGTAGCTCATCCCGTCAGGCTCTAGAGCTAAAGGGAAACTTGACGTCAGTACTTGCCTCACGCTAAGGCCTGAAGAGCCCTGCTGAAGCGAAAGCGTGTTGCAGTTTACATTAGCTCGTATTCGCAGTTCTGCTTTACTTTAACGTTTCTACGGTTTTCCAGACTCTTTGGACCCTCGTGTGGGCACCCCATTGCCTACCAATACAGTGAGAACCAGCAGGCCGTACTGCCCTTCTAAGAAACATCCAGGCCGTAAGCCTTTCCAAGTCCCTCTATGTGTTCAGAGAGTAGGGCAATACACTGCACCCTTCCTTGGGAAAGCTAGATGTCCTCAGCACACCAACAGCTCCAGGGATTCTGTTCTCTCACGTCCTACATGCCATGGAGTCTGCCTCATTGTCCGATTTTGAGCTGCTCTTAGAAACACAATCTGCTTCGCCTTTCTTCCAGGAACTCACACCCAAGGACCCCATACCTACAGTAGAAAGGAGGCTTGCATCCTACTGCAACGAAACCACAGTTTTCCTGTTACACTGCAGGATTTTAGAATAGGCTTTAGCCTATTCTAGCCCGATAGCCTACATAGAGCATTTCAAATTTGAGGGAGTTCGCTACATGGAGAACACTTTGTGAAGAAAAGTTGATTCAGGCAAGGGACCAGGGTAGAGCTAGAGTCTCTTTTGACTTGTTAGAAATCAGAAGACTTCAGGCTGATTGTTCACCGGCAAAGAAGACCTGATGGCACAAGCCTTGCTTTCCCATATTAAAAGCTCTTAGTCATGCTGCCCTGAAGCTACCTAAATAACTCTCTTTTTGACTGGCCTCTAGTCACTGTAGTTAGCCCTCTGGAACAAAAAGCAGTTTTCTCTAAAGAAACACGGTGCTTCCATAGTATGGGTGGGAGCTCATCCTGTCAGGCTCTAGAGCTAAAGGGAAACTTGACGTGAGTACTTGCCTCACGCTAAGGCCTGAAAAGCCCTGCTGAAGCGAAAGCGTGTTGCAGTTTCCATTAGCTAGTATTCGCAGTTCTGCTTTACTTTAACGTTTCTCCGCTTTTCCAGACACTTAGGACCCTCGTGTGGGCACCCCACTGCCTACAAATACAGTGAGTACCAGCAGGTTCCACTGCCCTTCTAAGAAACTTCCAGGCCGTAAGTCTTTCCAAGTCACTCTGCATTCAGAGAGCAGGGCAATACACTGCACCCTTCCTTGGGAAAGCTCGATGTCCTCAGCACACCAACAGCTCCAGGGATTCTGTTCTCTCACGTCCTACATGCCATGGAAGTCTGCCTCATTGTCCTCATTTGAGCTGCACTTAGCAACACAATCTGATTCGCCTTTCTTCTAGGAACTCACACTCAAGGACCCCATACCTACAGGAGAAAGGAGGCTTGCGTTCCTACTGCAACCAAAGCACAGTTGTTCCTGTTACACTGCAGTATTTTGAATAGGCTAAGGACCGATAGCCTACTTAGAGTGTTCCAAGGATGAGTGAGTTCGCTACATGCAGAACACTTTGGGAAGAAAAGTTGATTCAGGCAAGGGAACAGGGTGTAGCTAGAGTCTCTTTTGACTTGTTGGAAATCAGATGGGTTTAGACTTCGTGTTCACCGCAAAAGATGACCTGATGGCACAAGCCTTGTTTCCCATATTAAAAGCTCTATTCAGGTTGCCCTGAAGCTACCTAAATACGTCTATTTCTGACTGGCTTCTAGTCACTGTAGTTACACTCAGGACGAAAAGATTTCTCTAACGAAGCACGATGCTTCCATAGCATGGGTGGTAGCTCATCCCGTCAGGCTCTAGAGCTAAAGGGAAACTTGACGTCAGTACTTGCCTCACGCTAAGGCCTGAAGAGCCCTGCTGAAGCGAAAGCGTGTTGCAGTTTACATTAGCTCGTATTCGCAGTTCTGCTTTACTTTAACGTTTCTACGGTTTTCCAGACTCTTTGGACCCTCGTGTGGGCACCCCATTGCCTACCAATACAGTGAGTACCAGCAGGCCGTACTGCCCTTCTAAGAAACATCCAGGCCGTAAGCCTTTCCAAGTCCCTCTATGTGTTCAGAGAGTAGGGCAATACACTGCACCCTTCCTTGGGAAAGCTAGATGTCCTCAGCACACCAACAGCTCCAGGGATTCTGTTCTCTCACGTCCTACATGCCATGGAGTCTGCCTCATTGTCCGATTTTGAGCTGCTCTTAGAAACACAATCTGCTTCGCCTTTCTTCCAGGAACTCACACCCAAGGACCCCATACCTACAGTAGAAAGGAGGCTTGCATCCTACTGCAACGAAACCACAGTTTTCCTGTTACACTGCAGGATTTTAGAATAGGCTTTAGCCTATTCTAGCCCGATAGCCTACATAGAGCATTTCAAATTTGAGGGAGTTCGCTACATGGAGAACACTTTGTGAAGAAAAGTTGATTCAGGCAAGGGACCAGGGTAGAGCTAGAGTCTCTTTTGACTTGTTAGAAATCAGAAGACTTCAGGCTGATGGTTCACCTGCAAAGAAGACCTGATGGCACAAGCCTTGCTTTCCCATATTAAAAGCTCTTAGTCATGCTGCCCTGAAGCTACCTAAATAACTCTCTTTTTGACTGGCCTCTAGTCACTGTAGTTAGCCCTCTGGAACAAAAAGCAGTTTTCTCTAAAGAAACACGGTGCTTCCATAGTATGGGTGGGAGCTCATCCTGTCAGGCTCTAGAGCTAAAGGGAAACTTGACGTGAGTACTTGCCTCACGCTAAGGCCTGAAAAGCCCTGCTGAAGCGAAAGCGTGTTGCAGTTTCCATTAGCTAGTATTCGCAGTTCTGCTTTACTTTAACGTTTCTCCGCTTTTCCAGACACTTAGGACCCTCGTGTGGGCACCCCACTGCCTACAAATACAGTGAGTACCAGCAGGTTCCACTGCTCTTCTAAGAAACTTCCAGGCCGTAAGTCTTTCCAAGTCACTCTGCATTCAGAGAGCAGGGCAATACACTGCACCCTTCCTTGGGAAAGCTAGATGTCCTCAGCACACCAACAGCTCCAGGGATTCTGTTCTCTCACGTCCTACATGCCATGGAAGTCTGCCTCATTGTCCTCATTTGAGCTGCACTTAGCAACACAATCTGCTTCACCTCTGTTCTAGGAACTCACACCCAAGGACCCCATACCTACAGTAGAAACGAGGCTTGCATTCCTACTGCAACGAAACCACTGTTTCCTGTTACACTGTAGGATTTTGAATAGGCTAAGGACCGATAGCCTACTCAAAGTGTTCCAAGGATGAGTGAGTTCGCTACATGCAGAACACTTTGGGAAGTAATGTTGATTCAGGCAAGGGAACAGGGTGTAGCTAGAGTCTCTTTTGACTTGTTGGAAATCAGAAGGGTTTAGACTTCGTGTTCATCGCAAAAGATGACCTGATGGCACAAGCCTTGTTTCCCATATTAAAAGCTCTATTCAGGCTGCCCTGAAGCTACCTAAATACGTCTATTTCTGACTGGCCTCTAGTCACTGTAGTTACACTCTGGACGAAAAGGTTTCTCTAACGAAGCACGATGCTTCCATAGCATGGGTGGTAGCTCATCCCGTCAGGCTCTAGAGCTAAAGGGAAACTTGACGTCAGTACTTGCCTCACGCTAAGGCCTGAAGAGCCCTGCTGAAGCGAAAGCGTGTTGCAGTTTACATTAGCTCGTATTCGCAGTTCTGCTTTACTTTAACGTTTCTACGGTTTTCCAGACTCTTTGGACCCTCGTGTGGGCACCCCATTGCCTACCAATACAGTGAGTACCAGCAGGCCGTACTGCCCTTCTAAGAAACATCCAGGCCGTAAGCCTTTCCAAGTCCCTCTATGTGTTCAGAGAGTAGGGCAATACACTGCACCCTTCCTTGGGAAAGCTAGATGTCCTCAGCACACCAACAGCTCCAGGGATTCTGTTCTCTCACGTCCTACATGCCATGGAGTCTGCCTCATTGTCCGATTTTGAGCTGCTCTTAGAAACACAATCTGCTTCGCCTTTCTTCCAGGAACTCACACCCAAGGACCCCATACCTACAGTAGAAAGGAGGCTTGCATCCTACTGCAACGAAACCACAGTTTTCCTGTTACACTGCAGGATTTTAGAATAGGCTTTAGCCTATTCTAGCCCGATAGCCTACATAGAGCATTTCAAATTTGAGGGAGTTCGCTATATGTAGAACACTTTGTGAAGAAAAGTTGATTCAGGCAAGGGACCAGGGTAGAGCTAGAGTCTCTTTTGACTTGTTAGAAATCAGAAGACTTCAGGCTGATTGTTCACCTGCAAAGAAGACCTGATGGCACAAGCCTTGCTTTCCCATATTAAAAGCTCTTAGTCATGCTGCCCTGAAGCTACCTAAATAACTCTCTTTTTGACTGGCCTCTAGTCACTGTAGTTAGCCCTCTGGAACAAAAAGCAGTTTTCTCTAAAGAAACACGGTGCTTCCATAGTATGGGTGGGAGCTCATCCTGTCAGGCTCTAGAGCTAAAGGGAAACTTGACGTGAGTACCTGCCTCACGCTAAGGCCTGAAAAGCCCTGCTGAAGCGAAAGCGTGTTGCAGTTTCCATTAGCTAGTATTCGCAGTTCTGCTTTACTTTAACGTTTCTCCGCTTTTCCAGACACTTAGGACCCTCGTGTGGGCACCCCACTGCCTACAAATACAGTGAGTACCAGCAGGTTCCACTGCCCTTCTAAGAAACTTCCAGGCCGTAAGTCTTTCCAAGTCACTCTGCATTCAGAGAGCAGGGCAATACACTGCACCCTTCCTTGGGAAAGCTAGATGTCCTCAGCACACCAACAGCTCCAGGGATTCTGTTCTCTCACGTCCTACATGCCATGGAAGTCTGCCTCATTGTCCTCATTTGAGCTGCACTTAGCAACACAATCTGATTCGCCTTTCTTCTAGGAACTCACACTCAAGGACCCCATACCTACAGGAGAAAGGAGGCTTGCATTCCTTCTGCAACCAAAGCACAGTTGTTCCTGTTACCCTGCAGGATTTTAGAATAGCCTAAGGACCGATAGCCTACATAGAGCATTTCAAATTTGAGGCAGTTCGCTACATGTAGAACACTTTGTGAAGAAAAGTTGATTCAGGCAAGGGACAAGGGTAGAGCTAGAGTCTCTTTTGACTTGTTAGAAATCAGAAGGCTTCAGGCTGATGGTTCACCGGCAAAGAAACCTGATGGCACGAGACTTGCTTTCCCTTCTTAAAAGCTCTTAGTCATGCTGCCCTGAAGCTACCTAAATAACTCTCTTTTTGACTGGCCTCTAGTCACTGTAGTTAGCCCTCTGGAACAAAAAGCAGTTTTCTCTAAGGAAACACGGTGCTTCCATAGTATGGGTGGGAGCTCATCTTATCAGGCTCTAGAGCTAAAGGGAAACTTGACGTGAGTGCTTGCCTCACGCTAAGGCCTGAGGAGCCCTGCTGAAGCGAAAGCGTGTTGCAGTTTGCATCAGCTCGTATTCGAAGTTCTGCTTTACTTTAACGTTTCTACACATTTCCAGACACTTAGGAACCTCGTGTGGGCACCCCATTGCCTACAAATACAGTGAGTAGCAGCAGGCTCCACTGCCCTTCAAAGAAACATCCAGGCCGTAAGCCTTTCCAAGTCACTCTATGTATTCAGAGACTAGGGCAATACACTGCACCCTTCCTTGGGAACGCTAGATGTCCTCAGCACACCAACAGCTCCAGGGATTCTGTTCTCTCACGTCCTACATGCCATGGAAGTCTGCCTCATTGTCCTCATTTGAGCTGCACTTAGCAACACAATCTGCTTCACCTCTGTTCTAGGAATTCACACCCAAGGACCCCATACCTACAGTAGAAACGAGGCTTGCATTCCTACTGCAACGAAACCACTGTTTCCTGTTACACTGCAGGATTTTGAATAGGCTAAGGACCGATAGCCTACTCAAAGTGTTCCAAGGATGAGTGAGTTCGCTACATGCAGAACACTTTGGGAAGTAATGTTGATTCAGGCAAGGGAACAGGGTGTAGCTAGAGTCTCTTTTGACTTGTTGGAAATCAGAAGGGTTTAGACTTCGTGTTCACCGCAAAAGATGACCTGATGGCACAAGCCTTGTTTCCCATATTAAAAGCTCTATTCAGGCTGCCCTGAAGCTACCTAAATACGTCTATTTCTGACTGGCCTCTAGTCACTGTAGTTACACTCTGGACGAAAAGGTTTCTCTAACGAAGCACGATGCTTCCATAGCATGGGTGGTAGCTCATCCCGTCAGGCTCTAGAGCTAAAGGGAAACTTGACGTCAGTACTTGCCTCACGCTAAGGCCTGAAGAGCCCTGCTGAAGCGAAAGCGTGTTGCAGTTTACATTAGCTCGTATTCGCAGTTCTGCTTTACTTTAACGTTTCTACGGTTTTCCAGACTCTTTGGACCCTCGTGTGGGCACCCCATTGCCTACCAATACAGTGAGTACCAGCAGGCCGTACTGCCCTTCTAAGAAACATCCAGGCCGTAAGCCTTTCCAAGTCCCTCTATGTGTTCAGAGAGTAGGGCAATACACTGCACCCTTCCTTGGGAAAGCTAGATGTCCTCAGCACACCAACAGCTCCAGGGATTCTGTTCTCTCACGTCCTACATGCCATGGAGTCTGCCTCATTGTCCGATTTTGAGCTGCTCTTAGAAACACAATCTGCTTCGCCTTTCTTCCAGGAACTCACACCCAAGGACCCCATACCTACAGTAGAAAGGAGGCTTGCATCCTACTGCAACGAAACCACAGTTTTCCTGTTACACTGCAGGATTTTAGAATAGGCTTTAGCCTATTCTAGCCCGATAGCCTACATAGAGCATTTCAAATTTGAGGGAGTTCGCTACATGGAGAACACTTTGTGAAGAAAAGTTGATTCAGGCAAGGGACCAGGGTAGAGCTAGAGTCTCTTTTGACTTGTTAGAAATCAGAAGACTTCAGGCTGATTGTTCACCGGCAAAGAAGACCTGATGGCACAAGCCTTGCTTTCCCATATTAAAAGCTCTTAGTCATGCTGCCCTGAAGCTACCTAAATAACTCTCTTTTTGACTGGCCTCTAGTCACTGTAGTTAGCCCTCTGGAACAAAAAGCAGTTTTCTCTAAAGAAACACGGTGCTTCCATAGTATGGGTGGGAGCTCATCCTGTCAGGCTCTAGAGCTAAAGGGAAACTTGACGTGAGTACTTGCCTCACGCTAAGGCCTGAAAAGCCCTGCTGAAGCGAAAGCGTGTTGCAGTTTCCATTAGCTAGTATTCGCAGTTCTGCTTTACTTTAACGTTTCTCCGCTTTTCCAGACACTTAGGACCCTCGTGTGGGCACCCCACTGCCTACAAATACAGTGAGTACCAGCAGGTTCCACTGCCCTTCTAAGAAACTTCCAGGCCGTAAGTCTTTCCAAGTCACTCTGCATTCAGAGAGCAGGGCAATACACTGCACCCTTCCTTGGGAAAGCTCGATGTCCTCAGCACACCAACAGCTCCAGGGATTCTGTTCTCTCACGTCCTACATGCCATGGAAGTCTGCCTCATTGTCCTCATTTGAGCTGCACTTAGCAACACAATCTGATTCGCCTTTCTTCTAGGAACTCACACTCAAGGAACCCATACCTACAGGAGAAAGGAGGCTTGCGTTCCTACTGCAACCAAAGCCCAGTTGTTCCTGTTACACTGCAGTATTTTGAATAGGCTAAGGACCGATAGCCTACTTAGAGTGTTCCAAGGATGAGTGAGTTCGCTACATGCAGAACACTTTGGGAAGTAATGTTGATTCAGGCAAGGGAACAGGGTGTAGCTAGAGTCTCTTTTGACTTGTTGGAAATCAGAAGGGTTTAGACTTCGTGTTCATCGCAAAAGATGACCTGATGGCACAAGCCTTGTTTCCCATATTAAAAGCTCTATTCAGGCTGCCCTGAAGCTACCTAAATACGTCTATTTCTGACTGGCCTCTAGTCACTGTAGTTACACTCTGGACGAAAAGGTTTCTCTAACGAAGCACGATGCTTCCATAGCATGGGTGGTAGCTCATCCCGTCAGGCTCTAGAGCTAAAGGGAAACTTGACGTCAGTACTTGCCTCACGCTAAGGCCTGAAGAGCCCTGCTGAAGCGAAAGCGTGTTGCAGTTTACATTAGCTCGTATTCGCAGTTCTGCTTTACTTTAACGTTTCTACGGTTTTCCAGACTCTTTGGACCCTCGTGTGGGCACCCCATTGCCTACCAATACAGTGAGTACCAGCAGGCCGTACTGCCCTTCTAAGAAACATCCAGGCCGTAAGCCTTTCCAAGTCCCTCTATGTGTTCAGAGAGTAGGGCAATACACTGCACCCTTCCTTGGGAAAGCTAGATGTCCTCAGCACACCAACAGCTCCAGGGATTCTGTTCTCTCACGTCCTACATGCCATGGAGTCTGCCTCATTGTCCGATTTTGAGCTGCTCTTAGAAACACAATCTGCTTCGCCTTTCTTCCAGGAACTCACACCCAAGGACCCCATACCTACAGTAGAAAGGAGGCTTGCATCCTACTGCAACGAAACCACAGTTTTCCTGTTACACTGCAGGATTTTAGAATAGGCTTTAGCCTATTCTAGCCCGATAGCCTACATAGAGCATTTCAAATTTGAGGGAGTTCGCTACATGGAGAACACTTTGTGAAGAAAAGTTGATTCAGGCAAGGGACCAGGGTAGAGCTAGAGTCTCTTTTGACTTGTTAGAAATCAGAAGACTTCAGGCTGATTGTTCACCTGCAAAGAAGACCTGATGGCACAAGCCTTGCTTTCCCATATTAAAAGCTCTTAGTCATGCTGCCCTGAAGCTACCTAAATAACTCTCTTTTTGACTGGCCTCTAGTCACTGTAGTTAGCCCTCTGGAACAAAAAGCAGTTTTCTCTAAAGAAACACGGTGCTTCCATAGTATGGGTGGGAGCTCATCCTGTCAGGCTCTAGAGCTAAAGGGAAACTTGACGTGAGTACCTGCCTCACGCTAAGGCCTGAAAAGCCCTGCTGAAGCGAAAGCGTGTTGCAGTTTCCATTAGCTAGTATTCGCAGTTCTGCTTTACTTTAACGTTTCTCCGCTTTTCCAGACACTTAGGACCCTCGTGTGGGCACCCCACTGCCTACAAATACAGTGAGTACCAGCAGGTTCCACTGCCCTTCTAAGAAACTTCCAGGCCGTAAGTCTTTCCAAGTCACTCTGCATTCAGAGAGCAGGGCAATACACTGCACCCTTCCTTGGGAAAGCTAGATGTCCTCAGCACACCAACAGCTCCAGGGATTCTGTTCTCTCACGTCCTACATGCCATGGAAGTCTGCCTCATTGTCCTCATTTGAGCTGCACTTAGCAACACAATCTGATTCGCCTTTCTTCTAGGAACTCACACTCAAGGACCCCATACCTACAGGAGAAAGGAGGCTTGCATTCCTTCTGCAACCAAAGCACAGTTGTTCCTGTTACCCTGCAGGATTTTAGAATAGCCTAAGGACCGATAGCCTACATAGAGCATTTCAAATTTGAGGCAGTTCGCTACATGTAGAACACTTTGTGAAGAAAAGTTGATTCAGGCAAGGGACAAGGGTAGAGCTAGAGTCTCTTTTGACTTGTTAGAAATCAGAAGGCTTCAGGCTGATGGTTCACCGGCAAAGAAACCTGATGGCACGAGACTTGCTTTCCCTTCTTAAAAGCTCTTAGTCATGCTGCCCTGAAGCTACCTAAATAACTCTCTTTTTGACTGGCCTCTAGTCACTGTAGTTAGCCCTCTGGAACAAAAAGCAGTTTTCTCTAAGGAAACACGGTGCTTCCATAGTATGGGTGGGAGCTCATCTTATCAGGCTCTAGAGCTAAAGGGAAACTTGACGTGAGTACTTGCCTCACGCTAAGGCCTGAGGAGCCCTGCTGAAGCGAAAGCGTGTTGCAGTTTGCATCAGCTCGTATTCGAAGTTCTGCTTTACTTTAACGTTTCTACACATTTCCAGACACTTAGGAACCTCGTGTGGGCACCCCATTGCCTACAAATACAGTGAGTAGCAGCAGGCTCCACTGCCCTTCAAAGAAACATCCAGGCCGTAAGCCTTTCCAAGTCACTCTATGTATTCAGAGACTAGGGCAATACACTGCACCCTTCCTTGGGAACGCTAGATGTCCTCAGCACACCAACAGCTCCAGGGATTCTGTTCTCTCACGTCCTACATGCCATGGAAGTCTGCCTCATTGTCCTCATTTGAGCTGCACTTAGCAACACAATCTGCTTCACCTCTGTTCTAGGAATTCACACCCAAGGACCCCATACCTACAGTAGAAACGAGGCTTGCATTCCTACTGCAACGAAACCACTGTTTCCTGTTACACTGCAGGATTTTGAATAGGCTAAGGACCGATAGCCTACTCAAAGTGTTCCAAGGATGAGTGAGTTCGCTACATGCAGAACACTTTGGGAAGTAATGTTGATTCAGGCAAGGGAACAGGGTGTAGCTAGAGTCTCTTTTGACTTGTTGGAAATCAGAAGGGTTTAGACTTCGTGTTCACCGCAAAAGATGACCTGATGGCACAAGCCTTGTTTCCCATATTAAAAGCTCTATTCAGGCTGCCCTGAAGCTACCTAAATACGTCTATTTCTGACTGGCCTCTAGTCACTGTAGTTACACTCTGGACGAAAAGGTTTCTCTAACGAAGCACGATGCTTCCATAGCATGGGTGGTAGCTCATCCCGTCAGGCTCTAGAGCTAAAGGGAAACTTGACGTCAGTACTTGCCTCACGCTAAGGCCTGAAGAGCCCTGCTGAAGCGAAAGCGTGTTGCAGTTTACATTAGCTCGTATTCGCAGTTCTGCTTTACTTTAACGTTTCTACGGTTTTCCAGACTCTTTGGACCCTCGTGTGGGCACCCCATTGCCTACCAATACAGTGAGTACCAGCAGGCCGTACTGCCCTTCTAAGAAACATCCAGGCCGTAAGCCTTTCCAAGTCCCTCTATGTGTTCAGAGAGTAGGGCAATACACTGCACCCTTCCTTGGGAAAGCTAGATGTCCTCAGCACACCAACAGCTCCAGGGATTCTGTTCTCTCACGTCCTACATGCCATGGAGTCTGCCTCATTGTCCGATTTTGAGCTGCTCTTAGAAACACAATCTGCTTCGCCTTTCTTCCAGGAACTCACACCCAAGGACCCCATACCTACAGTAGAAAGGAGGCTTGCATCCTACTGCAACGAAACCACAGTTTTCCTGTTACACTGCAGGATTTTAGAATAGGCTTTAGCCTATTCTAGCCCGATAGCCTACATAGAGCATTTCAAATTTGAGGGAGTTCGCTACATGGAGAACACTTTGTGAAGAAAAGTTGATTCAGGCAAGGGACCAGGGTAGAGCTAGAGTCTCTTTTGACTTGTTAGAAATCAGAAGACTTCAGGCTGATTGTTCACCTGCAAAGAAGACCTGATGGCACAAGCCTTGCTTTCCCATATTAAAAGCTCTTAGTCATGCTGCCCTGAAGCTACCTAAATAACTCTCTTTTTGACTGGCCTCTAGTCACTGTAGTTAGCCCTCTGGAACAAAAAGCAGTTTTCTCTAAAGAAACACGGTGCTTCCATAGTATGGGTGGGAGCTCATCCTGTCAGGCTCTAGAGCTAAAGGGAAACTTGACGTGAGTGCTTGCCTCACGCTAAGGCCTGAAAAGCCCTGCTGAAGCGAAAGCGTGTTGCAGTTTCCATTAGCTAGTATTCGCAGTTCTGCTTTACTTTAACGTTTCTCCGCTTTTCCAGACACTTAGGACCCTCGTGTGGGCACCCCACTGCCTACAAATACAGTGAGTACCAGCAGGTTCCACTGCCCTTCTAAGAAACTTCCAGGCCGTAAGTCTTTCCAAGTCACTCTGCATTCAGAGAGCAGGGCAATACACTGCACCCTTCCTTGGGAAAGCTAGATGTCCTCAGCACACCAACAGCTCCAGGGATTCTGTTCTCTCACGTCCTACATGCCATGGAAGTCTGCCTCATTGTCCTCATTTGAGCTGCACTTAGCAACACAATCTGCTTCACCTCTGTTCTAGGAACTCACACCCAAGGACCCCATACCTACAGTAGAAACGAGGCTTGCATTCCTACTGCAACGAAACCACTGTTTCCTGTTACACTGTAGGATTTTGAATAGGCTAAGGACCGATAGCCTACTCAAAGTGTTCCAAGGATGAGTGAGTTCGCTACATGCAGAACACTTTGGGAAGTAATGTTGATTCAGGCAAGGGAACAGGGTGTAGCTAGAGTCTCTTTTGACTTGTTGGAAATCAGAAGGGTTTAGACTTCGTGTTCATCGCAAAAGATGACCTGATGGCACAAGCCTTGTTTCCCATATTAAAAGCTCTATTCAGGCTGCCCTGAAGCTACCTAAATACGTCTATTTCTGACTGGCCTCTAGTCACTGTAGTTACACTCTGGACGAAAAGGTTTCTCTAACGAAGCACGATGCTTCCATAGCATGGGTGGTAGCTCATCCCGTCAGGCTCTAGAGCTAAAGGGAAACTTGACGTCAGTACTTGCCTCACGCTAAGGCCTGAAGAGCCCTGCTGAAGCGAAAGCGTGTTGCAGTTTACATTAGCTCGTATTCGCAGTTCTGCTTTACTTTAACGTTTCTACGGTTTTCCAGACTCTTTGGACCCTCGTGTGGGCACCCCATTGCCTACCAATACAGTGAGTACCAGCAGGCCGTACTGCCCTTCTAAGAAACATCCAGGCCGTAAGCCTTTCCAAGTCCCTCTATGTGTTCAGAGAGTAGGGCAATACACTGCACCCTTCCTTGGGAAAGCTAGATGTCCTCAGCACACCAACAGCTCCAGGGATTCTGTTCTCTCACGTCCTACATGCCATGGAGTCTGCCTCATTGTCCGATTTTGAGCTGCTCTTAGAAACACAATCTGCTTCGCCTTTCTTCCAGGAACTCACACCCAAGGACCCCATACCTACAGTAGAAAGGAGGCTTGCATCCTACTGCAACGAAACCACAGTTTTCCTGTTACACTGCAGGATTTTAGAATAGGCTTTAGCCTATTCTAGCCCGATAGCCTACATAGAGCATTTCAAATTTGAGGGAGTTCGCTACATGGAGAACACTTTGTGAAGAAAAGTTGATTCAGGCAAGGGACCAGGGTAGAGCTAGAGTCTCTTTTGACTTGTTAGAAATCAGAAGACTTCAGGCTGATTGTTCACCTGCAAAGAAGACCTGATGGCACAAGCCTTGCTTTCCCATATTAAAAGCTCTTAGTCATGCTGCCCTGAAGCTACCTAAATAACTCTCTTTTTGACTGGCCTCTAGTCACTGTAGTTAGCCCTCTGGAACAAAAAGCAGTTTTCTCTAAAGAAACACGGTGCTTCCATAGTATGGGTGGGAGCTCATCCTGTCAGGCTCTAGAGCTAAAGGGAAACTTGACGTGAGTACTTGCCTCACGCTAAGGCCTGAAAAGCCCTGCTGAAGCGAAAGCGTGTTGCAGTTTCCATTAGCTAGTATTCGCAGTTCTGCTTTACTTTAACGTTTCTCCGCTTTTCCAGACACTTAGGACCCTCGTGTGGGCACCCCACTGCCTACAAATACAGTGAGTACCAGCAGGTTCCACTGCCCTTCTAAGAAACTTCCAGGCCGTAAGTCTTTCCAAGTCACTCTGCATTCAGAGAGCAGGGCAATACACTGCACCCTTCCTTGGGAAAGCTAGATGTCCTCAGCACACCAACAGCTCCAGGGATTCTGTTCTCTCACGTCCTACATGCCATGGAAGTCTGCCTCATTGTCCTCATTTGAGCTGCACTTAGCAACACAATCTGCTTCACCTCTGTTCTAGGAACTCACACCCAAGGACCCCATACCTACAGTAGAAACGAGGCTTGCATTCCTACTGCAACGAAACCACTGTTTCCTGTTACACTGTAGGATTTTGAATAGGCTAAGGACCGATAGCCTACTCAAAGTGTTCCAAGGATGAGTGAGTTCGCTACATGCAGAACACTTTGGGAAGTAATGTTGATTCAGGCAAGGGAACAGGGTGTAGCTAGAGTCTCTTTTGACTTGTTGGAAATCAGAAGGGTTTAGACTTCGTGTTCATCGCAAAAGATGACCTGATGGCACAAGCCTTGTTTCCCATATTAAAAGCTCTATTCAGGCTGCCCTGAAGCTACCTAAATACGTCTATTTCTGACTGGCCTCTAGTCACTGTAGTTACACTCTGGACGAAAAGGTTTCTCTAACGAAGCACGATGCTTCCATAGCATGGGTGGTAGCTCATCCCGTCAGGCTCTAGAGCTAAAGGGAAACTTGACGTCAGTACTTGCCTCACGCTAAGGCCTGAAGAGCCCTGCTGAAGCGAAAGCGTGTTGCAGTTTACATTAGCTCGTATTCGCAGTTCTGCTTTACTTTAACGTTTCTACGGTTTTCCAGACTCTTTGGACCCTCGTGTGGGCACCCCATTGCCTACCAATACAGTGAGTACCAGCAGGCCGTACTGCCCTTCTAAGAAACATCCAGGCCGTAAGCCTTTCCAAGTCCCTCTATGTGTTCAGAGAGTAGGGCAATACACTGCACCCTTCCTTGGGAAAGCTAGATGTCCTCAGCACACCAACAGCTCCAGGGATTCTGTTCTCTCACGTCCTACATGCCATGGAGTCTGCCTCATTGTCCGATTTTGAGCTGCTCTTAGAAACACAATCTGCTTCGCCTTTCTTCCAGGAACTCACACCCAAGGACCCCATACCTACAGTAGAAAGGAGGCTTGCATCCTACTGCAACGAAACCACAGTTTTCCTGTTACACTGCAGGATTTTAGAATAGGCTTTAGCCTATTCTAGCCCGATAGCCTACATAGAGCATTTCAAATTTGAGGGAGTTCGCTATATGTAGAACACTTTGTGAAGAAAAGTTGATTCAGGCAAGGGACCAGGGTAGAGCTAGAGTCTCTTTTGACTTGTTAGAAATCAGAAGACTTCAGGCTGATTGTTCACCTGCAAAGAAGACCTGATGGCACAAGCCTTGCTTTCCCATATTAAAAGCTCTTAGTCATGCTGCCCTGAAGCTACCTAAATAACTCTCTTTTTGACTGGCCTCTAGTCACTGTAGTTAGCCCTCTGGAACAAAAAGCAGTTTTCTCTAAAGAAACACGGTGCTTCCATAGTATGGGTGGGAGCTCATCCTGTCAGGCTCTAGAGCTAAAGGGAAACTTGACGTGAGTACCTGCCTCACGCTAAGGCCTGAAAAGCCCTGCTGAAGCGAAAGCGTGTTGCAGTTTCCATTAGCTAGTATTCGCAGTTCTGCTTTACTTTAACGTTTCTCCGCTTTTCCAGACACTTAGGACCCTCGTGTGGGCACCCCACTGCCTACAAATACAGTGAGTACCAGCAGGTTCCACTGCCCTTCTAAGAAACTTCCAGGCCGTAAGTCTTTCCAAGTCACTCTGCATTCAGAGAGCAGGGCAATACACTGCACCCTTCCTTGGGAAAGCTAGATGTCCTCAGCACACCAACAGCTCCAGGGATTCTGTTCTCTCACGTCCTACATGCCATGGAAGTCTGCCTCATTGTCCTCATTTGAGCTGCACTTAGCAACACAATCTGATTCGCCTTTCTTCTAGGAACTCACACTCAAGGACCCCATACCTACAGGAGAAAGGAGGCTTGCATTCCTTCTGCAACCAAAGCACAGTTGTTCCTGTTACCCTGCAGGATTTTAGAATAGCCTAAGGACCGATAGCCTACATAGAGCATTTCAAATTTGAGGCAGTTCGCTACATGTAGAACACTTTGTGAAGAAAAGTTGATTCAGGCAAGGGACAAGGGTAGAGCTAGAGTCTCTTTTGACTTGTTAGAAATCAGAAGGCTTCAGGCTGATGGTTCACCGGCAAAGAAACCTGATGGCACGAGACTTGCTTTCCCTTCTTAAAAGCTCTTAGTCATGCTGCCCTGAAGCTACCTAAATAACTCTCTTTTTGACTGGCCTCTAGTCACTGTAGTTAGCCCTCTGGAACAAAAAGCAGTTTTCTCTAAGGAAACACGGTGCTTCCATAGTATGGGTGGGAGCTCATCTTATCAGGCTCTAGAGCTAAAGGGAAACTTGACGTGAGTACTTGCCTCACGCTAAGGCCTGAGGAGCCCTGCTGAAGCGAAAGCGTGTTGCAGTTTGCATCAGCTCGTATTCGAAGTTCTGCTTTACTTTAACGTTTCTACACATTTCCAGACACTTAGGAACCTCGTGTGGGCACCCCATTGCCTACAAATACAGTGAGTAGCAGCAGGCTCCACTGCCCTTCAAAGAAACATCCAGGCCGTAAGCCTTTCCAAGTCACTCTATGTATTCAGAGACTAGGGCAATACACTGCACCCTTCCTTGGGAACGCTAGATGTCCTCAGCACACCAACAGCTCCAGGGATTCTGTTCTCTCACGTCCTACATGCCATGGAAGTCTGCCTCATTGTCCTCATTTGAGCTGCACTTAGCAACACAATCTGCTTCACCTCTGTTCTAGGAACTCACACCCAAGGACCCCATACCTACAGTAGAAACGAGGCTTGCATTCCTACTGCAACGAAACCACTGTTTCCTGTTACCCTGCAGGATTTTGAATAGGCTAAGGACCGATAGCCTACTCAAAGTGTTCCAAGGATGAGTGAGTTCGCTACATGCAGAACACTTTGGGAAGTAATGTTGATTCAGGCAAGGGAACAGGGTGTAGCTAGAGTCTCTTTTGACTTGTTGGAAATCAGAAGGGTTTAGACTTCGTGTTCACCGCAAAAGATGACCTGATGGCACAAGCCTTGTTTCCCATATTAAAAGCTCTATTCAGGCTGCCCTGAAGCTACCTAAATACGTCTATTTCTGACTGGCCTCTAGTCACTGTAGTTACACTCTGGACGAAAAGGTTTCTCTAACGAAGCACGATGCTTCCATAGCATGGGTGGTAGCTCATCCCGTCAGGCTCTAGAGCTAAAGGGAAACTTGACGTCAGTACTTGCCTCACGCTAAGGCCTGAAGAGCCCTGCTGAAGCGAAAGCGTGTTGCAGTTTACATTAGCTCGTATTCGCAGTTCTGCTTTACTTTAACGTTTCTACGGTTTTCCAGACTCTTTGGACCCTCGTGTGGGCACCCCATTGCCTACCAATACAGTGAGTACCAGCAGGCCGTACTGCCCTTCTAAGAAACATCCAGGCCGTAAGCCTTTCCAAGTCCCTCTATGTGTTCAGAGAGTAGGGCAATACACTGCACCCTTCCTTGGGAAAGCTAGATGTCCTCAGCACACCAACAGCTCCAGGGATTCTGTTCTCTCACGTCCTACATGCCATGGAGTCTGCCTCATTGTCCGATTTTGAGCTGCTCTTAGAAACACAATCTGCTTCGCCTTTCTTCCAGGAACTCACACCCAAGGACCCCATACCTACAGTAGAAAGGAGGCTTGCATCCTACTGCAACGAAACCACAGTTTTCCTGTTACACTGCAGGATTTTAGAATAGGCTTTAGCCTATTCTAGCCCGATAGCCTACATAGAGCATTTCAAATTTGAGGGAGTTCGCTACATGGAGAACACTTTGTGAAGAAAAGTTGATTCAGGCAAGGGACCAGGGTAGAGCTAGAGTCTCTTTTGACTTGTTAGAAATCAGAAGACTTCAGGCTGATTGTTCACCTGCAAAGAAGACCTGATGGCACAAGCCTTGCTTTCCCATATTAAAAGCTCTTAGTCATGCTGCCCTGAAGCTACCTAAATAACTCTCTTTTTGACTGGCCTCTAGTCACTGTAGTTAGCCCTCTGGAACAAAAAGCAGTTTTCTCTAAAGAAACACGGTGCTTCCATAGTATGGGTGGGAGCTCATCCTGTCAGGCTCTAGAGCTAAAGGGAAACTTGACGTGAGTACTTGCCTCACGCTAAGGCCTGAAAAGCCCTGCTGAAGCGAAAGCGTGTTGCAGTTTCCATTAGCTAGTATTCGCAGTTCTGCTTTACTTTAACGTTTCTCCGCTTTTCCAGACACTTAGGACCCTCGTGTGGGCACCCCACTGCCTACAAATACAGTGAGTACCAGCAGGTTCCACTGCCCTTCTAAGAAACTTCCAGGCCGTAAGTCTTTCCAAGTCACTCTGCATTCAGAGAGCAGGGCAATACACTGCACCCTTCCTTGGGAAAGCTAGATGTCCTCAGCACACCAACAGCTCCAGGGATTCTGTTCTCTCACGTCCTACATGCCATGGAAGTCTGCCTCATTGTCCTCATTTGAGCTGCACTTAGCAACACAATCTGCTTCACCTCTGTTCTAGGAACTCACACCCAAGGACCCCATACCTACAGTAGAAACGAGGCTTGCATTCCTACTGCAACGAAACCACTGTTTCCTGTTACACTGTAGGATTTTGAATAGGCTAAGGACCGATAGCCTACTCAAAGTGTTCCAAGGATGAGTGAGTTCGCTACATGCAGAACACTTTGGGAAGTAATGTTGATTCAGGCAAGGGAACAGGGTGTAGCTAGAGTCTCTTTTGACTTGTTGGAAATCAGAAGGGTTTAGACTTCGTGTTCATCGCAAAAGATGACCTGATGGCACAAGCCTTGTTTCCCATATTAAAAGCTCTATTCAGGCTGCCCTGAAGCTACCTAAATACGTCTATTTCTGACTGGCCTCTAGTCACTGTAGTTACACTCTGGACGAAAAGGTTTCTCTAACGAAGCACGATGCTTCCATAGCATGGGTGGTAGCTCATCCCGTCAGGCTCTAGAGCTAAAGGGAAACTTGACGTCAGTACTTGCCTCACGCTAAGGCCTGAAGAGCCCTGCTGAAGCGAAAGCGTGTTGCAGTTTACATTAGCTCGTATTCGCAGTTCTGCTTTACTTTAACGTTTCTACGGTTTTCCAGACTCTTTGGACCCTCGTGTGGGCACCCCATTGCCTACCAATACAGTGAGTACCAGCAGGCCGTACTGCCCTTCTAAGAAACATCCAGGCCGTAAGCCTTTCCAAGTCCCTCTATGTGTTCAGAGAGTAGGGCAATACACTGCACCCTTCCTTGGGAAAGCTAGATGTCCTCAGCACACCAACAGCTCCAGGGATTCTGTTCTCTCACGTCCTACATGCCATGGAGTCTGCCTCATTGTCCGATTTTGAGCTGCTCTTAGAAACACAATCTGCTTCGCCTTTCTTCCAGGAACTCACACCCAAGGACCCCATACCTACAGTAGAAAGGAGGCTTGCATCCTACTGCAACGAAACCACAGTTTTCCTGTTACACTGCAGGATTTTAGAATAGGCTTTAGCCTATTCTAGCCCGATAGCCTACATAGAGCATTTCAAATTTGAGGGAGTTCGCTATATGTAGAACACTTTGTGAAGAAAAGTTGATTCAGGCAAGGGACCAGGGTAGAGCTAGAGTCTCTTTTGACTTGTTAGAAATCAGAAGACTTCAGGCTGATTGTTCACCTGCAAAGAAGACCTGATGGCACAAGCCTTGCTTTCCCATATTAAAAGCTCTTAGTCATGCTGCCCTGAAGCTACCTAAATAACTCTCTTTTTGACTGGCCTCTAGTCACTGTAGTTAGCCCTCTGGAACAAAAAGCAGTTTTCTCTAAAGAAACACGGTGCTTCCATAGTATGGGTGGGAGCTCATCCTGTCAGGCTCTAGAGCTAAAGGGAAACTTGACGTGAGTACCTGCCTCACGCTAAGGCCTGAAAAGCCCTGCTGAAGCGAAAGCGTGTTGCAGTTTCCATTAGCTAGTATTCGCAGTTCTGCTTTACTTTAACGTTTCTCCGCTTTTCCAGACACTTAGGACCCTCGTGTGGGCACCCCACTGCCTACAAATACAGTGAGTACCAGCAGGTTCCACTGCCCTTCTAAGAAACTTCCAGGCCGTAAGTCTTTCCAAGTCACTCTGCATTCAGAGAGCAGGGCAATACACTGCACCCTTCCTTGGGAAAGCTAGATGTCCTCAGCACACCAACAGCTCCAGGGATTCTGTTCTCTCACGTCCTACATGCCATGGAAGTCTGCCTCATTGTCCTCATTTGAGCTGCACTTAGCAACACAATCTGATTCGCCTTTCTTCTAGGAACTCACACTCAAGGACCCCATACCTACAGGAGAAAGGAGGCTTGCATTCCTTCTGCAACCAAAGCACAGTTGTTCCTGTTACCCTGCAGGATTTTAGAATAGCCTAAGGACCGATAGCCTACATAGAGCATTTCAAATTTGAGGCAGTTCGCTACATGTAGAACACTTTGTGAAGAAAAGTTGATTCAGGCAAGGGACAAGGGTAGAGCTAGAGTCTCTTTTGACTTGTTAGAAATCAGAAGGCTTCAGGCTGATGGTTCACCGGCAAAGAAACCTGATGGCACGAGACTTGCTTTCCCTTCTTAAAAGCTCTTAGTCATGCTGCCCTGAAGCTACCTAAATAACTCTCTTTTTGACTGGCCTCTAGTCACTGTAGTTAGCCCTCTGGAACAAAAAGCAGTTTTCTCTAAGGAAACACGGTGCTTCCATAGTATGGGTGGGAGCTCATCTTATCAGGCTCTAGAGCTAAAGGGAAACTTGACGTGAGTACTTGCCTCACGCTAAGGCCTGAGGAGCCCTGCTGAAGCGAAAGCGTGTTGCAGTTTGCATCAGCTCGTATTCGAAGTTCTGCTTTACTTTAACGTTTCTACACATTTCCAGACACTTAGGAACCTCGTGTGGGCACCCCATTGCCTACAAATACAGTGAGTAGCAGCAGGCTCCACTGCCCTTCAAAGAAACATCCAGGCCGTAAGCCTTTCCAAGTCACTCTATGTATTCAGAGACTAGGGCAATACACTGCACCCTTCCTTGGGAACGCTAGATGTCCTCAGCACACCAACAGCTCCAGGGATTCTGTTCTCTCACGTCCTACATGCCATGGAAGTCTGCCTCATTGTCCTCATTTGAGCTGCACTTAGCAACACAATCTGCTTCACCTCTGTTCTAGGAACTCACACCCAAGGACCCCATACCTACAGTAGAAACGAGGCTTGCATTCCTACTGCAACGAAACCACTGTTTCCTGTTACCCTGCAGGATTTTGAATAGGCTAAGGACCGATAGCCTACTCAAAGTGTTCCAAGGATGAGTGAGTTCGCTACATGCAGAACACTTTGGGAAGTAATGTTGATTCAGGCAAGGGAACAGGGTGTAGCTAGAGTCTCTTTTGACTTGTTGGAAATCAGAAGGGTTTAGACTTCGTGTTCACCGCAAAAGATGACCTGATGGCACAAGCCTTGTTTCCCATATTAAAAGCTCTATTCAGGCTGCCCTGAAGCTACCTAAATACGTCTATTTCTGACTGGCCTCTAGTCACTGTAGTTACACTCTGGACGAAAAGGTTTCTCTAACGAAGCACGATGCTTCCATAGCATGGGTGGTAGCTCATCCCGTCAGGCTCTAGAGCTAAAGGGAAACTTGACGTCAGTACTTGCCTCACGCTAAGGCCTGAAGAGCCCTGCTGAAGCGAAAGCGTGTTGCAGTTTACATTAGCTCGTATTCGCAGTTCTGCTTTACTTTAACGTTTCTACGGTTTTCCAGACTCTTTGGACCCTCGTGTGGGCACCCCATTGCCTACCAATACAGTGAGTACCAGCAGGCCGTACTGCCCTTCTAAGAAACATCCAGGCCGTAAGCCTTTCCAAGTCCCTCTATGTGTTCAGAGAGTAGGGCAATACACTGCACCCTTCCTTGGGAAAGCTAGATGTCCTCAGCACACCAACAGCTCCAGGGATTCTGTTCTCTCACGTCCTACATGCCATGGAGTCTGCCTCATTGTCCGATTTTGAGCTGCTCTTAGAAACACAATCTGCTTCGCCTTTCTTCCAGGAACTCACACCCAAGGACCCCATACCTACAGTAGAAAGGAGGCTTGCATCCTACTGCAACGAAACCACAGTTTTCCTGTTACACTGCAGGATTTTAGAATAGGCTTTAGCCTATTCTAGCCCGATAGCCTACATAGAGCATTTCAAATTTGAGGGAGTTCGCTATATGTAGAACACTTTGTGAAGAAAAGTTGATTCAGGCAAGGGACCAGGGTAGAGCTAGAGTCTCTTTTGACTTGTTAGAAATCAGAAGACTTCAGGCTGATTGTTCACCTGCAAAGAAGACCTGATGGCACAAGCCTTGCTTTCCCATATTAAAAGCTCTTAGTCATGCTGCCCTGAAGCTACCTAAATAACTCTCTTTTTGACTGGCCTCTAGTCACTGTAGTTAGCCCTCTGGAACAAAAAGCAGTTTTCTCTAAAGAAACACGGTGCTTCCATAGTATGGGTGGGAGCTCATCCTGTCAGGCTCTAGAGCTAAAGGGAAACTTGACGTGAGTACCTGCCTCACGCTAAGGCCTGAAAAGCCCTGCTGAAGCGAAAGCGTGTTGCAGTTTCCATTAGCTAGTATTCGCAGTTCTGCTTTACTTTAACGTTTCTCCGCTTTTCCAGACACTTAGGACCCTCGTGTGGGCACCCCACTGCCTACAAATACAGTGAGTACCAGCAGGTTCCACTGCCCTTCTAAGAAACTTCCAGGCCGTAAGTCTTTCCAAGTCACTCTGCATTCAGAGAGCAGGGCAATACACTGCACCCTTCCTTGGGAAAGCTAGATGTCCTCAGCACACCAACAGCTCCAGGGATTCTGTTCTCTCACGTCCTACATGCCATGGAAGTCTGCCTCATTGTCCTCATTTGAGCTGCACTTAGCAACACAATCTGATTCGCCTTTCTTCTAGGAACTCACACTCAAGGACCCCATACCTACAGGAGAAAGGAGGCTTGCATTCCTTCTGCAACCAAAGCACAGTTGTTCCTGTTACCCTGCAGGATTTTAGAATAGCCTAAGGACCGATAGCCTACATAGAGCATTTCAAATTTGAGGCAGTTCGCTACATGTAGAACACTTTGTGAAGAAAAGTTGATTCAGGCAAGGGACAAGGGTAGAGCTAGAGTCTCTTTTGACTTGTTAGAAATCAGAAGGCTTCAGGCTGATGGTTCACCGGCAAAGAAACCTGATGGCACGAGACTTGCTTTCCCTTCTTAAAAGCTCTTAGTCATGCTGCCCTGAAGCTACCTAAATAACTCTCTTTTTGACTGGCCTCTAGTCACTGTAGTTAGCCCTCTGGAACAAAAAGCAGTTTTCTCTAAGGAAACACGGTGCTTCCATAGTATGGGTGGGAGCTCATCTTATCAGGCTCTAGAGCTAAAGGGAAACTTGACGTGAGTACTTGCCTCACGCTAAGGCCTGAGGAGCCCTGCTGAAGCGAAAGCGTGTTGCAGTTTGCATCAGCTCGTATTCGAAGTTCTGCTTTACTTTAACGTTTCTACACATTTCCAGACACTTAGGAACCTCGTGTGGGCACCCCATTGCCTACAAATACAGTGAGTAGCAGCAGGCTCCACTGCCCTTCAAAGAAACATCCAGGCCGTAAGCCTTTCCAAGTCACTCTATGTATTCAGAGACTAGGGCAATACACTGCACCCTTCCTTGGGAACGCTAGATGTCCTCAGCACACCAACAGCTCCAGGGATTCTGTTCTCTCACGTCCTACATGCCATGGAAGTCTGCCTCATTGTCCTCATTTGAGCTGCACTTAGCAACACAATCTGCTTCACCTCTGTTCTAGGAACTCACACCCAAGGACCCCATACCTACAGTAGAAACGAGGCTTGCATTCCTACTGCAACGAAACCACTGTTTCCTGTTACCCTGCAGGATTTTGAATAGGCTAAGGACCGATAGCCTACTCAAAGTGTTCCAAGGATGAGTGAGTTCGCTACATGCAGAACACTTTGGGAAGTAATGTTGATTCAGGCAAGGGAACAGGGTGTAGCTAGAGTCTCTTTTGACTTGTTGGAAATCAGAAGGGTTTAGACTTCGTGTTCACCGCAAAAGATGACCTGATGGCACAAGCCTTGTTTCCCATATTAAAAGCTCTATTCAGGCTGCCCTGAAGCTACCTAAATACGTCTATTTCTGACTGGCCTCTAGTCACTGTAGTTACACTCTGGACGAAAAGGTTTCTCTAACGAAGCACGATGCTTCCATAGCATGGGTGGTAGCTCATCCCGTCAGGCTCTAGAGCTAAAGGGAAACTTGACGTCAGTACTTGCCTCACGCTAAGGCCTGAAGAGCCCTGCTGAAGCGAAAGCGTGTTGCAGTTTACATTAGCTCGTATTCGCAGTTCTGCTTTACTTTAACGTTTCTACGGTTTTCCAGACTCTTTGGACCCTCGTGTGGGCACCCCATTGCCTACCAATACAGTGAGTACCAGCAGGCCGTACTGCCCTTCTAAGAAACATCCAGGCCGTAAGCCTTTCCAAGTCCCTCTATGTGTTCAGAGAGTAGGGCAATACACTGCACCCTTCCTTGGGAAAGCTAGATGTCCTCAGCACACCAACAGCTCCAGGGATTCTGTTCTCTCACGTCCTACATGCCATGGAGTCTGCCTCATTGTCCGATTTTGAGCTGCTCTTAGAAACACAATCTGCTTCGCCTTTCTTCCAGGAACTCACACCCAAGGACCCCATACCTACAGTAGAAAGGAGGCTTGCATCCTACTGCAACGAAACCACAGTTTTCCTGTTACACTGCAGGATTTTAGAATAGGCTTTAGCCTATTCTAGCCCGATAGCCTACATAGAGCATTTCAAATTTGAGGGAGTTCGCTATATGTAGAACACTTTGTGAAGAAAAGTTGATTCAGGCAAGGGACCAGGGTAGAGCTAGAGTCTCTTTTGACTTGTTAGAAATCAGAAGACTTCAGGCTGATTGTTCACCTGCAAAGAAGACCTGATGGCACAAGCCTTGCTTTCCCATATTAAAAGCTCTTAGTCATGCTGCCCTGAAGCTACCTAAATAACTCTCTTTTTGACTGGCCTCTAGTCACTGTAGTTAGCCCTCTGGAACAAAAAGCAGTTTTCTCTAAAGAAACACGGTGCTTCCATAGTATGGGTGGGAGCTCATCCTGTCAGGCTCTAGAGCTAAAGGGAAACTTGACGTGAGTACCTGCCTCACGCTAAGGCCTGAAAAGCCCTGCTGAAGCGAAAGCGTGTTGCAGTTTCCATTAGCTAGTATTCGCAGTTCTGCTTTACTTTAACGTTTCTCCGCTTTTCCAGACACTTAGGACCCTCGTGTGGGCACCCCACTGCCTACAAATACAGTGAGTACCAGCAGGTTCCACTGCCCTTCTAAGAAACTTCCAGGCCGTAAGTCTTTCCAAGTCACTCTGCATTCAGAGAGCAGGGCAATACACTGCACCCTTCCTTGGGAAAGCTAGATGTCCTCAGCACACCAACAGCTCCAGGGATTCTGTTCTCTCACGTCCTACATGCCATGGAAGTCTGCCTCATTGTCCTCATTTGAGCTGCACTTAGCAACACAATCTGATTCGCCTTTCTTCTAGGAACTCACACTCAAGGACCCCATACCTACAGGAGAAAGGAGGCTTGCATTCCTTCTGCAACCAAAGCACAGTTGTTCCTGTTACCCTGCAGGATTTTAGAATAGCCTAAGGACCGATAGCCTACATAGAGCATTTCAAATTTGAGGCAGTTCGCTACATGTAGAACACTTTGTGAAGAAAAGTTGATTCAGGCAAGGGACAAGGGTAGAGCTAGAGTCTCTTTTGACTTGTTAGAAATCAGAAGGCTTCAGGCTGATGGTTCACCGGCAAAGAAACCTGATGGCACGAGCCTTGCTTTCCCTTCTTAAAAGCTCTTAGTCATGCTGCCCTGAAGCTACCTAAATAACTCTCTTTTTGACTGGCCTCTAGTCACTGCAGTTAGCCCTCTGGAACAAAAAGCAGTTTTCTCTAAGGAAACACGGTGCTTCCATAGTATGGGTGGGAGCTCATCTTATCAGGCTCTAGAGCTAAAGGGAAACTTGACGTGAGTACTTGCCTCACGCTAAGGCCTGAGGAGCCCTGCTGAAGCGAAAGCGTGTTGCAGTTTGCATCAGCTCGTATTCGAAGTTCTGCTTTACTTTAACGTTTCTACACATTTCCAGACACTTAGGAACCTCGTGTGGGCACCCCATTGCCTACAAATACAGTGAGTAGCAGCAGGCTCCACTGCCCTTCAAAGAAACATCCAGGCCGTAAGCCTTTCCAAGTCACTCTATGTATTCAGAGACTAGGGCAATACACTGCACCCTTCCTTGGGAACGCTAGATGTCCTCAGCACACCAACAGCTCCAGGGATTCTGTTCTCTCACGTCCTACATGCCATGGAAGTCTGCCTCATTGTCCTCATTTGAGCTGCACTTAGCAACACAATCTGCTTCACCTCTGTTCTAGGAACTCACACCCAAGGACCCCATACCTACAGTAGAAACGAGGCTTGCATTCCTACTGCAACGAAACCACCGTTTCCTGTTACACTGCAGGATTTTGAATAGGCTAAGGACCGATAGCCTACTCAAAGTGTTCCAAGGATGAGTGAGTTCGCTACATGCAGAACACTTTGGGAAGTAATGTTGATTCAGGCAAGGGAACAGGGTGTAGCTAGAGTCTCTTTTGACTTGTTGGAAATCAGAAGGGTTTAGACTTCGTGTTCACCGCAAAAGATGACCTGATGGCACAAGCCTTGTTTCCCATATTAAAAGCTCTATTCAGGCTGCCCTGAAGCTACCTAAATACGTCTATTTCTGACTGGCCTCTAGTCACTGTAGTTACACTCTGGACGAAAAGGTTTCTCTAACGAAGCACGATGCTTCCATAGCATGGGTGGTAGCTCATCCCGTCAGGCTCTAGAGCTAAAGGGAAACTTGACGTCAGTACTTGCCTCACGCTAAGGCCTGAAGAGCCCTGCTGAAGCGAAAGCGTGTTGCAGTTTACATTAGCTCGTATTCGCAGTTCTGCTTTACTTTAACGTTTCTACGGTTTTCCAGACTCTTTGGACCCTCGTGTGGGCACCCCATTGCCTACCAATACAGTGAGTACCAGCAGGCCGTACTGCCCTTCTAAGAAACATCCAGGCCGTAAGCCTTTCCAAGTCCCTCTATGTGTTCAGAGAGTAGGGCAATACACTGCACCCTTCCTTGGGAAAGCTAGATGTCCTCAGCACACCAACAGCTCCAGGGATTCTGTTCTCTCACGTCCTACATGCCATGGAGTCTGCCTCATTGTCCGATTTTGAGCTGCTCTTAGAAACACAATCTGCTTCGCCTTTCTTCCAGGAACTCACACCCAAGGACCCCATACCTACAGTAGAAAGGAGGCTTGCATCCTACTGCAACGAAACCACAGTTTTCCTGTTACACTGCAGGATTTTAGAATAGGCTTTAGCCTATTCTAGCCCGATAGCCTACATAGAGCATTTCAAATTTGAGGGAGTTCGCTATATGTAGAACACTTTGTGAAGAAAAGTTGATTCAGGCAAGGGACCAGGGTAGAGCTAGAGTCTCTTTTGACTTGTTAGAAATCAGAAGACTTCAGGCTGATTGTTCACCTGCAAAGAAGACCTGATGGCACAAGCCTTGCTTTCCCATATTAAAAGCTCTTAGTCATGCTGCCCTGAAGCTACCTAAATAACTCTCTTTTTGACTGGCCTCTAGTCACTGTAGTTAGCCCTCTGGAACAAAAAGCAGTTTTCTCTAAAGAAACACGGTGCTTCCATAGTATGGGTGGGAGCTCATCCTGTCAGGCTCTAGAGCTAAAGGGAAACTTGACGTGAGTACCTGCCTCACGCTAAGGCCTGAAAAGCCCTGCTGAAGCGAAAGCGTGTTGCAGTTTCCATTAGCTAGTATTTGCAGTTCTGCTTTACTTTAACGTTTCTCCGCTTTTCCAGACACTTAGGACCCTCGTGTGGGCACCCCACTGCCTACAAATACAGTGAGTACCAGCAGGTTCCACTGCCCTTCTAAGAAACTTCCAGGCCGTAAGTCTTTCCAAGTCACTCTGCATTCAGAGAGCAGGGCAATACACTGCACCCTTCCTTGGGAAAGCTAGATGTCCTCAGCACACCAACAGCTCCAGGGATTCTGTTCTCTCACGTCCTACATGCCATGGAAGTCTGCCTCATTGTCCTCATTTGAGCTGCACTTAGCAACACAATCTGCTTCACCTCTGTTCTAGGAACTCACACCCAAGGACCCCATACCTACAGTAGAAACGAGGCTTGCATTCCTACTGCAACGAAACCACTGTTTCCTGTTACACTGTAGGATTTTGAATAGGCTAAGGACCGATAGCCTACTCAAAGTGTTCCAAGGATGAGTGAGTTCGCTACATGCAGAACACTTTGGGAAGTAATGTTGATTCAGGCAAGGGAACAGGGTGTAGCTAGAGTCTCTTTTGACTTGTTGGAAATCAGAAGGGTTTAGACTTCGTGTTCATCGCAAAAGATGACCTGATGGCACAAGCCTTGTTTCCCATATTAAAAGCTCTATTCAGGCTGCCCTGAAGCTACCTAAATACGTCTATTTCTGACTGGCCTCTAGTCACTGTAGTTACACTCTGGACGAAAAGGTTTCTCTAACGAAGCACGATGCTTCCATAGCATGGGTGGTAGCTCATCCCGTCAGGCTCTAGAGCTAAAGGGAAACTTGACGTCAGTACTTGCCTCACGCTAAGGCCTGAAGAGCCCTGCTGAAGCGAAAGCGTGTTGCAGTTTACATTAGCTCGTATTCGCAGTTCTGCTTTACTTTAACGTTTCTACGGTTTTCCAGACTCTTTGGACCCTCGTGTGGGCACCCCATTGCCTACCAATACAGTGAGTACCAGCAGGCCGTACTGCCCTTCTAAGAAACATCCAGGCCGTAAGCCTTTCCAAGTCCCTCTATGTGTTCAGAGAGTAGGGCAATACACTGCACCCTTCCTTGGGAAAGCTAGATGTCCTCAGCACACCAACAGCTCCAGGGATTCTGTTCTCTCACGTCCTACATGCCATGGAGTCTGCCTCATTGTCCGATTTTGAGCTGCTCTTAGAAACACAATCTGCTTCGCCTTTCTTCCAGGAACTCACACCCAAGGACCCCATACCTACAGTAGAAAGGAGGCTTGCATCCTACTGCAACGAAACCACAGTTTTCCTGTTACACTGCAGGATTTTAGAATAGGCTTTAGCCTATTCTAGCCCGATAGCCTACATAGAGCATTTCAAATTTGAGGGAGTTCGCTATATGTAGAACACTTTGTGAAGAAAAGTTGATTCAGGCAAGGGACCAGGGTAGAGCTAGAGTCTCTTTTGACTTGTTAGAAATCAGAAGACTTCAGGCTGATTGTTCACCTGCAAAGAAGACCTGATGGCACAAGCCTTGCTTTCCCATATTAAAAGCTCTTAGTCATGCTGCCCTGAAGCTACCTAAATAACTCTCTTTTTGACTGGCCTCTAGTCACTGTAGTTAGCCCTCTGGAACAAAAAGCAGTTTTCTCTAAAGAAACACGGTGCTTCCATAGTATGGGTGGGAGCTCATCCTGTCAGGCTCTAGAGCTAAAGGGAAACTTGACGTGAGTACCTGCCTCACGCTAAGGCCTGAAAAGCCCTGCTGAAGCGAAAGCGTGTTGCAGTTTCCATTAGCTAGTATTCGCAGTTCTGCTTTACTTTAACGTTTCTCCGCTTTTCCAGACACTTAGGACCCTCGTGTGGGCACCCCACTGCCTACAAATACAGTGAGTACCAGCAGGTTCCACTGCCCTTCTAAGAAACTTCCAGGCCGTAAGTCTTTCCAAGTCACTCTGCATTCAGAGAGCAGGGCAATACACTGCACCCTTCCTTGGGAAAGCTAGATGTCCTCAGCACACCAACAGCTCCAGGGATTCTGTTCTCTCACGTCCTACATGCCATGGAAGTCTGCCTCATTGTCCTCATTTGAGCTGCACTTAGCAACACAATCTGATTCGCCTTTCTTCTAGGAACTCACACTCAAGGACCCCATACCTACAGGAGAAAGGAGGCTTGCATTCCTTCTGCAACCAAAGCACAGTTGTTCCTGTTACCCTGCAGGATTTTAGAATAGCCTAAGGACCGATAGCCTACATAGAGCATTTCAAATTTGAGGCAGTTCGCTACATGTAGAACACTTTGTGAAGAAAAGTTGATTCAGGCAAGGGACAAGGGTAGAGCTAGAGTCTCTTTTGACTTGTTAGAAATCAGAAGGCTTCAGGCTGATGGTTCACCGGCAAAGAAACCTGATGGCACGAGCCTTGCTTTCCCTTCTTAAAAGCTCTTAGTCATGCTGCCCTGAAGCTACCTAAATAACTCTCTTTTTGACTGGCCTCTAGTCACTGTAGTTAGCCCTCTGGAACAAAAAGCAGTTTTCTCTAAGGAAACACGGTGCTTCCATAGTATGGGTGGGAGCTCATCTTATCAGGCTCTAGAGCTAAAGGGAAACTTGACGTGAGTACTTGCCTCACGCTAAGGCCTGAGGAGCCCTGCTGAAGCGAAAGCGTGTTGCAGTTTGCATCAGCTCGTATTCGAAGTTCTGCTTTACTTTAACGTTTCTACACATTTCCAGACACTTAGGAACCTCGTGTGGGCACCCCATTGCCTACAAATACAGTGAGTAGCAGCAGGCTCCACTGCCCTTCAAAGAAACATCCAGGCCGTAAGCCTTTCCAAGTCACTCTATGTATTCAGAGACTAGGGCAATACACTGCACCCTTCCTTGGGAACGCTAGATGTCCTCAGCACACCAACAGCTCCAGGGATTCTGTTCTCTCACGTCCTACATGCCATGGAAGTCTGCCTCATTGTCCTCATTTGAGCTGCACTTAGCAACACAATCTGCTTCACCTCTGTTCTAGGAACTCACACCCAAGGACCCCATACCTACAGTAGAAACGAGGCTTGCATTCCTACTGCAACGAAACCACTGTTTCCTGTTACCCTGCAGGATTTTGAATAGGCTAAGGACCGATAGCCTACTCAAAGTGTTCCAAGGATGAGTGAGTTCGCTACATGCAGAACACTTTGGGAAGTAATGTTGATTCAGGCAAGGGAACAGGGTGTAGCTAGAGTCTCTTTTGACTTGTTGGAAATCAGAAGGGTTTAGACTTCGTGTTCACCGCAAAAGATGACCTGATGGCACAAGCCTTGTTTCCCATATTAAAAGCTCTATTCAGGCTGCCCTGAAGCTACCTAAATACGTCTATTTCTGACTGGCCTCTAGTCACTGTAGTTACACTCTGGACGAAAAGGTTTCTCTAACGAAGCACGATGCTTCCATAGCATGGGTGGTAGCTCATCCCGTCAGGCTCTAGAGCTAAAGGGAAACTTGACGTCAGTACTTGCCTCACGCTAAGGCCTGAAGAGCCCTGCTGAAGCGAAAGCGTGTTGCAGTTTACATTAGCTCGTATTCGCAGTTCTGCTTTACTTTAACGTTTCTACGGTTTTCCAGACTCTTTGGACCCTCGTGTGGGCACCCCATTGCCTACCAATACAGTGAGTACCAGCAGGCCGTACTGCCCTTCTAAGAAACATCCAGGCCGTAAGCCTTTCCAAGTCCCTCTATGTGTTCAGAGAGTAGGGCAATACACTGCACCCTTCCTTGGGAAAGCTAGATGTCCTCAGCACACCAACAGCTCCAGGGATTCTGTTCTCTCACGTCCTACATGCCATGGAGTCTGCCTCATTGTCCGATTTTGAGCTGCTCTTAGAAACACAATCTGCTTCGCCTTTCTTCCAGGAACTCACACCCAAGGACCCCATACCTACAGTAGAAAGGAGGCTTGCATCCTACTGCAACGAAACCACAGTTTTCCTGTTACACTGCAGGATTTTAGAATAGGCTTTAGCCTATTCTAGCCCGATAGCCTACATAGAGCATTTCAAATTTGAGGGAGTTCGCTATATGTAGAACACTTTGTGAAGAAAAGTTGATTCAGGCAAGGGACCAGGGTAGAGCTAGAGTCTCTTTTGACTTGTTAGAAATCAGAAGACTTCAGGCTGATTGTTCACCTGCAAAGAAGACCTGATGGCACAAGCCTTGCTTTCCCATATTAAAAGCTCTTAGTCATGCTGCCCTGAAGCTACCTAAATAACTCTCTTTTTGACTGGCCTCTAGTCACTGTAGTTAGCCCTCTGGAACAAAAAGCAGTTTTCTCTAAAGAAACACGGTGCTTCCATAGTATGGGTGGGAGCTCATCCTGTCAGGCTCTAGAGCTAAAGGGAAACTTGACGTGAGTACCTGCCTCACGCTAAGGCCTGAAAAGCCCTGCTGAAGCGAAAGCGTGTTGCAGTTTCCATTAGCTAGTATTCGCAGTTCTGCTTTACTTTAACGTTTCTCCGCTTTTCCAGACACTTAGGACCCTCGTGTGGGCACCCCACTGCCTACAAATACAGTGAGTACCAGCAGGTTCCACTGCCCTTCTAAGAAACTTCCAGGCCGTAAGTCTTTCCAAGTCACTCTGCATTCAGAGAGCAGGGCAATACACTGCACCCTTCCTTGGGAAAGCTAGATGTCCTCAGCACACCAACAGCTCCAGGGATTCTGTTCTCTCACGTCCTACATGCCATGGAAGTCTGCCTCATTGTCCTCATTTGAGCTGCACTTAGCAACACAATCTGCTTCACCTCTGTTCTAGGAACTCACACCCAAGGACCCCATACCTACAGTAGAAACGAGGCTTGCATTCCTACTGCAACGAAACCACTGTTTCCTGTTACACTGTAGGATTTTGAATAGGCTAAGGACCGATAGCCTACTCAAAGTGTTCCAAGGATGAGTGAGTTCGCTACATGCAGAACACTTTGGGAAGTAATGTTGATTCAGGCAAGGGAACAGGGTGTAGCTAGAGTCTCTTTTGACTTGTTGGAAATCAGAAGGGTTTAGACTTCGTGTTCATCGCAAAAGATGACCTGATGGCACAAGCCTTGTTTCCCATATTAAAAGCTCTATTCAGGCTGCCCTGAAGCTACCTAAATACGTCTATTTCTGACTGGCCTCTAGTCACTGTAGTTACACTCTGGACGAAAAGGTTTCTCTAACGAAGCACGATGCTTCCATAGCATGGGTGGTAGCTCATCCCGTCAGGCTCTAGAGCTAAAGGGAAACTTGACGTCAGTACTTGCCTCACGCTAAGGCCTGAAGAGCCCTGCTGAAGCGAAAGCGTGTTGCAGTTTACATTAGCTCGTATTCGCAGTTCTGCTTTACTTTAACGTTTCTACGGTTTTCCAGACTCTTTGGACCCTCGTGTGGGCACCCCATTGCCTACCAATACAGTGAGTACCAGCAGGCCGTACTGCCCTTCTAAGAAACATCCAGGCCGTAAGCCTTTCCAAGTCCCTCTATGTGTTCAGAGAGTAGGGCAATACACTGCACCCTTCCTTGGGAAAGCTAGATGTCCTCAGCACACCAACAGCTCCAGGGATTCTGTTCTCTCACGTCCTACATGCCATGGAGTCTGCCTCATTGTCCGATTTTGAGCTGCTCTTAGAAACACAATCTGCTTCGCCTTTCTTCCAGGAACTCACACCCAAGGACCCCATACCTACAGTAGAAAGGAGGCTTGCATCCTACTGCAACGAAACCACAGTTTTCCTGTTACACTGCAGGATTTTAGAATAGGCTTTAGCCTATTCTAGCCCGATAGCCTACATAGAGCATTTCAAATTTGAGGGAGTTCGCTATATGTAGAACACTTTGTGAAGAAAAGTTGATTCAGGCAAGGGACCAGGGTAGAGCTAGAGTCTCTTTTGACTTGTTAGAAATCAGAAGACTTCAGGCTGATTGTTCACCTGCAAAGAAGACCTGATGGCACAAGCCTTGCTTTCCCATATTAAAAGCTCTTAGTCATGCTGCCCTGAAGCTACCTAAATAACTCTCTTTTTGACTGGCCTCTAGTCACTGTAGTTAGCCCTCTGGAACAAAAAGCAGTTTTCTCTAAAGAAACACGGTGCTTCCATAGTATGGGTGGGAGCTCATCCTGTCAGGCTCTAGAGCTAAAGGGAAACTTGACGTGAGTACCTGCCTCACGCTAAGGCCTGAAAAGCCCTGCTGAAGCGAAAGCGTGTTGCAGTTTCCATTAGCTAGTATTCGCAGTTCTGCTTTACTTTAACGTTTCTCCGCTTTTCCAGACACTTAGGACCCTCGTGTGGGCACCCCACTGCCTACAAATACAGTGAGTACCAGCAGGTTCCACTGCCCTTCTAAGAAACTTCCAGGCCGTAAGTCTTTCCAAGTCACTCTGCATTCAGAGAGCAGGGCAATACACTGCACCCTTCCTTGGGAAAGCTAGATGTCCTCAGCACACCAACAGCTCCAGGGATTCTGTTCTCTCACGTCCTACATGCCATGGAAGTCTGCCTCATTGTCCTCATTTGAGCTGCACTTAGCAACACAATCTGCTTCACCTCTGTTCTAGGAACTCACACCCAAGGACCCCATACCTACAGTAGAAACGAGGCTTGCATTCCTACTGCAACGAAACCACTGTTTCCTGTTACACTGTAGGATTTTGAATAGGCTAAGGACCGATAGCCTACTCAAAGTGTTCCAAGGATGAGTGAGTTCGCTACATGCAGAACACTTTGGGAAGTAATGTTGATTCAGGCAAGGGAACAGGGTGTAGCTAGAGTCTCTTTTGACTTGTTGGAAATCAGAAGGGTTTAGACTTCGTGTTCATCGCAAAAGATGACCTGATGGCACAAGCCTTGTTTCCCATATTAAAAGCTCTATTCAGGCTGCCCTGAAGCTACCTAAATACGTCTATTTCTGACTGGCCTCTAGTCACTGTAGTTACACTCTGGACGAAAAGGTTTCTCTAACGAAGCACGATGCTTCCATAGCATGGGTGGTAGCTCATCCCGTCAGGCTCTAGAGCTAAAGGGAAACTTGACGTCAGTACTTGCCTCACGCTAAGGCCTGAAGAGCCCTGCTGAAGCGAAAGCGTGTTGCAGTTTACATTAGCTCGTATTCGCAGTTCTGCTTTACTTTAACGTTTCTACGGTTTTCCAGACTCTTTGGACCCTCGTGTGGGCACCCCATTGCCTACCAATACAGTGAGTACCAGCAGGCCGTACTGCCCTTCTAAGAAACATCCAGGCCGTAAGCCTTTCCAAGTCCCTCTATGTGTTCAGAGAGTAGGGCAATACACTGCACCCTTCCTTGGGAAAGCTAGATGTCCTCAGCACACCAACAGCTCCAGGGATTCTGTTCTCTCACGTCCTACATGCCATGGAGTCTGCCTCATTGTCCGATTTTGAGCTGCTCTTAGAAACACAATCTGCTTCGCCTTTCTTCCAGGAACTCACACCCAAGGACCCCATACCTACAGTAGAAAGGAGGCTTGCATCCTACTGCAACGAAACCACAGTTTTCCTGTTACACTGCAGGATTTTAGAATAGGCTTTAGCCTATTCTAGCCCGATAGCCTACATAGAGCATTTCAAATTTGAGGGAGTTCGCTATATGTAGAACACTTTGTGAAGAAAAGTTGATTCAGGCAAGGGACCAGGGTAGAGCTAGAGTCTCTTTTGACTTGTTAGAAATCAGAAGACTTCAGGCTGATTGTTCACCTGCAAAGAAGACCTGATGGCACAAGCCTTGCTTTCCCATATTAAAAGCTCTTAGTCATGCTGCCCTGAAGCTACCTAAATAACTCTCTTTTTGACTGGCCTCTAGTCACTGTAGTTAGCCCTCTGGAACAAAAAGCAGTTTTCTCTAAAGAAACACGGTGCTTCCATAGTATGGGTGGGAGCTCATCCTGTCAGGCTCTAGAGCTAAAGGGAAACTTGACGTGAGTACCTGCCTCACGCTAAGGCCTGAAAAGCCCTGCTGAAGCGAAAGCGTGTTGCAGTTTCCATTAGCTAGTATTTGCAGTTCTGCTTTACTTTAACGTTTCTCTGCTTTTCCAGACACTTAGGACCCTCGTGTGGGCACCCCACTGCCTACAAATACAGTGAGTACCAGCAGGTTCCACTGCCCTTCTAAGAAACTTCCAGGCCGTAAGTCTTTCCAAGTCACTCTGCATTCAGAGAGCAGGGCAATACACTGCACCCTTCCTTGGGAAAGCTAGATGTCCTCAGCACACCAACAGCTCCAGGGATTCTGTTCTCTCACGTCCTACATGCCATGGAAGTCTGCCTCATTGTCCTCATTTGAGCTGCACTTAGCAACACAATCTGATTCGCCTTTCTTCTAGGAACTCACACTCAAGGACCCCATACCTACAGGAGAAAGGAGGCTTGCATTCCTTCTGCAACCAAAGCACAGTTGTTCCTGTTACCCTGCAGGATTTTAGAATAGCCTAAGGACCGATAGCCTACATAGAGCATTTCAAATTTGAGGCAGTTCGCTACATGTAGAACACTTTGTGAAGAAAAGTTGATTCAGGCAAGGGACAAGGGTAGAGCTAGAGTCTCTTTTGACTTGTTAGAAATCAGAAGGCTTCAGGCTGATGGTTCACCGGCAAAGAAACCTGATGGCACGAGCCTTGCTTTCCCTTCTTAAAAGCTCTTAGTCATGCTGCCCTGAAGCTACCTAAATAACTCTCTTTTTGACTGGCCTCTAGTCACTGTAGTTAGCCCTCTGGAACAAAAAGCAGTTTTCTCTAAGGAAACACGGTGCTTCCATAGTATGGGTGGGAGCTCATCTTATCAGGCTCTAGAGCTAAAGGGAAACTTGACGTGAGTACTTGCCTCACGCTAAGGCCTGAGGAGCCCTGCTGAAGCGAAAGCGTGTTGCAGTTTGCATCAGCTCGTATTCGAAGTTCTGCTTTACTTTAACGTTTCTACACATTTCCAGACACTTAGGAACCTCGTGTGGGCACCCCATTGCCTACAAATACAGTGAGTAGCAGCAGGCTCCACTGCCCTTCAAAGAAACATCCAGGCCGTAAGCCTTTCCAAGTCACTCTATGTATTCAGAGACTAGGGCAATACACTGCACCCTTCCTTGGGAACGCTAGATGTCCTCAGCACACCAACAGCTCCAGGGATTCTGTTCTCTCACGTCCTACATGCCATGGAAGTCTGCCTCATTGTCCTCATTTGAGCTGCACTTAGCAACACAATCTGCTTCACCTCTGTTCTAGGAACTCACACCCAAGGACCCCATACCTACAGTAGAAACGAGGCTTGCATTCCTACTGCAACGAAACCACTGTTTCCTGTTACCCTGCAGGATTTTGAATAGGCTAAGGACCGATAGCCTACTCAAAGTGTTCCAAGGATGAGTGAGTTCGCTACATGCAGAACACTTTGGGAAGTAATGTTGATTCAGGCAAGGGAACAGGGTGTAGCTAGAGTCTCTTTTGACTTGTTGGAAATCAGAAGGGTTTAGACTTCGTGTTCACCGCAAAAGATGACCTGATGGCACAAGCCTTGTTTCCCATATTAAAAGCTCTATTCAGGCTGCCCTGAAGCTACCTAAATACGTCTATTTCTGACTGGCCTCTAGTCACTGTAGTTACACTCTGGACGAAAAGGTTTCTCTAACGAAGCACGATGCTTCCATAGCATGGGTGGTAGCTCATCCCGTCAGGCTCTAGAGCTAAAGGGAAACTTGACGTCAGTACTTGCCTCACGCTAAGGCCTGAAGAGCCCTGCTGAAGCGAAAGCGTGTTGCAGTTTACATTAGCTCGTATTCGCAGTTCTGCTTTACTTTAACGTTTCTACGGTTTTCCAGACTCTTTGGACCCTCGTGTGGGCACCCCATTGCCTACCAATACAGTGAGTACCAGCAGGCCGTACTGCCCTTCTAAGAAACATCCAGGCCGTAAGCCTTTCCAAGTCCCTCTATGTGTTCAGAGAGTAGGGCAATACACTGCACCCTTCCTTGGGAAAGCTAGATGTCCTCAGCACACCAACAGCTCCAGGGATTCTGTTCTCTCACGTCCTACATGCCATGGAGTCTGCCTCATTGTCCGATTTTGAGCTGCTCTTAGAAACACAATCTGCTTCGCCTTTCTTCCAGGAACTCACACCCAAGGACCCCATACCTACAGTAGAAAGGAGGCTTGCATCCTACTGCAACGAAACCACAGTTTTCCTGTTACACTGCAGGATTTTAGAATAGGCTTTAGCCTATTCTAGCCCGATAGCCTACATAGAGCATTTCAAATTTGAGGGAGTTCGCTATATGTAGAACACTTTGTGAAGAAAAGTTGATTCAGGCAAGGGACCAGGGTAGAGCTAGAGTCTCTTTTGACTTGTTAGAAATCAGAAGACTTCAGGCTGATTGTTCACCTGCAAAGAAGACCTGATGGCACAAGCCTTGCTTTCCCATATTAAAAGCTCTTAGTCATGCTGCCCTGAAGCTACCTAAATAACTCTCTTTTTGACTGGCCTCTAGTCACTGTAGTTAGCCCTCTGGAACAAAAAGCAGTTTTCTCTAAAGAAACACGGTGCTTCCATAGTATGGGTGGGAGCTCATCCTGTCAGGCTCTAGAGCTAAAGGGAAACTTGACGTGAGTACCTGCCTCACGCTAAGGCCTGAAAAGCCCTGCTGAAGCGAAAGCGTGTTGCAGTTTCCATTAGCTAGTATTCGCAGTTCTGCTTTACTTTAACGTTTCTCCGCTTTTCCAGACACTTAGGACCCTCGTGTGGGCACCCCACTGCCTACAAATACAGTGAGTACCAGCAGGTTCCACTGCCCTTCTAAGAAACTTCCAGGCCGTAAGTCTTTCCAAGTCACTCTGCATTCAGAGAGCAGGGCAATACACTGCACCCTTCCTTGGGAAAGCTAGATGTCCTCAGCACACCAACAGCTCCAGGGATTCTGTTCTCTCACGTCCTACATGCCATGGAAGTCTGCCTCATTGTCCTCATTTGAGCTGCACTTAGCAACACAATCTGATTCGCCTTTCTTCTAGGAACTCACACTCAAGGACCCCATACCTACAGGAGAAAGGAGGCTTGCATTCCTTCTGCAACCAAAGCACAGTTGTTCCTGTTACCCTGCAGGATTTTAGAATAGCCTAAGGACCGATAGCCTACATAGAGCATTTCAAATTTGAGGCAGTTCGCTACATGTAGAACACTTTGTGAAGAAAAGTTGATTCAGGCAAGGGACAAGGGTAGAGCTAGAGTCTCTTTTGACTTGTTAGAAATCAGAAGGCTTCAGGCTGATGGTTCACCGGCAAAGAAACCTGATGGCACGAGCCTTGCTTTCCCTTCTTAAAAGCTCTTAGTCATGCTGCCCTGAAGCTACCTAAATAACTCTCTTTTTGACTGGCCTCTAGTCACTGTAGTTAGCCCTCTGGAACAAAAAGCAGTTTTCTCTAAGGAAACACGGTGCTTCCATAGTATGGGTGGGAGCTCATCTTATCAGGCTCTAGAGCTAAAGGGAAACTTGACGTGAGTACTTGCCTCACACTAAGGCCTGAGGAGCCCTGCTGAAGCGAAAGCGTGTTGCAGTTTGCATCAGCTCGTATTCGAAGTTCTGCTTTACTTTAACGTTTCTACACATTTCCAGACACTTAGGAACCTCGTGTGGGCACCCCATTGCCTACAAATACAGTGAGTAGCAGCAGGCTCCACTGCCCTTCAAAGAAACATCCAGGCCGTAAGCCTTTCCAAGTCACTCTATGTATTCAGAGACTAGGGCAATACACTGCACCCTTCCTTGGGAACGCTAGATGTCCTCAGCACACCAACAGCTCCAGGGATTCTGTTCTCTCACGTCCTACATGCCATGGAAGTCTGCCTCATTGTCCTCATTTGAGCTGCACTTAGCAACACAATCTGCTTCACCTCTGTTCTAGGAACTCACACCCAAGGACCCCATACCTACAGTAGAAACGAGGCTTGCATTCCTACTGCAACGAAACCACCGTTTCCTGTTACCCTGCAGGATTTTGAATAGGCTAAGGACCGATAGCCTACTCAAAGTGTTCCAAGGATGAGTGAGTTCGCTACATGCAGAACACTTTGGGAAGTAATGTTGATTCAGGCAAGGGAACAGGGTGTAGCTAGAGTCTCTTTTGACTTGTTGGAAATCAGAAGGGTTTAGACTTCGTGTTCACCGCAAAAGATGACCTGATGGCACAAGCCTTGTTTCCCATATTAAAAGCTCTATTCAGGCTGCCCTGAAGCTACCTAAATACGTCTATTTCTGACTGGCCTCTAGTCACTGTAGTTACACTCTGGACGAAAAGGTTTCTCTAACGAAGCACGATGCTTCCATAGCATGGGTGGTAGCTCATCCCGTCAGGCTCTAGAGCTAAAGGGAAACTTGACGTCAGTACTTGCCTCACGCTAAGGCCTGAAGAGCCCTGCTGAAGCGAAAGCGTGTTGCAGTTTACATTAGCTCGTATTCGCAGTTCTGCTTTACTTTAACGTTTCTACGGTTTTCCAGACTCTTTGGACCCTCGTGTGGGCACCCCATTGCCTACCAATACAGTGAGTACCAGCAGGCCGTACTGCCCTTCTAAGAAACATCCAGGCCGTAAACCTTTCCAAGTCCCTCTATGTGTTCAGAGAGTAGGGCAATACACTGCACCCTTCCTTGGGAAAGCTAGATGTCCTCAGCACACCAACAGCTCCAGGGATTCTGTTCTCTCACGTCCTACATGCCATGGAGTCTGCCTCATTGTCCGATTTTGAGCTGCTCTTAGAAACACAATCTGCTTCGCCTTTCTTCCAGGAACTCACACCCAAGGACCCCATACCTACAGTAGAAAGGAGGCTTGCATCCTACTGCAACGAAACCACAGTTTTCCTGTTACACTGCAGGATTTTAGAATAGGCTTTAGCCTATTCTAGCCCGATAGCCTACATAGAGCATTTCAAATTTGAGGGAGTTCGCTATATGTAGAACACTTTGTGAAGAAAAGTTGATTCAGGCAAGGGACCAGGGTAGAGCTAGAGTCTCTTTTGACTTGTTAGAAATCAGAAGACTTCAGGCTGATTGTTCACCTGCAAAGAAGACCTGATGGCACAAGCCTTGCTTTCCCATATTAAAAGCTCTTAGTCATGCTGCCCTGAAGCTACCTAAATAACTCTCTTTTTGACTGGCCTCTAGTCACTGTAGTTAGCCCTCTGGAACAAAAAGCAGTTTTCTCTAAAGAAACACGGTGCTTCCATAGTATGGGTGGGAGCTCATCCTGTCAGGCTCTAGAGCTAAAGGGAAACTTGACGTGAGTACCTGCCTCACGCTAAGGCCTGAAAAGCCCTGCTGAAGCGAAAGCGTGTTGCAGTTTCCATTAGCTAGTATTTGCAGTTCTGCTTTACTTTAACGTTTCTCCGCTTTTCCAGACACTTAGGACCCTCGTGTGGGCACCCCACTGCCTACAAATACAGTGAGTACCAGCAGGTTCCACTGCCCTTCTAAGAAACTTCCAGGCCGTAAGTCTTTCCAAGTCACTCTGCATTCAGAGAGCAGGGCAATACACTGCACCCTTCCTTGGGAAAGCTAGATGTCCTCAGCACACCAACAGCTCCAGGGATTCTGTTCTCTCACGTCCTACATGCCATGGAAGTCTGCCTCATTGTCCTCATTTGAGCTGCACTTAGCAACACAATCTGATTCGCCTTTCTTCTAGGAACTCACACTCAAGGACCCCATACCTACAGGAGAAAGGAGGCTTGCATTCCTTCTGCAACCAAAGCACAGTTGTTCCTGTTACCCTGCAGGATTTTAGAATAGCCTAAGGACCGATAGCCTACATAGAGCATTTCAAATTTGAGGCAGTTCGCTACATGTAGAACACTTTGTGAAGAAAAGTTGATTCAGGCAAGGGACAAGGGTAGAGCTAGAGTCTCTTTTGACTTGTTAGAAATCAGAAGGCTTCAGGCTGATGGTTCACCGGCAAAGAAACCTGATGGCACGAGCCTTGCTTTCCCTTCTTAAAAGCTCTTAGTCATGCTGCCCTGAAGCTACCTAAATAACTCTCTTTTTGACTGGCCTCTAGTCACTGTAGTTAGCCCTCTGGAACAAAAAGCAGTTTTCTCTAAGGAAACACGGTGCTTCCATAGTATGGGTGGGAGCTCATCTTATCAGGCTCTAGAGCTAAAGGGAAACTTGACGTGAGTACTTGCCTCACGCTAAGGCCTGAGGAGCCCTGCTGAAGCGAAAGCGTGTTGCAGTTTGCATCAGCTCGTATTCGAAGTTCTGCTTTACTTTAACGTTTCTACACATTTCCAGACACTTAGGAACCTCGTGTGGGCACCCCATTGCCTACAAATACAGTGAGTAGCAGCAGGCTCCACTGCCCTTCAAAGAAACATCCAGGCCGTAAGCCTTTCCAAGTCACTCTATGTATTCAGAGACTAGGGCAATACACTGCACCCTTCCTTGGGAACGCTAGATGTCCTCAGCACACCAACAGCTCCAGGGATTCTGTTCTCTCACGTCCTACATGCCATGGAAGTCTGCCTCATTGTCCTCATTTGAGCTGCACTTAGCAACACAATCTGCTTCACCTCTGTTCTAGGAACTCACACCCAAGGACCCCATACCTACAGTAGAAACGAGGCTTGCATTCCTACTGCAACGAAACCACTGTTTCCTGTTACCCTGCAGGATTTTGAATAGGCTAAGGACCGATAGCCTACTCAAAGTGTTCCAAGGATGAGTGAGTTCGCTACATGCAGAACACTTTGGGAAGTAATGTTGATTCAGGCAAGGGAACAGGGTGTAGCTAGAGTCTCTTTTGACTTGTTGGAAATCAGAAGGGTTTAGACTTCGTGTTCACCGCAAAAGATGACCTGATGGCACAAGCCTTGTTTCCCATATTAAAAGCTCTATTCAGGCTGCCCTGAAGCTACCTAAATACGTCTATTTCTGACTGGCCTCTAGTCACTGTAGTTACACTCTGGACGAAAAGGTTTCTCTAACGAAGCACGATGCTTCCATAGCATGGGTGGTAGCTCATCCCGTCAGGCTCTAGAGCTAAAGGGAAACTTGACGTCAGTACTTGCCTCACGCTAAGGCCTGAAGAGCCCTGCTGAAGCGAAAGCGTGTTGCAGTTTACATTAGCTCGTATTCGCAGTTCTGCTTTACTTTAACGTTTCTACGGTTTTCCAGACTCTTTGGACCCTCGTGTGGGCACCCCATTGCCTACCAATACAGTGAGTACCAGCAGGCCGTACTGCCCTTCTAAGAAACATCCAGGCCGTAAGCCTTTCCAAGTCCCTCTATGTGTTCAGAGAGTAGGGCAATACACTGCACCCTTCCTTGGGAAAGCTAGATGTCCTCAGCACACCAACAGCTCCAGGGATTCTGTTCTCTCACGTCCTACATGCCATGGAGTCTGCCTCATTGTCCGATTTTGAGCTGCTCTTAGAAACACAATCTGCTTCGCCTTTCTTCCAGGAACTCACACCCAAGGACCCCATACCTACAGTAGAAAGGAGGCTTGCATCCTACTGCAACGAAACCACAGTTTTCCTGTTACACTGCAGGATTTTAGAATAGGCTTTAGCCTATTCTAGCCCGATAGCCTACATAGAGCATTTCAAATTTGAGGGAGTTCGCTACATGGAGAACACTTTGTGAAGAAAAGTTGATTCAGGCAAGGGACCAGGGTAGAGCTAGAGTCTCTTTTGACTTGTTAGAAATCAGAAGACTTCAGGCTGATTGTTCACCTGCAAAGAAGACCTGATGGCACAAGCCTTGCTTTCCCATATTAAAAGCTCTTAGTCATGCTGCCCTGAAGCTACCTAAATAACTCTCTTTTTGACTGGCCTCTAGTCACTGTAGTTAGCCCTCTGGAACAAAAAGCAGTTTTCTCTAAAGAAACACGGTGCTTCCATAGTATGGGTGGGAGCTCATCCTGTCAGGCTCTAGAGCTAAAGGGAAACTTGACGTGAGTACTTGCCTCACGCTAAGGCCTGAAAAGCCCTGCTGAAGCGAAAGCGTGTTGCAGTTTCCATTAGCTAGTATTCGCAGTTCTGCTTTACTTTAACGTTTCTCCGCTTTTCCAGACACTTAGGACCCTCGTGTGGGCACCCCACTGCCTACAAATACAGTGAGTACCAGCAGGTTCCACTGGCTTCTAAGAAACATCCAGGCCGTAAGTCTTTCCAAGTCACTCTGCATTCAGAGAGCAGGGCAATACACTGCACCCTTCCTTGGGAAAGCTAGATGTCCTCAGCACACCAACAGCTCCAGGGATTCTGTTCTCTCACGTCCTACATGCCATGGAAGTCTGCCTCATTGTCCTCATTTGAGCTGCACTTAGCAACACAATCTGCTTCACCTCTGTTCTAGGAACTCACACCCAAGGACCCCATACCTACAGTAGAAACGAGGCTTGCATTCCTACTGCAACGAAACCACTGTTTCCTGTTACACTGTAGGATTTTGAATAGGCTAAGGACCGATAGCCTACTCAAAGTGTTCCAAGGATGAGTGAGTTCGCTACATGCAGAACACTTTGGGAAGTAATGTTGATTCAGGCAAGGGAACAGGGTGTAGCTAGAGTCTCTTTTGACTTGTTGGAAATCAGAAGGGTTTAGACTTCGTGTTCATCGCAAAAGATGACCTGATGGCACAAGCCTTGTTTCCCATATTAAAAGCTCTATTCAGGCTGCCCTGAAGCTACCTAAATACGTCTATTTCTGACTGGCCTCTAGTCACTGTAGTTACACTCTGGACGAAAAGGTTTCTCTAACGAAGCACGATGCTTCCATAGCATGGGTGGTAGCTCATCCCGTCAGGCTCTAGAGCTAAAGGGAAACTTGACGTCAGTACTTGCCTCACGCTAAGGCCTGAAGAGCCCTGCTGAAGCGAAAGCGTGTTGCAGTTTACATTAGCTCGTATTCGCAGTTCTGCTTTACTTTAACGTTTCTACGGTTTTCCAGACTCTTTGGACCCTCGTGTGGGCACCCCATTGCCTACCAATACAGTGAGTACCAGCAGGCCGTACTGCCCTTCTAAGAAACATCCAGGCCGTAAGCCTTTCCAAGTCCCTCTATGTGTTCAGAGAGTAGGGCAATACACTGCACCCTTCCTTGGGAAAGCTAGATGTCCTCAGCACACCAACAGCTCCAGGGATTCTGTTCTCTCACGTCCTACATGCCATGGAGTCTGCCTCATTGTCCGATTTTGAGCTGCTCTTAGAAACACAATCTGCTTCGCCTTTCTTCCAGGAACTCACACCCAAGGACCCCATACCTACAGTAGAAAGGAGGCTTGCATCCTACTGCAACGAAACCACAGTTTTCCTGTTACACTGCAGGATTTTAGAATAGGCTTTAGCCTATTCTAGCCCGATAGCCTACATAGAGCATTTCAAATTTGAGGGAGTTCGCTATATGTAGAACACTTTGTGAAGAAAAGTTGATTCAGGCAAGGGACCAGGGTAGAGCTAGAGTCTCTTTTGACTTGTTAGAAATCAGAAGACTTCAGGCTGATTGTTCACCTGCAAAGAAGACCTGATGGCACAAGCCTTGCTTTCCCATATTAAAAGCTCTTAGTCATGCTGCCCTGAAGCTACCTAAATAACTCTCTTTTTGACTGGCCTCTAGTCACTGTAGTTAGCCCTCTGGAACAAAAAGCAGTTTTCTCTAAAGAAACACGGTGCTTCCATAGTATGGGTGGGAGCTCATCCTGTCAGGCTCTAGAGCTAAAGGGAAACTTGACGTGAGTACCTGCCTCACGCTAAGGCCTGAAAAGCCCTGCTGAAGCGAAAGCGTGTTGCAGTTTCCATTAGCTAGTATTCGCAGTTCTGCTTTACTTTAACGTTTCTCCGCTTTTCCAGACACTTAGGACCCTCGTGTGGGCACCCCACTGCCTACAAATACAGTGAGTACCAGCAGGTTCCACTGCCCTTCTAAGAAACTTCCAGGCCGTAAGTCTTTCCAAGTCACTCTGCATTCAGAGAGCAGGGCAATACACTGCACCCTTCCTTGGGAAAGCTAGATGTCCTCAGCACACCAACAGCTCCAGGGATTCTGTTCTCTCACGTCCTACATGCCATGGAAGTCTGCCTCATTGTCCTCATTTGAGCTGCACTTAGCAACACAATCTGATTCGCCTTTCTTCTAGGAACTCACACTCAAGGACCCCATACCTACAGGAGAAAGGAGGCTTGCATTCCTTCTGCAACCAAAGCACAGTTGTTCCTGTTACCCTGCAGGATTTTAGAATAGCCTAAGGACCGATAGCCTACATAGAGCATTTCAAATTTGAGGCAGTTCGCTACATGTAGAACACTTTGTGAAGAAAAGTTGATTCAGGCAAGGGACAAGGGTAGAGCTAGAGTCTCTTTTGACTTGTTAGAAATCAGAAGGCTTCAGGCTGATGGTTCACCGGCAAAGAAACCTGATGGCACGAGACTTGCTTTCCCTTCTTAAAAGCTCTTAGTCATGCTGCCCTGAAGCTACCTAAATAACTCTCTTTTTGACTGGCCTCTAGTCACTGTAGTTAGCCCTCTGGAACAAAAAGCAGTTTTCTCTAAGGAAACACGGTGCTTCCATAGTATGGGTGGGAGCTCATCTTATCAGGCTCTAGAGCTAAAGGGAAACTTGACGTGAGTACTTGCCTCACGCTAAGGCCTGAGGAGCCCTGCTGAAGCGAAAGCGTGTTGCAGTTTGCATCAGCTCGTATTCGAAGTTCTGCTTTACTTTAACGTTTCTACACATTTCCAGACACTTAGGAACCTCGTGTGGGCACCCCATTGCCTACAAATACAGTGAGTAGCAGCAGGCTCCACTGCCCTTCAAAGAAACATCCAGGCCGTAAGCCTTTCCAAGTCACTCTATGTATTCAGAGACTAGGGCAATACACTGCACCCTTCCTTGGGAACGCTAGATGTCCTCAGCACACCAACAGCTCCAGGGATTCTGTTCTCTCACGTCCTACATGCCATGGAAGTCTGCCTCATTGTCCTCATTTGAGCTGCACTTAGCAACACAATCTGCTTCACCTCTGTTCTAGGAACTCACACCCAAGGACCCCATACCTACAGTAGAAACGAGGCTTGCATTCCTACTGCAACGAAACCACTGTTTCCTGTTACCCTGCAGGATTTTGAATAGGCTAAGGACCGATAGCCTACTCAAAGTGTTCCAAGGATGAGTGAGTTCGCTACATGCAGAACACTTTGGGAAGTAATGTTGATTCAGGCAAGGGAACAGGGTGTAGCTAGAGTCTCTTTTGACTTGTTGGAAATCAGAAGGGTTTAGACTTCGTGTTCACCGCAAAAGATGACCTGATGGCACAAGCCTTGTTTCCCATATTAAAAGCTCTATTCAGGCTGCCCTGAAGCTACCTAAATACGTCTATTTCTGACTGGCCTCTAGTCACTGTAGTTACACTCTGGACGAAAAGGTTTCTCTAACGAAGCACGATGCTTCCATAGCATGGGTGGTAGCTCATCCCGTCAGGCTCTAGAGCTAAAGGGAAACTTGACGTCAGTACTTGCCTCACGCTAAGGCCTGAAGAGCCCTGCTGAAGCGAAAGCGTGTTGCAGTTTACATTAGCTCGTATTCGCAGTTCTGCTTTACTTTAACGTTTCTACGGTTTTCCAGACTCTTTGGACCCTCGTGTGGGCACCCCATTGCCTACCAATACAGTGAGTACCAGCAGGCCGTACTGCCCTTCTAAGAAACATCCAGGCCGTAAGCCTTTCCAAGTCCCTCTATGTGTTCAGAGAGTAGGGCAATACACTGCACCCTTCCTTGGGAAAGCTAGATGTCCTCAGCACACCAACAGCTCCAGGGATTCTGTTCTCTCACGTCCTACATGCCATGGAGTCTGCCTCATTGTCCGATTTTGAGCTGCTCTTAGAAACACAATCTGCTTCGCCTTTCTTCCAGGAACTCACACCCAAGGACCCCATACCTACAGTAGAAAGGAGGCTTGCATCCTACTGCAACGAAACCACAGTTTTCCTGTTACACTGCAGGATTTTAGAATAGGCTTTAGCCTATTCTAGCCCGATAGCCTACATAGAGCATTTCAAATTTGAGGGAGTTCGCTATATGTAGAACACTTTGTGAAGAAAAGTTGATTCAGGCAAGGGACCAGGGTAGAGCTAGAGTCTCTTTTGACTTGTTAGAAATCAGAAGACTTCAGGCTGATTGTTCACCTGCAAAGAAGACCTGATGGCACAAGCCTTGCTTTCCCATATTAAAAGCTCTTAGTCATGCTGCCCTGAAGCTACCTAAATAACTCTCTTTTTGACTGGCCTCTAGTCACTGTAGTTAGCCCTCTGGAACAAAAAGCAGTTTTCTCTAAAGAAACACGGTGCTTCCATAGTATGGGTGGGAGCTCATCCTGTCAGGCTCTAGAGCTAAAGGGAAACTTGACGTGAGTACCTGCCTCACGCTAAGGCCTGAAAAGCCCTGCTGAAGCGAAAGCGTGTTGCAGTTTCCATTAGCTAGTATTCGCAGTTCTGCTTTACTTTAACGTTTCTCCGCTTTTCCAGACACTTAGGACCCTCGTGTGGGCACCCCACTGCCTACAAATACAGTGAGTACCAGCAGGTTCCACTGCCCTTCTAAGAAACTTCCAGGCCGTAAGTCTTTCCAAGTCACTCTGCATTCAGAGAGCAGGGCAATACACTGCACCCTTCCTTGGGAAAGCTAGATGTCCTCAGCACACCAACAGCTCCAGGGATTCTGTTCTCTCACGTCCTACATGCCATGGAAGTCTGCCTCATTGTCCTCATTTGAGCTGCACTTAGCAACACAATCTGATTCGCCTTTCTTCTAGGAACTCACACTCAAGGACCCCATACCTACAGGAGAAAGGAGGCTTGCATTCCTTCTGCAACCAAAGCACAGTTGTTCCTGTTACCCTGCAGGATTTTAGAATAGCCTAAGGACCGATAGCCTACATAGAGCATTTCAAATTTGAGGCAGTTCGCTACATGTAGAACACTTTGTGAAGAAAAGTTGATTCAGGCAAGGGACAAGGGTAGAGCTAGAGTCTCTTTTGACTTGTTAGAAATCAGAAGGCTTCAGGCTGATGGTTCACCGGCAAAGAAACCTGATGGCACGAGACTTGCTTTCCCTTCTTAAAAGCTCTTAGTCATGCTGCCCTGAAGCTACCTAAATAACTCTCTTTTTGACTGGCCTCTAGTCACTGTAGTTAGCCCTCTGGAACAAAAAGCAGTTTTCTCTAAGGAAACACGGTGCTTCCATAGTATGGGTGGGAGCTCATCTTATCAGGCTCTAGAGCTAAAGGGAAACTTGACGTGAGTACTTGCCTCACGCTAAGGCCTGAGGAGCCCTGCTGAAGCGAAAGCGTGTTGCAGTTTGCATCAGCTCGTATTCGAAGTTCTGCTTTACTTTAACGTTTCTACACATTTCCAGACACTTAGGAACCTCGTGTGGGCACCCCATTGCCTACAAATACAGTGAGTAGCAGCAGGCTCCACTGCCCTTCAAAGAAACATCCAGGCCGTAAGCCTTTCCAAGTCACTCTATGTATTCAGAGACTAGGGCAATACACTGCACCCTTCCTTGGGAACGCTAGATGTCCTCAGCACACCAACAGCTCCAGGGATTCTGTTCTCTCACGTCCTACATGCCATGGAAGTCTGCCTCATTGTCCTCATTTGAGCTGCACTTAGCAACACAATCTGCTTCACCTCTGTTCTAGGAACTCACACCCAAGGACCCCATACCTACAGTAGAAACGAGGCTTGCATTCCTACTGCAACGAAACCACTGTTTCCTGTTACCCTGCAGGATTTTGAATAGGCTAAGGACCGATAGCCTACTCAAAGTGTTCCAAGGATGAGTGAGTTCGCTACATGCAGAACACTTTGGGAAGTAATGTTGATTCAGGCAAGGGAACAGGGTGTAGCTAGAGTCTCTTTTGACTTGTTGGAAATCAGAAGGGTTTAGACTTCGTGTTCACCGCAAAAGATGACCTGATGGCACAAGCCTTGTTTCCCATATTAAAAGCTCTATTCAGGCTGCCCTGAAGCTACCTAAATACGTCTATTTCTGACTGGCCTCTAGTCACTGTAGTTACACTCTGGACGAAAAGGTTTCTCTAACGAAGCACGATGCTTCCATAGCATGGGTGGTAGCTCATCCCGTCAGGCTCTAGAGCTAAAGGGAAACTTGACGTCAGTACTTGCCTCACGCTAAGGCCTGAAGAGCCCTGCTGAAGCGAAAGCGTGTTGCAGTTTACATTAGCTCGTATTCGCAGTTCTGCTTTACTTTAACGTTTCTACGGTTTTCCAGACTCTTTGGACCCTCGTGTGGGCACCCCATTGCCTACCAATACAGTGAGTACCAGCAGGCCGTACTGCCCTTCTAAGAAACATCCAGGCCGTAAGCCTTTCCAAGTCCCTCTATGTGTTCAGAGAGTAGGGCAATACACTGCACCCTTCCTTGGGAAAGCTAGATGTCCTCAGCACACCAACAGCTCCAGGGATTCTGTTCTCTCACGTCCTACATGCCATGGAGTCTGCCTCATTGTCCGATTTTGAGCTGCTCTTAGAAACACAATCTGCTTCGCCTTTCTTCCAGGAACTCACACCCAAGGACCCCATACCTACAGTAGAAAGGAGGCTTGCATCCTACTGCAACGAAACCACAGTTTTCCTGTTACACTGCAGGATTTTAGAATAGGCTTTAGCCTATTCTAGCCCGATAGCCTACATAGAGCATTTCAAATTTGAGGGAGTTCGCTATATGTAGAACACTTTGTGAAGAAAAGTTGATTCAGGCAAGGGACCAGGGTAGAGCTAGAGTCTCTTTTGACTTGTTAGAAATCAGAAGACTTCAGGCTGATTGTTCACCTGCAAAGAAGACCTGATGGCACAAGCCTTGCTTTCCCATATTAAAAGCTCTTAGTCATGCTGCCCTGAAGCTACCTAAATAACTCTCTTTTTGACTGGCCTCTAGTCACTGTAGTTAGCCCTCTGGAACAAAAAGCAGTTTTCTCTAAAGAAACACGGTGCTTCCATAGTATGGGTGGGAGCTCATCCTGTCAGGCTCTAGAGCTAAAGGGAAACTTGACGTGAGTACTTGCCTCACGCTAAGGCCTGAAAAGCCCTGCTGAAGCGAAAGCGTGTTGCAGTTTCCATTAGCTAGTATTCGCAGTTCTGCTTTACTTTAACGTTTCTCCGCTTTTCCAGACACTTAGGACCCTCGTGTGGGCACCCCACTGCCTACAAATACAGTGAGTACCAGCAGGTTCCACTGGCTTCTAAGAAACTTCCAGGCCTTAAGTCTTTCCAAGTCACTCTGCATTCAGAGAGCAGGGCAATACACTGCACCCTTCCTTTGGAAAGCTAGATGTCCTCAGCACAGCAACAGCTCCAGGGATTCTGTTCTCTCACGTCCTACATGCCATGGAAGTCTGCCTCATTGTCCTCATTTGAGCTGCACTTAGCAACACAATCTGCTTCACCTCTGTTCTAGGAACTCACACCCAAGGACCCCATACCTACAGTAGAAACGAGGCTTGCATTCCTACTGCAACGAAACCACTGTTTCCTGTTACACTGTAGGATTTTGAATAGGCTAAGGACCGATAGCCTACTCAAAGTGTTCCAAGGATGAGTGAGTTCGCTACATGCAGAACACTTTGGGAAGTAATGTTGATTCAGGCAAGGGAACAGGGTGTAGCTAGAGTCTCTTTTGACTTGTTGGAAATCAGAAGGGTTTAGACTTCGTGTTCATCGCAAAAGATGACCTGATGGCACAAGCCTTGTTTCCCATATTAAAAGCTCTATTCAGGCTGCCCTGAAGCTACCTAAATACGTCTATTTCTGACTGGCCTCTAGTCACTGTAGTTACACTCTGGACGAAAAGGTTTCTCTAACGAAGCACGGTGCTTCCATAGCATGGGTGGTAGCTCATCCCGTCAGGCTCTAGAGCTAAAGGGAAACTTGACGTCAGTACTTGCCTCACGCTAAGGCCTGAAGAGCCCTGCTGAAGCGAAAGCGTGTTGCAGTTTACATTAGCTCGTATTCGCAGTTCTGCTTTACTTTAACGTTTCTACGGTTTTCCAGACTCTTTGGACCCTCGTGTGGGCACCCCATTGCCTACCAATACAGTGAGTACCAGCAGGCCGTACTGCCCTTCTAAGAAACATCCAGGCCGTAAGCCTTTCCAAGTCCCTCTATGTGTTCAGAGAGTAGGGCAATACACTGCACCCTTCCTTGGGAAAGCTAGATGTCCTCAGCACACCAACAGCTCCAGGGATTCTGTTCTCTCACGTCCTACATGCCATGGAGTCTGCCTCATTGTCCGATTTTGAGCTGCTCTTAGAAACACAATCTGCTTCGCCTTTCTTCCAGGAACTCACACCCAAGGACCCCATACCTACAGTAGAAAGGAGGCTTGCATCCTACTGCAACGAAACCACAGTTTTCCTGTTACACTGCAGGATTTTAGAATAGGCTTTAGCCTATTCTAGCCCGATAGCCTACATAGAGCATTTCAAATTTGAGGGAGTTCGCTATATGTAGAACACTTTGTGAAGAAAAGTTGATTCAGGCAAGGGACCAGGGTAGAGCTAGAGTCTCTTTTGACTTGTTAGAAATCAGAAGACTTCAGGCTGATTGTTCACCTGCAAAGAAGACCTGATGGCACAAGCCTTGCTTTCCCATATTAAAAGCTCTTAGTCATGCTGCCCTGAAGCTACCTAAATAACTCTCTTTTTGACTGGCCTCTAGTCACTGTAGTTAGCCCTCTGGAACAAAAAGCAGTTTTCTCTAAAGAAACACGGTGCTTCCATAGTATGGGTGGGAGCTCATCCTGTCAGGCTCTAGAGCTAAAGGGAAACTTGACGTGAGTACCTGCCTCACGCTAAGGCCTGAAAAGCCCTGCTGAAGCGAAAGCGTGTTGCAGTTTCCATTAGCTAGTATTCGCAGTTCTGCTTTACTTTAACGTTTCTCCGCTTTTCCAGACACTTAGGACCCTCGTGTGGGCACCCCACTGCCTACAAATACAGTGAGTACCAGCAGGTTCCACTGCCCTTCTAAGAAACTTCCAGGCCGTAAGTCTTTCCAAGTCACTCTGCATTCAGAGAGCAGGGCAATACACTGCACCCTTCCTTGGGAAAGCTAGATGTCCTCAGCACACCAACAGCTCCAGGGATTCTGTTCTCTCACGTCCTACATGCCATGGAAGTCTGCCTCATTGTCCTCATTTGAGCTGCACTTAGCAACACAATCTGATTCGCCTTTCTTCTAGGAACTCACACTCAAGGACCCCATACCTACAGGAGAAAGGAGGCTTGCATTCCTTCTGCAACCAAAGCACAGTTGTTCCTGTTACCCTGCAGGATTTTAGAATAGCCTAAGGACCGATAGCCTACATAGAGCATTTCAAATTTGAGGCAGTTCGCTACATGTAGAACACTTTGTGAAGAAAAGTTGATTCAGGCAAGGGACAAGGGTAGAGCTAGAGTCTCTTTTGACTTGTTAGAAATCAGAAGGCTTCAGGCTGATGGTTCACCGGCAAAGAAACCTGATGGCACGAGACTTGCTTTCCCTTCTTAAAAGCTCTTAGTCATGCTGCCCTGAAGCTACCTAAATAACTCTCTTTTTGACTGGCCTCTAGTCACTGTAGTTAGCCCTCTGGAACAAAAAGCAGTTTTCTCTAAGGAAACACGGTGCTTCCATAGTATGGGTGGGAGCTCATCTTATCAGGCTCTAGAGCTAAAGGGAAACTTGACGTGAGTACTTGCCTCACGCTAAGGCCTGAGGAGCCCTGCTGAAGCGAAAGCGTGTTGCAGTTTGCATCAGCTCGTATTCGAAGTTCTGCTTTACTTTAACGTTTCTACACATTTCCAGACACTTAGGAACCTCGTGTGGGCACCCCATTGCCTACAAATACAGTGAGTAGCAGCAGGCTCCACTGCCCTTCAAAGAAACATCCAGGCCGTAAGCCTTTCCAAGTCACTCTATGTATTCAGAGACTAGGGCAATACACTGCACCCTTCCTTGGGAACGCTAGATGTCCTCAGCACACCAACAGCTCCAGGGATTCTGTTCTCTCACGTCCTACATGCCATGGAAGTCTGCCTCATTGTCCTCATTTGAGCTGCACTTAGCAACACAATCTGCTTCACCTCTGTTCTAGGAACTCACACCCAAGGACCCCATACCTACAGTAGAAACGAGGCTTGCATTCCTACTGCAACGAAACCACTGTTTCCTGTTACCCTGCAGGATTTTGAATAGGCTAAGGACCGATAGCCTACTCAAAGTGTTCCAAGGATGAGTGAGTTCGCTACATGCAGAACACTTTGGGAAGTAATGTTGATTCAGGCAAGGGAACAGGGTGTAGCTAGAGTCTCTTTTGACTTGTTGGAAATCAGAAGGGTTTAGACTTCGTGTTCACCGCAAAAGATGACCTGATGGCACAAGCCTTGTTTCCCATATTAAAAGCTCTATTCAGGCTGCCCTGAAGCTACCTAAATACGTCTATTTCTGACTGGCCTCTAGTCACTGTAGTTACACTCTGGACGAAAAGGTTTCTCTAACGAAGCACGATGCTTCCATAGCATGGGTGGTAGCTCATCCCGTCAGGCTCTAGAGCTAAAGGGAAACTTGACGTCAGTACTTGCCTCACGCTAAGGCCTGAAGAGCCCTGCTGAAGCGAAAGCGTGTTGCAGTTTACATTAGCTCGTATTCGCAGTTCTGCTTTACTTTAACGTTTCTACGGTTTTCCAGACTCTTTGGACCCTCGTGTGGGCACCCCATTGCCTACCAATACAGTGAGTACCAGCAGGCCGTACTGCCCTTCTAAGAAACATCCAGGCCGTAAGCCTTTCCAAGTCCCTCTATGTGTTCAGAGAGTAGGGCAATACACTGCACCCTTCCTTGGGAAAGCTAGATGTCCTCAGCACACCAACAGCTCCAGGGATTCTGTTCTCTCACGTCCTACATGCCATGGAGTCTGCCTCATTGTCCGATTTTGAGCTGCTCTTAGAAACACAATCTGCTTCGCCTTTCTTCCAGGAACTCACACCCAAGGACCCCATACCTACAGTAGAAAGGAGGCTTGCATCCTACTGCAACGAAACCACAGTTTTCCTGTTACACTGCAGGATTTTAGAATAGGCTTTAGCCTATTCTAGCCCGATAGCCTACATAGAGCATTTCAAATTTGAGGGAGTTCGCTATATGTAGAACACTTTGTGAAGAAAAGTTGATTCAGGCAAGGGACCAGGGTAGAGCTAGAGTCTCTTTTGACTTGTTAGAAATCAGAAGACTTCAGGCTGATTGTTCACCTGCAAAGAAGACCTGATGGCACAAGCCTTGCTTTCCCATATTAAAAGCTCTTAGTCATGCTGCCCTGAAGCTACCTAAATAACTCTCTTTTTGACTGGCCTCTAGTCACTGTAGTTAGCCCTCTGGAACAAAAAGCAGTTTTCTCTAAAGAAACACGGTGCTTCCATAGTATGGGTGGGAGCTCATCCTGTCAGGCTCTAGAGCTAAAGGGAAACTTGACGTGAGTACTTGCCTCACGCTAAGGCCTGAAAAGCCCTGCTGAAGCGAAAGCGTGTTGCAGTTTCCATTAGCTAGTATTCGCAGTTCTGCTTTACTTTAACGTTTCTCCGCTTTTCCAGACACTTAGGACCCTCGTGTGGGCACCCCACTGCCTACAAATACAGTGAGTACCAGCAGGTTCCACTGCCCTTCTAAGAAACTTCCAGGCCGTAAGTCTTTCCAAGTCACTCTGCATTCAGAGAGCAGGGCAATACACTGCACCCTTCCTTTGGAAAGCTAGATGTCCTCAGCACAGCAACAGCTCCAGGGATTCTGTTCTCTCACGTCCTACATGCCATGGAAGTCTGCCTCATTGTCCTCATTTGAGCTGCACTTAGCAACACAATCTGCTTCACCTCTGTTCTAGGAACTCACACCCAAGGACCCCATACCTACAGTAGAAACGAGGCTTGCATTCCTACTGCAACGAAACCACTGTTTCCTGTTACACTGTAGGATTTTGAATAGGCTAAGGACCGATAGCCTACTCAAAGTGTTCCAAGGATGAGTGAGTTCGCTACATGCAGAACACTTTGGGAAGTAATGTTGATTCAGGCAAGGGAACAGGGTGTAGCTAGAGTCTCTTTTGACTTGTTGGAAATCAGAAGGGTTTAGACTTCGTGTTCATCGCAAAAGATGACCTGATGGCACAAGCCTTGTTTCCCATATTAAAAGCTCTATTCAGGCTGCCCTGAAGCTACCTAAATACGTCTATTTCTGACTGGCCTCTAGTCACTGTAGTTACACTCTGGACGAAAAGGTTTCTCTAACGAAGCACGGTGCTTCCATAGCATGGGTGGTAGCTCATCCCGTCAGGCTCTAGAGCTAAAGGGAAACTTGACGTCAGTACTTGCCTCACGCTAAGGCCTGAAGAGCCCTGCTGAAGCGAAAGCGTGTTGCAGTTTACATTAGCTCGTATTCGCAGTTCTGCTTTACTTTAACGTTTCTACGGTTTTCCAGACTCTTTGGACCCTCGTGTGGGCACCCCATTGCCTACCAATACAGTGAGTACCAGCAGGCCGTACTGCCCTTCTAAGAAACATCCAGGCCGTAAGCCTTTCCAAGTCCCTCTATGTGTTCAGAGAGTAGGGCAATACACTGCACCCTTCCTTGGGAAAGCTAGATGTCCTCAGCACACCAACAGCTCCAGGGATTCTGTTCTCTCACGTCCTACATGCCATGGAGTCTGCCTCATTGTCCGATTTTGAGCTGCTCTTAGAAACACAATCTGCTTCGCCTTTCTTCCAGGAACTCACACCCAAGGACCCCATACCTACAGTAGAAAGGAGGCTTGCATCCTACTGCAACGAAACCACAGTTTTCCTGTTACGCTGCAGGATTTTAGAATAGGCTTTAGCCTATTCTAGCCCGATAGCCTACATAGAGCATTTCAAATTTGAGGGAGTTCGCTATATGTAGAACACTTTGTGAAGAAAAGTTGATTCAGGCAAGGGACCAGGGTAGAGCTAGAGTCTCTTTTGACTTGTTAGAAATCAGAAGACTTCAGGCTGATTGTTCACCTGCAAAGAAGACCTGATGGCACAAGCCTTGCTTTCCCATATTAAAAGCTCTTAGTCATGCTGCCCTGAAGCTACCTAAATAACTCTCTTTTTGACTGGCCTCTACTCACTGTAGTTAGCCCTCTGGAACAAAAAGCAGTTTTCTCTAAAGAAACACGGTGCTTCCATAGTATGGGTGGGAGCTCATCCTGTCAGGCTCTAGAGCTAAAGGGAAACTTGACGTGAGTACCTGCCTCACGCTAAGGCCTGAAAAGCCCTGCTGAAGCGAAAGCGTGTTGCAGTTTCCATTAGCTAGTATTCGCAGTTCTGCTTTACTTTAACGTTTCTCCGCTTTTCCAGACACTTAGGACCCTCGTGTGGGCACCCCACTGCCTACAAATACAGTGAGTACCAGCAGGTTCCACTGCCCTTCTAAGAAACTTCCAGGCCGTAAGTCTTTCCAAGTCACTCTGCATTCAGAGAGCAGGGCAATACACTGCACCCTTCCTTGGGAAAGCTAGATGTCCTCAGCACACCAACAGCTCCAGGGATTCTGTTCTCTCACGTCCTACATGCCATGGAAGTCTGCCTCATTGTCCTCATTTGAGCTGCACTTAGCAACACAATCTGATTCGCCTTTCTTCTAGGAACTCACACTCAAGGACCCCATACCTACAGGAGAAAGGAGGCTTGCATTCCTTCTGCAACCAAAGCACAGTTGTTCCTGTTACCCTGCAGGATTTTAGAATAGCCTAAGGACCGATAGCCTACATAGAGCATTTCAAATTTGAGGGAGTTCGCTACATGTAGAACACTTTGTGAAGAAAAGTTGATTCAGGCAAGGGACAAGGGTAGAGCTAGAGTCTCTTTTGACTTGTTAGAAATCAGAAGGCTTCAGGCTGATGGTTCACCGGCAAAGAAACCTGATGGCACGAGACTTGCTTTCCCTTCTTAAAAGCTCTTAGTCATGCTGCCCTGAAGCTACCTAAATAACTCTCTTTTTGACTGGCCTCTAGTCACTGTAGTTAGCCCTCTGGAACAAAAAGCAGTTTTCTCTAAGGAAACACGGTGCTTCCATAGTATGGGTGGGAGCTCATCTTATCAGGCTCTAGAGCTAAAGGGAAACTTGACGTGAGTACTTGCCTCACGCTAAGGCCTGAGGAGCCCTGCTGAAGCGAAAGCGTGTTGCAGTTTGCATCAGCTCGTATTCGAAGTTCTGCTTTACTTTAACGTTTCTACACATTTCCAGACACTTAGGAACCTCGTGTGGGCACCCCATTGCCTACAAATACAGTGAGTAGCAGCAGGCTCCACTGCCCTTCAAAGAAACATCCAGGCCGTAAGCCTTTCCAAGTCACTCTATGTATTCAGAGACTAGGGCAATACACTGCACCCTTCCTTGGGAACGCTAGATGTCCTCAGCACACCAACAGCTCCAGGGATTCTGTTCTCTCACGTCCTACATGCCATGGAAGTCTGCCTCATTGTCCTCATTTGAGCTGCACTTAGCAACACAATCTGCTTCACCTCTGTTCTAGGAACTCACACCCAAGGACCCCATACCTACAGTAGAAACGAGGCTTGCATTCCTACTGCAACGAAACCACTGTTTCCTGTTACCCTGCAGGATTTTGAATAGGCTAAGGACCGATAGCCTACTCAAAGTGTTCCAAGGATGAGTGAGTTCGCTACATGCAGAACACTTTGGGAAGTAATGTTGATTCAGGCAAGGGAACAGGGTGTAGCTAGAGTCTCTTTTGACTTGTTGGAAATCAGAAGGGTTTAGACTTCGTGTTCACCGCAAAAGATGACCTGATGGCACAAGCCTTGTTTCCCATATTAAAAGCTCTATTCAGGCTGCCCTGAAGCTACCTAAATACGTCTATTTCTGACTGGCCTCTAGTCACTGTAGTTACACTCTGGACGAAAAGGTTTCTCTAACGAAGCACGATGCTTCCATAGCATGGGTGGTAGCTCATCCCGTCAGGCTCTAGAGCTAAAGGGAAACTTGACGTCAGTACTTGCCTCACGCTAAGGCCTGAAGAGCCCTGCTGAAGCGAAAGCGTGTTGCAGTTTACATTAGCTCGTATTCGCAGTTCTGCTTTACTTTAACGTTTCTACGGTTTTCCAGACTCTTTGGACCCTCGTGTGGGCACCCCATTGCCTACCAATACAGTGAGTACCAGCAGGCCGTACTGCCCTTCTAAGAAACATCCAGGCCGTAAGCCTTTCCAAGTCCCTCTATGTGTTCAGAGAGTAGGGCAATACACTGCACCCTTCCTTGGGAAAGCTAGATGTCCTCAGCACACCAACAGCTCCAGGGATTCTGTTCTCTCACGTCCTACATGCCATGGAGTCTGCCTCATTGTCCGATTTTGAGCTGCTCTTAGAAACACAATCTGCTTCGCCTTTCTTCCAGGAACTCACACCCAAGGACCCCATACCTACAGTAGAAAGGAGGCTTGCATCCTACTGCAACGAAACCACAGTTTTCCTGTTACACTGCAGGATTTTAGAATAGGCTTTAGCCTATTCTAGCCCGATAGCCTACATAGAGCATTTCAAATTTGAGGGAGTTCGCTATATGTAGAACACTTTGTGAAGAAAAGTTGATTCAGGCAAGGGACCAGGGTAGAGCTAGAGTCTCTTTTGACTTGTTAGAAATCAGAAGACTTCAGGCTGATTGTTCACCTGCAAAGAAGACCTGATGGCACAAGCCTTGCTTTCCCATATTAAAAGCTCTTAGTCATGCTGCCCTGAAGCTACCTAAATAACTCTCTTTTTGACTGGCCTCTAGTCACTGTAGTTAGCCCTCTGGAACAAAAAGCAGTTTTCTCTAAAGAAACACGGTGCTTCCATAGTATGGGTGGGAGCTCATCCTGTCAGGCTCTAGAGCTAAAGGGAAACTTGATGTGAGTACTTGCCTCACGCTAAGGCCTGAAAAGCCCTGCTGAAGCGAAAGCGTGTTGCAGTTTCCATTAGCTAGTATTCGCAGTTCTGCTTTACTTTAACGTTTCTCCGCTTTTCCAGACACTTAGGACCCTCGTGTGGGCACCCCACTGCCTACAAATACAGTGAGTACCAGCAGGTTCCACTGCCCTTCTAAGAAACTTCCAGGCCGTAAGTCTTTCCAAGTCACTCTGCATTCAGAGAGCAGGGCAATACACTGCACCCTTCCTTGGGAAAGCTAGATGTCCTCAGCACACCAACAGCTCCAGGGATTCTGTTCTCTCACGTCCTACATGCCATGGAAGTCTGCCTCATTGTCCTCATTTGAGCTGCACTTAGCAACACAATCTGATTCGCCTTTCTTCTAGGAACTCACACTCAAGGACCCCATACCTACAGGAGAAAGGAGGCTTGCGTTCCTACTGCAACCAAAGCACAGTTGTTCCTGTTACACTGCAGTATTTTGAATAGGCTAAGGACCGATAGCCTACTTAGAGTGTTCCAAGGATGAGTGAGTTCGCTACATGCAGAACACTTTGGGAAGAAAAGTTGATTCAGGCAAGGGAACAGGGTGTAGCTAGAGTCTCTTTTGACTTGTTGGAAATCAGATGGGTTTAGACTTCGTGTTCACCGCAAAAGATGACCTGATGGCACAAGCCTTGTTTCCCATATTAAAAGCTCTATTCATGCTGCCCTGAAGCTACCTAAATACGTCTATTTCTGACTGGCCTCTAGTCACTGTAGTTATACTCTGGACGAAAAGGTTTCTCTAACGAAGCACGATGCTTCCATAGCATGGGTGGTAGCTCATCCCGTCAGGCTCTAGAGCTAAAGGGAAACTTGATGTCAGTACTTGCCTCACGCTAAGGCCTGAAGAGCCCTGCTGAAGCGAAAGCGTGTTGCAGTTTCCATTAGCTAGTATTCGCAGTTCTGCTTTACTTTAACGTTTCTCCGCTTTTCCAGACACTTAGGACCCTCGTGTGGGCACCCCACTGCCTACAAATACAGTGAGTACCAGCAGGTTCCACTGCCCTTCTAAGAAACTTCCAGGCCGTAAGTCTTTCCAAGTCACTCTGCATTCAGAGAGCAGGGCAATACACTGCACCCTTCCTTGGGAAAGCTAGATGTCCTCAGCACACCAACAGCTCCAGGGATTCTGTTCTCTCACGTCCTACATGCCATGGAAGTCTGCCTCATTGTCCTCATTTGAGCTGCACTTAGCAACACAATCTGCTTCACCTCTGTTCTAGGAACTCACACCCAAGGACCCCATACCTACAGTAGAAACGAGGCTTGCATTCCTACTGCAACGAAACCACTGTTTCCTGTTACACTGTAGGATTTTGAATAGGCTAAGGACCGATAGCCTACTCAAAGTGTTCCAAGGATGAGTGAGTTCGCTACATGCAGAACACTTTGGGAAGTAATGTTGATTCAGGCAAGGGAACAGGGTGTAGCTAGAGTCTCTTTTGACTTGTTGGAAATCAGAAGGGTTTAGACTTCGTGTTCACCGCAAAAGATGACCTGATGGCACAAGCCTTGTTTCCCATATTAAAAGCTCTATTCAGGCTGCCCTGAAGCTACCTAAATACGTCTATTTCTGACTGGCCTCTAGTCACTGTAGTTACACTCTGGACGAAAAGGTTTCTCTAACGAAGCACGATGCTTCCATAGCATGGGTGGTAGCTCATCCCGTCAGGCTCTAGAGCTAAAGGGAAACTTGACGTCAGTACTTGCCTCACGCTAAGGCCTGAAGAGCCCTGCTGAAGCGAAAGCGTGTTGCAGTTTACATTAGCTCGTATTCGCAGTTCTGCTTTACTTTAACGTTTCTACGGTTTTCCAGACTCTTTGGACCCTCGTGTGGGCACCCCATTGCCTACCAATACAGTGAGTACCAGCAGGCCGTACTGCCCTTCTAAGAAACATCCAGGCCGTAAGCCTTTCCAAGTCCCTCTATGTGTTCAGAGAGTAGGGCAATACACTGCACCCTTCCTTGGGAAAGCTAGATGTCCTCAGCACACCAACAGCTCCAGGGATTCTGTTCTCTCACGTCCTACATGCCATGGAGTCTGCCTCATTGTCCGATTTTGAGCTGCTCTTAGAAACACAATCTGCTTCGCCTTTCTTCCAGGAACTCACACCCAAGGACCCCATACCTACAGTAGAAAGGAGGCTTGCATCCTACTGCAACGAAACCACAGTTTTCCTGTTACACTGCAGGATTTTAGAATAGGCTTTAGCCTATTCTAGCCCGATAGCCTACATAGAGCATTTCAAATTTGAGGGAGTTCGCTATATGTAGAACACTTTGTGAAGAAAAGTTGATTCAGGCAAGGGACCAGGGTAGAGCTAGAGTCTCTTTTGACTTGTTAGAAATCAGAAGACTTCAGGCTGATTGTTCACCTGCAAAGAAGACCTGATGGCACAAGCCTTGCTTTCCCATATTAAAAGCTCTTAGTCATGCTGCCCTGAAGCTACCTAAATAACTCTCTTTTTGACTGGCCTCTAGTCACTGTAGTTAGCCCTCTGGAACAAAAAGCAGTTTTCTCTAAAGAAACACGGTGCTTCCATAGTATGGGTGGGAGCTCATCCTGTCAGGCTCTAGAGCTAAAGGGAAACTTGACGTGAGTACCTGCCTCACGCTAAGGCCTGAAAAGCCCTGCTGAAGCGAAAGCGTGTTGCAGTTTCCATTAGCTAGTATTCGCAGTTCTGCTTTACTTTAACGTTTCTCCGCTTTTCCAGACACTTAGGACCCTCGTGTGGGCACCCCACTGCCTACAAATACAGTGAGTACCAGCAGGTTCCACTGCCCTTCTAAGAAACTTCCAGGCCGTAAGTCTTTCCAAGTCACTCTGCATTCAGAGCGCAGGGCAATACACTGCACCCTTCCTTGGGAAAGCTAGATGTCCTCAGCACACCAACAGCTCCAGGGATTCTGTTCTCTCACGTCCTACATGCCATGGAAGTCTGCCTCATTGTCCTCATTTGAGCTGCACTTAGCAACACAATCTGATTCGCCTTTCTTCTAGGAACTCACACTCAAGGACCCCATACCTACAGGAGAAAGGAGGCTTGCATTCCTTCTGCAACCAAAGCACAGTTGTTCCTGTTACCCTGCAGGATTTTAGAATAGCCTAAGGACCGATAGCCTACATAGAGCATTTCAAATTTGAGGCAGTTCGCTACATGTAGAACACTTTGTGAAGAAAAGTTGATTCAGGCAAGGGACAAGGGTAGAGCTAGAGTCTCTTTTGACTTGTTAGAAATCAGAAGGCTTCAGGCTGATGGTTCACCGGCAAAGAAACCTGATGGCACGAGACTTGCTTTCCCTTCTTAAAAGCTCTTAGTCATGCTGCCCTGAAGCTACCTAAATAACTCTCTTTTTGACTGGCCTCTAGTCACTGTAGTTAGCCCTCTGGAACAAAAAGCAGTTTTCTCTAAAGAAACACGGTGCTTCCATAGTATGGGTGGGAGCTCATCCTGTCAGGCTCTAGAGCTAAAGGGAAACTTGACGTGAGTACTTGCCTCACGCTAAGGCCTGAAAAGCCCTGCTGAAGCGAAAGCGTGTTGCAGTTTGCCTCAGGTCGTATTCGAAGTTCTGCTTTACTTTAACGTTTCTACACATTTCCAGACACCTAGGAACCTCGTGTGGGCACCCCATTGCCTACAAATACAGTGAGTAGCAGCAGGCTCCACTGCCCTTCAAAGAAACATCCAGGCCGTAAGCCTTTCCAAGTCACTCTATGTATTCAGAGACTAGGGCAATACACTGCACCCTTCCTTGGGAACGCTAGATGTCCTCAGCACACCAACAGCTCCAGGGATTCTGTTCTCTCACGTCCTACATGCCATGGAAGTCTGCCTCATTGTCCTCATTTGAGCTGCACTTAGCAACACAATCTGCTTCACCTCTGTTCTAGGAACTCACACCCAAGGACCCCATACCTACAGTAGAAACGAGGCTTGCATTCCTACTGCAACGAAACCACTGTTTTCTGTTACACTGCAGGATTTTGAATAGGCTAAGGACCGATAGCCTACTCAAAGTGTTCCAAGGATGAGTGAGTTCGCTACATGCAGAACACTTTGGGAAGTAATGTTGATTCAGGCAAGGGAACAGCGTGTAGCTAGAGTCTCCTTTGACTTGTTGGAAATCAGAAGGGTTTAGACTTCGTGTTCACCGCAAAAGATGACCTGATGGCACAAGCCTTGTTTCCCATATTAAAAGCTCTATTCAGGCTGCCCTGAAGCTACCTAAATACGTCTATTTCTGACTGGCCTCTAGTCACTGTAGTTACACTCTGGACGAAAAGGTTTCTCTAACGAAGCACGATGCTTCCATAGCATGGGTGGTAGCTCATCCCGTCAGGCTCTAGAGCTAAAGGGAAACTTGACGTCAGTACTTGCCTCACGCTAAGGCCTGAAGAGCCCTGCTGAAGCAAAAGCGTGTTGCAGTTTACATTAGCTCGTATTCGCAGTTCTGCTTTACTTTAACGTTTCTACGGTTTTCCAGACTCTTTGGACCCTCGTGTGGGCACCCCATTGCCTACCAATACAGTGAGTACCAGCAGGCCGTACTGCCCTTCTAAGAAACATCCAGGCCGTAAGCCTTTCCAAGTCCCTCTATGTGTTCAGAGAGTAGGGCAATACACTGCACCCTTCCTTGGGAAAGCTAGATGTCCTCAGCACACCAACAGCTCCAGGGATTCTGTTCTCTCACGTCCTACATGCCATGGAGTCTGCCTCATTGTCCGATTTTGAGCTGCTCTTAGAAACACAATCTGCTTCGCCTTTCTTCCAGGAACTCACACCCAAGGACCCCATACCTACAGTAGAAAGGAGGCTTGCATCCTACTGCAACGAAACCACAGTTTTCCTGTTACACTGCAGGATTTTAGAATAGGCTTTAGCCTATTCTAGCCCGATAGCCTACATAGAGCATTTCAAATTTGAGGGAGTTCGCTACATGGAGAACACTTTGTGAAGAAAAGTTGATTCAGGCAAGGGACCAGGGTAGAGCTAGAGTCTCTTTTGACTTGTTAGAAATCAGAAGACTTCAGGCTGATTGTTCACCGGCAAAGAAGACCTGATGGCACAAGCCTTGCTTTCCCATATTAAAAGCTCTTAGTCATGCTGCCCTGAAGCTACCTAAATAACTCTCTTTTTGACTGGCCTCTAGTCACTGTAGTTAGCCCTCTGGAACAAAAAGCAGTTTTCTCTAAAGAAACACGGTGCTTCCATAGTATGGGTGGGAGCTCATCCTGTCAGGCTCTAGAGCTAAAGGGAAACTTGACGTGAGTACTTGCCTCACGCTAAGGCCTGAAAAGCCCTGCTGAAGCGAAAGCGTGTTGCAGTTTCCATTAGCTAGTATTCGCAGTTCTGCTTTACTTTAACGTTTCTCCGCTTTTCCAGACACTTAGGACCCTCGTGTGGGCACCCCACTGCCTACAAATACAGTGAGTACCAGCAGGTTCCACTGCCCTTCTAAGAAACTTCCAGGCCGTAAGTCTTTCCAAGTCACTCTGCATTCAGAGAGCAGGGCAATACACTGCACCCTTCCTTGGGAAAGCTAGATGTCCTCAGCACACCAACAGCTCCAGGGATTCTGTTCTCTCACGTCCTACATGCCATGGAAGTCTGCCTCATTGTCCTCATTTGAGCTGCACTTAGCAACACAATCTGATTCGCCTTTCTTCTAGGAACTCACACTCAAGGACCCCATACCTACAGGAGAAAGGAGGCTTGCGTTCCTTCTGCAACCAAAGCACAGTTGTTCCTGTTACCCTGCAGGATTTTAGAATAGCCTAAGGACCGATAGCCTACATAGAGCATTTCAAATTTGAGGCAGTTCGCTACATGTAGAACACTTTGTGAAGAAAAGTTGATTCAGGCAAGGGACAAGGGTAGAGCTAGAGTCTCTTTTGACTTGTTAGAAATCAGAAGGCTTCAGGCTGATGGTTCACCGGCAAAGAAACCTGATGGCACGAGCCTTGCTTTCCCTTCTTAAAAGCTCTTAGTCATGCTGCCCTGAAGCTACCTAAATAACTCTCTTTTTGACTGGCCTCTAGTCACTGTAGTTAGCCCTCTGGAACAAAAAGCAGTTTTCTCTAAGGAAACACGGTGCTTCCATAGTATGGGTGGGAGCTCATCTTATCAGGCTCTAGAGCTAAAGGGAAACTTGACGTGAGTACTTGCCTCACGCTAAGGCCTGAGGAGCCCTGCTGAAGCGAAAGCGTGTTGCAGTTTGCATCAGCTCGTATTCGAAGTTCTGCTTTACTTTAACGTTTCTACACATTTCCAGACACCTAGGAACCTCGTGTGGGCACCCCATTGCCTACAAATACAGTGAGTAGCAGCAGGCTCCACTGCCCTTCAAAGAAACATCCAGGCCGTAAGCCTTTCCAAGTCACTCTATGTATTCAGAGACTAGGGCAATACACTGCACCCTTCCTTGGGAACGCTAGATGTCCTCAGCACACCAACAGCTCCAGGGATTCTGTTCTCTCACGTCCTACATGCCATGGAAGTCTGCCTCATTGTCCTCATTTGAGCTGCACTTAGCAACACAATCTGCTTCACCTCTGTTCTAGGAACTCACACCCAAGGACCCCATACCTACAGTAGAAACGAGGCTTGCATTCCTACTGCAACGAAACCACTGTTTCCTGTTACACTGTAGGATTTTGAATAGGCTAAGGACCGATAGCCTACTCAAAGTGTTCCAAGGATGAGTGAGTTCGCTACATGCAGAACACTTTGGGAAGTAATGTTGATTCAGGCAAGGGAACAGGGTGTAGCTAGAGTCTCTTTTGACTTGTTGGAAATCAGAAGGGTTTAGACTTCGTGTTCATCGCAAAAGATGACCTGATGGCACAAGCCTTGTTTCCCATATTAAAAGCTCTATTCAGGCTGCCCTGAAGCTACCTAAATACGTCTATTTCTGACTGGCCTCTAGTCACTGTAGTTACACTCTGGACGAAAAGGTTTCTCTAACGAAGCACGATGCTTCCATAGCATGGGTGGTAGCTCATCCCGTCAGGCTCTAGAGCTAAAGGGAAACTTGACGTCAGTACTTGCCTCACGCTAAGGCCTGAAGAGCCCTGCTGAAGCGAAAGCGTGTTGCAGTTTACATTAGCTCGTATTCGCAGTTCTGCTTTACTTTAACGTTTCTACGGTTTTCCAGACTCTTTGGACCCTCGTGTGGGCACCCCATTGCCTACCAATACAGTGAGTACCAGCAGGCCGTACTGCCCTTCTAAGAAACATCCAGGCCGTAAGCCTTTCCAAGTCCCTCTATGTGTTCAGAGAGTAGGGCAATACACTGCACCCTTCCTTGGGAAAGCTAGATGTCCTCAGCACACCAACAGCTCCAGGGATTCTGTTCTCTCACGTCCTACATGCCATGGAGTCTGCCTCATTGTCCGATTTTGAGCTGCTCTTAGAAACACAATCTGCTTCGCCTTTCTTCCAGGAACTCACACCCAAGGACCCCATACCTACAGTAGAAAGGAGGCTTGCATCCTACTGCAACGAAACCACAGTTTTCCTGTTACGCTGCAGGATTTTAGAATAGGCTTTAGCCTATTCTAGCCCGATAGCCTACATAGAGCATTTCAAATTTGAGGGAGTTCGCTATATGTAGAACACTTTGTGAAGAAAAGTTGATTCAGGCAAGGGACCAGGGTAGAGCTAGAGTCTCTTTTGACTTGTTAGAAATCAGAAGACTTCAGGCTGATTGTTCACCTGCAAAGAAGACCTGATGGCACAAGCCTTGCTTTCCCATATTAAAAGCTCTTAGTCATGCTGCCCTGAAGCTACCTAAATAACTCTCTTTTTGACTGGCCTCTAGTCACTGTAGTTAGCCCTCTGGAACAAAAAGCAGTTTTCTCTAAAGAAACACGGTGCTTCCATAGTATGGGTGGGAGCTCATCCTGTCAGGCTCTAGAGCTAAAGGGAAACTTGACGTGAGTACCTGCCTCACGCTAAGGCCTGAAAAGCCCTGCTGAAGCGAAAGCGTGTTGCAGTTTCCATTAGCTAGTATTCGCAGTTCTGCTTTACTTTAACGTTTCTCCGCTTTTCCAGACACTTAGGACCCTCGTGTGGGCACCCCACTGCCTACAAATACAGTGAGTACCAGCAGGTTCCACTGCCCTTCTAAGAAACTTCCAGGCCGTAAGTCTTTCCAAGTCACTCTGCATTCAGAGAGCAGGGCAATACACTGCACCCTTCCTTGGGAAAGCTAGATGTCCTCAGCACACCAACAGCTCCAGGGATTCTGTTCTCTCACGTCCTACATGCCATGGAAGTCTGCCTCATTGTCCTCATTTGAGCTGCACTTAGCAACACAATCTGATTCGCCTTTCTTCTAGGAACTCACACTCAAGGACCCCATACCTACAGGAGAAAGGAGGCTTGCATTCCTTCTGCAACCAAAGCACAGTTGTTCCTGTTACCCTGCAGGATTTTAGAATAGCCTAAGGACCGATAGCCTACATAGAGCATTTCAAATTTGAGGCAGTTCGCTACATGTAGAACACTTTGTGAAGAAAAGTTGATTCAGGCAAGGGACAAGGGTAGAGCTAGAGTCTCTTTTGACTTGTTAGAAATCAGAAGGCTTCAGGCTGATGGTTCACCGGCAAAGAAACCTGATGGCACGAGACTTGCTTTCCCTTCTTAAAAGCTCTTAGTCATGCTGCCCTGAAGCTACCTAAATAACTCTCTTTTTGACTGGCCTCTAGTCACTGTAGTTAGCCCTCTGGAACAAAAAGCAGTTTTCTCTAAGGAAACACGGTGCTTCCATAGTATGGGTGGGAGCTCATCTTATCAGGCTCTAGAGCTAAAGGGAAACTTGACGTGAGTACTTGCCTCACGCTAAGGCCTGAGGAGCCCTGCTGAAGCGAAAGCGTGTTGCAGTTTGCATCAGCTCGTATTCGAAGTTCTGCTTTACTTTAACGTTTCTACACATTTCCAGACACTTAGGAACCTCGTGTGGGCACCCCATTGCCTACAAATACAGTGAGTAGCAGCAGGCTCCACTGCCCTTCAAAGAAACATCCAGGCCGTAAGCCTTTCCAAGTCACTCTATGTATTCAGAGACTAGGGCAATACACTGCACCCTTCCTTGGGAACGCTAGATGTCCTCAGCACACCAACAGCTCCAGGGATTCTGTTCTCTCACGTCCTACATGCCATGGAAGTCTGCCTCATTGTCCTCATTTGAGCTGCACTTAGCAACACAATCTGCTTCACCTCTGTTCTAGGAATTCACACCCAAGGACCCCATACCTACAGTAGAAACGAGGCTTGCATTCCTACTGCAACGAAACCACTGTTTCCTGTTACACTGCAGGATTTTGAATAGGCTAAGGACCGATAGCCTACTCAAAGTGTTCCAAGGATGAGTGAGTTCGCTACATGCAGAACACTTTGGGAAGTAATGTTGATTCAGGCAAGGGAACAGGGTGTAGCTAGAGTCTCTTTTGACTTGTTGGAAATCAGAAGGGTTTAGACTTCGTGTTCACCGCAAAAGATGACCTGATGGCACAAGCCTTGTTTCCCATATTAAAAGCTCTATTCAGGCTGCCCTGAAGCTACCTAAATACGTCTATTTCTGACTGGCCTCTAGTCACTGTAGTTACACTCTGGACGAAAAGGTTTCTCTAACGAAGCACGATGCTTCCATAGCATGGGTGGTAGCTCATCCCGTCAGGCTCTAGAGCTAAAGGGAAACTTGACGTCAGTACTTGCCTCACGCTAAGGCCTGAAGAGCCCTGCTGAAGCGAAAGCGTGTTGCAGTTTACATTAGCTCGTATTCGCAGTTCTGCTTTACTTTAACGTTTCTACGGTTTTCCAGACTCTTTGGACCCTCGTGTGGGCACCCCATTGCCTACCAATACAGTGAGTACCAGCAGGCCGTACTGCCCTTCTAAGAAACATCCAGGCCGTAAGCCTTTCCAAGTCCCTCTATGTGTTCAGAGAGTAGGGCAATACACTGCACCCTTCCTTGGGAAAGCTAGATGTCCTCAGCACACCAACAGCTCCAGGGATTCTGTTCTCTCACGTCCTACATGCCATGGAGTCTGCCTCATTGTCCGATTTTGAGCTGCTCTTAGAAACACAATCTGCTTCGCCTTTCTTCCAGGAACTCACACCCAAGGACCCCATACCTACAGTAGAAAGGAGGCTTGCATCCTACTGCAACGAAACCACAGTTTTCCTGTTACACTGCAGGATTTTAGAATAGGCTTTAGCCTATTCTAGCCCGATAGCCTACATAGAGCATTTCAAATTTGAGGGAGTTCGCTACATGGAGAACACTTTGTGAAGAAAAGTTGATTCAGGCAAGGGACCAGGGTAGAGCTAGAGTCTCTTTTGACTTGTTAGAAATCAGAAGACTTCAGGCTGATTGTTCACCTGCAAAGAAGACCTGATGGCACAAGCCTTGCTTTCCCATATTAAAAGCTCTTAGTCATGCTGCCCTGAAGCTACCTAAATAACTCTCTTTTTGACTGGCCTCTAGTCACTGTAGTTAGCCCTCTGGAACAAAAAGCAGTTTTCTCTAAAGAAACACGGTGCTTCCATAGTATGGGTGGGAGCTCATCCTGTCAGGCTCTAGAGCTAAAGGGAAACTTGACGTGAGTACTTGCCTCACGCTAAGGCCTGAAAAGCCCTGCTGAAGCGAAAGCGTGTTGCAGTTTCCATTAGCTAGTATTCGCAGTTCTGCTTTACTTTAACGTTTCTCCGCTTTTCCAGACACTTAGGACCCTCGTGTGGGCACCCCACTGCCTACAAATACAGTGAGTACCAGCAGGTTCCACTGCCCTTCTAAGAAACTTCCAGGCCGTAAGTCTTTCCAAGTCACTCTGCATTCAGAGAGCAGGGCAATACACTGCACCCTTCCTTGGGAAAGCTAGATGTCCTCAGCACACCAACAGCTCCAGGGATTCTGTTCTCTCACGTCCTACATGCCATGGAAGTCTGCCTCATTGTCCTCATTTGAGCTGCACTTAGCAACACAATCTGCTTCACCTCTGTTCTAGGAACTCACACCCAAGGACCCCATACCTACAGTAGAAACGAGGCTTGCATTCCTACTGCAACGAAACCACTGTTTCCTGTTACACTGTAGGATTTTGAATAGGCTAAGGACCGATAGCCTACTCAAAGTGTTCCAAGGATGAGTGAGTTCGCTACATGCAGAACACTTTGGGAAGTAATGTTGATTCAGGCAAGGGAACAGGGTGTAGCTAGAGTCTCTTTTGACTTGTTGGAAATCAGAAGGGTTTAGACTTCGTGTTCATCGCAAAAGATGACCTGATGGCACAAGCCTTGTTTCCCATATTAAAAGCTCTATTCAGGCTGCCCTGAAGCTACCTAAATACGTCTATTTCTGACTGGCCTCTAGTCACTGTAGTTACACTCTGGACGAAAAGGTTTCTCTAACGAAGCACGATGCTTCCATAGCATGGGTGGTAGCTCATCCCGTCAGGCTCTAGAGCTAAAGGGAAACTTGACGTCAGTACTTGCCTCACGCTAAGGCCTGAAGAGCCCTGCTGAAGCGAAAGCGTGTTGCAGTTTACATTAGCTCGTATTCGCAGTTCTGCTTTACTTTAACGTTTCTACGGTTTTCCAGACTCTTTGGACCCTCGTGTGGGCACCCCATTGCCTACCAATACAGTGAGTACCAGCAGGCCGTACTGCCCTTCTAAGAAACATCCAGGCCGTAAGCCTTTCCAAGTCCCTCTATGTGTTCAGAGAGTAGGGCAATACACTGCACCCTTCCTTGGGAAAGCTAGATGTCCTCAGCACACCAACAGCTCCAGGGATTCTGTTCTCTCACGTCCTACATGCCATGGAGTCTGCCTCATTGTCCGATTTTGAGCTGCTCTTAGAAACACAATCTGCTTCGCCTTTCTTCCAGGAACTCACACCCAAGGACCCCATACCTACAGTAGAAAGGAGGCTTGCATCCTACTGCAACGAAACCACAGTTTTCCTGTTACACTGCAGGATTTTAGAATAGGCTTTAGCCTATTCTAGCCCGATAGCCTACATAGAGCATTTCAAATTTGAGGGAGTTCGCTACATGGAGAACACTTTGTGAAGAAAAGTTGATTCAGGCAAGGGACCAGGGTAGAGCTAGAGTCTCTTTTGACTTGTTAGAAATCAGAAGACTTCAGGCTGATTGTTCACCTGCAAAGAAGACCTGATGGCACAAGCCTTGCTTTCCCATATTAAAAGCTCTTAGTCATGCTGCCCTGAAGCTACCTAAATAACTCTCTTTTTGACTGGCCTCTAGTCACTGTAGTTAGCCCTCTGGAACAAAAAGCAGTTTTCTCTAAAGAAACACGGTGCTTCCATAGTATGGGTGGGAGCTCATCCTGTCAGGCTCTAGAGCTAAAGGGAAACTTGACGTGAGTACCTGCCTCACGCTAAGGCCTGAAAAGCCCTGCTGAAGCGAAAGCGTGTTGCAGTTTCCATTAGCTAGTATTCGCAGTTCTGCTTTACTTTAACGTTTCTCCGCTTTTCCAGACACTTAGGACCCTCGTGTGGGCACCCCACTGCCTACAAATACAGTGAGTACCAGCAGGTTCCACTGCCCTTCTAAGAAACTTCCAGGCCGTAAGTCTTTCCAAGTCACTCTGCATTCAGAGAGCAGGGCAATACACTGCACCCTTCCTTGGGAAAGCTAGATGTCCTCAGCACACCAACAGCTCCAGGGATTCTGTTCTCTCACGTCCTACATGCCATGGAAGTCTGCCTCATTGTCCTCATTTGAGCTGCACTTAGCAACACAATCTGATTCGCCTTTCTTCTAGGAACTCACACTCAAGGACCCCATACCTACAGGAGAAAGGAGGCTTGCATTCCTTCTGCAACCAAAGCACAGTTGTTCCTGTTACCCTGCAGGATTTTAGAATAGCCTAAGGACCGATAGCCTACATAGAGCATTTCAAATTTGAGGCAGTTCGCTACATGTAGAACACTTTGTGAAGAAAAGTTGATTCAGGCAAGGGACAAGGGTAGAGCTAGAGTCTCTTTTGACTTGTTAGAAATCAGAAGGCTTCAGGCTGATGGTTCACCGGCAAAGAAACCTGATGGCACGAGACTTGCTTTCCCTTCTTAAAAGCTCTTAGTCATGCTGCCCTGAAGCTACCTAAATAACTCTCTTTTTGACTGGCCTCTAGTCACTGTAGTTAGCCCTCTGGAACAAAAAGCAGTTTTCTCTAAGGAAACACGGTGCTTCCATAGTATGGGTGGGAGCTCATCTTATCAGGCTCTAGAGCTAAAGGGAAACTTGACGTGAGTACTTGCCTCACGCTAAGGCCTGAGGAGCCCTGCTGAAGCGAAAGCGTGTTGCAGTTTGCATCAGCTCGTATTCGAAGTTCTGCTTTACTTTAACGTTTCTACACATTTCCAGACACTTAGGAACCTCGTGTGGGCACCCCATTGCCTACAAATACAGTGAGTAGCAGCAGGCTCCACTGCCCTTCAAAGAAACATCCAGGCCGTAAGCCTTTCCAAGTCACTCTATGTATTCAGAGACTAGGGCAATACACTGCACCCTTCCTTGGGAACGCTAGATGTCCTCAGCACACCAACAGCTCCAGGGATTCTGTTCTCTCACGTCCTACATGCCATGGAAGTCTGCCTCATTGTCCTCATTTGAGCTGCACTTAGCAACACAATCTGCTTCACCTCTGTTCTAGGAATTCACACCCAAGGACCCCATACCTACAGTAGAAACGAGGCTTGCATTCCTACTGCAACGAAACCACTGTTTCCTGTTACACTGCAGGATTTTGAATAGGCTAAGGACCGATAGCCTACTCAAAGTGTTCCAAGGATGAGTGAGTTCGCTACATGCAGAACACTTTGGGAAGTAATGTTGATTCAGGCAAGGGAACAGGGTGTAGCTAGAGTCTCTTTTGACTTGTTGGAAATCAGAAGGGTTTAGACTTCGTGTTCACCGCAAAAGATGACCTGATGGCACAAGCCTTGTTTCCCATATTAAAAGCTCTATTCAGGCTGCCCTGAAGCTACCTAAATACGTCTATTTCTGACTGGCCTCTAGTCACTGTAGTTACACTCTGGACGAAAAGGTTTCTCTAACGAAGCACGATGCTTCCATAGCATGGGTGGTAGCTCATCCCGTCAGGCTCTAGAGCTAAAGGGAAACTTGACGTCAGTACTTGCCTCACGCTAAGGCCTGAAGAGCCCTGCTGAAGCGAAAGCGTGTTGCAGTTTACATTAGCTCGTATTCGCAGTTCTGCTTTACTTTAACGTTTCTACGGTTTTCCAGACTCTTTGGACCCTCGTGTGGGCACCCCATTGCCTACCAATACAGTGAGTACCAGCAGGCCGTACTGCCCTTCTAAGAAACATCCAGGCCGTAAGCCTTTCCAAGTCCCTCTATGTGTTCAGAGAGTAGGGCAATACACTGCAACCTTCCTTGGGAAAGCTAGATGTCCTCAGCACACCAACAGCTCCAGGGATTCTGTTCTCTCACGTCCTACATGCCATGGAGTCTGCCTCATTGTCCGATTTTGAGCTGCTCTTAGAAACACAATCTGCTTCGCCTTTCTTCCAGGAACTCACACCCAAGGACCCCATACCTACAGTAGAAAGGAGGCTTGCATCCTACTGCAACGAAACCACAGTTTTCCTGTTACACTGCAGGATTTTAGAATAGGCTTTAGCCTATTCTAGCCCGATAGCCTACATAGAGCATTTCAAATTTGAGGGAGTTCGCTACATGGAGAACACTTTGTGAAGAAAAGTTGATTCAGGCAAGGGACCAGGGTAGAGCTAGAGTCTCTTTTGACTTGTTAGAAATCAGAAGACTTCAGGCTGATTGTTCACCTGCAAAGAAGACCTGATGGCACAAGCCTTGCTTTCCCATATTAAAAGCTCTTAGTCATGCTGCCCTGAAGCTACCTAAATAACTCTCTTTTTGACTGGCCTCTAGTCACTGTAGTTAGCCCTCTGGAACAAAAAGCAGTTTTCTCTAAAGAAACACGGTGCTTCCATAGTATGGGTGGGAGCTCATCCTGTCAGGCTCTAGAGCTAAAGGGAAACTTGACGTGAGTACTTGCCTCACGCTAAGGCCTGAAAAGCCCTGCTGAAGCGAAAGCGTGTTGCAGTTTCCATTAGCTAGTATTCGCAGTTCTGCTTTACTTTAACGTTTCTCCGCTTTTCCAGACACTTAGGACCCTCGTGTGGGCACCCCACTGCCTACAAATACAGTGAGTACCAGCAGGTTCCACTGCCCTTCTAAGAAACTTCCAGGCCGTAAGTCTTTCCAAGTCACTCTGCATTCAGAGAGCAGGGCAATACACTGCACCCTTCCTTGGGAAAGCTAGATGTCCTCAGCACACCAACAGCTCCAGGGATTCTGTTCTCTCACGTCCTACATGCCATGGAAGTCTGCCTCATTGTCCTCATTTGAGCTGCACTTAGCAACACAATCTGCTTCACCTCTGTTCTAGGAACTCACACCCAAGGACCCCATACCTACAGTAGAAACGAGGCTTGCATTCCTACTGCAACGAAACCACTGTTTCCTGTTACACTGTAGGATTTTGAATAGGCTAAGGACCGATAGCCTACTCAAAGTGTTCCAAGGATGAGTGAGTTCGCTACATGCAGAACACTTTGGGAAGTAATGTTGATTCAGGCAAGGGAACAGGGTGTAGCTAGAGTCTCTTTTGACTTGTTGGAAATCAGAAGGGTTTAGACTTCGTGTTCATCGCAAAAGATGACCTGATGGCACAAGCCTTGTTTCCCATATTAAAAGCTCTATTCAGGCTGCCCTGAAGCTACCTAAATACGTCTATTTCTGACTGGCCTCTAGTCACTGTAGTTACACTCTGGACGAAAAGGTTTCTCTAACGAAGCACGATGCTTCCATAGCATGGGTGGTAGCTCATCCCGTCAGGCTCTAGAGCTAAAGGGAAACTTGACGTCAGTACTTGCCTCACGCTAAGGCCTGAAGAGCCCTGCTGAAGCGAAAGCGTGTTGCAGTTTACATTAGCTCGTATTCGCAGTTCTGCTTTACTTTAACGTTTCTACGGTTTTCCAGACTCTTTGGACCCTCGTGTGGGCACCCCATTGCCTACCAATACAGTGAGTACCAGCAGGCCGTACTGCCCTTCTAAGAAACATCCAGGCCGTAAGCCTTTCCAAGTCCCTCTATGTGTTCAGAGAGTAGGGCAATACACTGCACCCTTCCTTGGGAAAGCTAGATGTCCTCAGCACACCAACAGCTCCAGGGATTCTGTTCTCTCACGTCCTACATGCCATGGAGTCTGCCTCATTGTCCGATTTTGAGCTGCTCTTAGAAACACAATCTGCTTCGCCTTTCTTCCAGGAACTCACACCCAAGGACCCCATACCTACAGTAGAAAGGAGGCTTGCATCCTACTGCAACGAAACCACAGTTTTCCTGTTACACTGCAGGATTTTAGAATAGGCTTTAGCCTATTCTAGCCCGATAGCCTACATAGAGCATTTCAAATTTGAGGGAGTTCGCTACATGGAGAACACTTTGTGAAGAAAAGTTGATTCAGGCAAGGGACCAGGGTAGAGCTAGAGTCTCTTTTGACTTGTTAGAAATCAGAAGACTTCAGGCTGATTGTTCACCTGCAAAGAAGACCTGATGGCACAAGCCTTGCTTTCCCATATTAAAAGCTCTTAGTCATGCTGCCCTGAAGCTACCTAAATAACTCTCTTTTTGACTGGCCTCTAGTCACTGTAGTTAGCCCTCTGGAACAAAAAGCAGTTTTCTCTAAAGAAACACGGTGCTTCCATAGTATGGGTGGGAGCTCATCCTGTCAGGCTCTAGAGCTAAAGGGAAACTTGACGTGAGTACCTGCCTCACGCTAAGGCCTGAAAAGCCCTGCTGAAGCGAAAGCGTGTTGCAGTTTCCATTAGCTAGTATTCGCAGTTCTGCTTTACTTTAACGTTTCTCCGCTTTTCCAGACACTTAGGACCCTCGTGTGGGCACCCCACTGCCTACAAATACAGTGAGTACCAGCAGGTTCCACTGCCCTTCTAAGAAACTTCCAGGCCGTAAGTCTTTCCAAGTCACTCTGCATTCAGAGAGCAGGGCAATACACTGCACCCTTCCTTGGGAAAGCTAGATGTCCTCAGCACACCAACAGCTCCAGGGATTCTGTTCTCTCACGTCCTACATGCCATGGAAGTCTGCCTCATTGTCCTCATTTGAGCTGCACTTAGCAACACAATCTGATTCGCCTTTCTTCTAGGAACTCACACTCAAGGACCCCATACCTACAGGAGAAAGGAGGCTTGCATTCCTTCTGCAACCAAAGCACAGTTGTTCCTGTTACCCTGCAGGATTTTAGAATAGCCTAAGGACCGATAGCCTACATAGAGCATTTCAAATTTGAGGCAGTTCGCTACATGTAGAACACTTTGTGAAGAAAAGTTGATTCAGGCAAGGGACAAGGGTAGAGCTAGAGTCTCTTTTGACTTGTTAGAAATCAGAAGGCTTCAGGCTGATGGTTCACCGGCAAAGAAACCTGATGGCACGAGACTTGCTTTCCCTTCTTAAAAGCTCTTAGTCATGCTGCCCTGAAGCTACCTAAATAACTCTCTTTTTGACTGGCCTCTAGTCACTGTAGTTAGCCCTCTGGAACAAAAAGCAGTTTTCTCTAAGGAAACACGGTGCTTCCATAGTATGGGTGGGAGCTCATCTTATCAGGCTCTAGAGCTAAAGGGAAACTTGACGTGAGTACTTGCCTCACGCTAAGGCCTGAGGAGCCCTGCTGAAGCGAAAGCGTGTTGCAGTTTGCATCAGCTCGTATTCGAAGTTCTGCTTTACTTTAACGTTTCTACACATTTCCAGACACTTAGGAACCTCGTGTGGGCACCCCATTGCCTACAAATACAGTGAGTAGCAGCAGGCTCCACTGCCCTTCAAAGAAACATCCAGGCCGTAAGCCTTTCCAAGTCACTCTATGTATTCAGAGACTAGGGCAATACACTGCACCCTTCCTTGGGAACGCTAGATGTCCTCAGCACACCAACAGCTCCAGGGATTCTGTTCTCTCACGTCCTACATGCCATGGAAGTCTGCCTCATTGTCCTCATTTGAGCTGCACTTAGCAACACAATCTGCTTCACCTCTGTTCTAGGAATTCACACCCAAGGACCCCATACCTACAGTAGAAACGAGGCTTGCATTCCTACTGCAACGAAACCACTGTTTCCTGTTACACTGCAGGATTTTGAATAGGCTAAGGACCGATAGCCTACTCAAAGTGTTCCAAGGATGAGTGAGTTCGCTACATGCAGAACACTTTGGGAAGTAATGTTGATTCAGGCAAGGGAACAGGGTGTAGCTAGAGTCTCTTTTGACTTGTTGGAAATCAGAAGGGTTTAGACTTCGTGTTCACCGCAAAAGATGACCTGATGGCACAAGCCTTGTTTCCCATATTAAAAGCTCTATTCAGGCTGCCCTGAAGCTACCTAAATACGTCTATTTCTGACTGGCCTCTAGTCACTGTAGTTACACTCTGGACGAAAAGGTTTCTCTAACGAAGCACGATGCTTCCATAGCATGGGTGGTAGCTCATCCCGTCAGGCTCTAGAGCTAAAGGGAAACTTGACGTCAGTACTTGCCTCACGCTAAGGCCTGAAGAGCCCTGCTGAAGCGAAAGCGTGTTGCAGTTTACATTAGCTCGTATTCGCAGTTCTGCTTTACTTTAACGTTTCTACGGTTTTCCAGACTCTTTGGACCCTCGTGTGGGCACCCCATTGCCTACCAATACAGTGAGTACCAGCAGGCCGTACTGCCCTTCTAAGAAACATCCAGGCCGTAAGCCTTTCCAAGTCCCTCTATGTGTTCAGAGAGTAGGGCAATACACTGCAACCTTCCTTGGGAAAGCTAGATGTCCTCAGCACACCAACAGCTCCAGGGATTCTGTTCTCTCACGTCCTACATGCCATGGAGTCTGCCTCATTGTCCGATTTTGAGCTGCTCTTAGAAACACAATCTGCTTCGCCTTTCTTCCAGGAACTCACACCCAAGGACCCCATACCTACAGTAGAAAGGAGGCTTGCATCCTACTGCAACGAAACCACAGTTTTCCTGTTACACTGCAGGATTTTAGAATAGGCTTTAGCCTATTCTAGCCCGATAGCCTACATAGAGCATTTCAAATTTGAGGGAGTTCGCTACATGGAGAACACTTTGTGAAGAAAAGTTGATTCAGGCAAGGGACCAGGGTAGAGCTAGAGTCTCTTTTGACTTGTTAGAAATCAGAAGACTTCAGGCTGATTGTTCACCTGCAAAGAAGACCTGATGGCACAAGCCTTGCTTTCCCATATTAAAAGCTCTTAGTCATGCTGCCCTGAAGCTACCTAAATAACTCTCTTTTTGACTGGCCTCTAGTCACTGTAGTTAGCCCTCTGGAACAAAAAGCAGTTTTCTCTAAAGAAACACGGTGCTTCCATAGTATGGGTGGGAGCTCATCCTGTCAGGCTCTAGAGCTAAAGGGAAACTTGACGTGAGTACTTGCCTCACGCTAAGGCCTGAAAAGCCCTGCTGAAGCGAAAGCGTGTTGCAGTTTCCATTAGCTAGTATTCGCAGTTCTGCTTTACTTTAACGTTTCTCCGCTTTTCCAGACACTTAGGACCCTCGTGTGGGCACCCCACTGCCTACAAATACAGTGAGTACCAGCAGGTTCCACTGCCCTTCTAAGAAACTTCCAGGCCGTAAGTCTTTCCAAGTCACTCTGCATTCAGAGAGCAGGGCAATACACTGCACCCTTCCTTGGGAAAGCTAGATGTCCTCAGCACACCAACAGCTCCAGGGATTCTGTTCTCTCACGTCCTACATGCCATGGAAGTCTGCCTCATTGTCCTCATTTGAGCTGCACTTAGCAACACAATCTGCTTCACCTCTGTTCTAGGAACTCACACCCAAGGACCCCATACCTACAGTAGAAACGAGGCTTGCATTCCTACTGCAACGAAACCACTGTTTCCTGTTACACTGTAGGATTTTGAATAGGCTAAGGACCGATAGCCTACTCAAAGTGTTCCAAGGATGAGTGAGTTCGCTACATGCAGAACACTTTGGGAAGTAATGTTGATTCAGGCAAGGGAACAGGGTGTAGCTAGAGTCTCTTTTGACTTGTTGGAAATCAGAAGGGTTTAGACTTCGTGTTCATCGCAAAAGATGACCTGATGGCACAAGCCTTGTTTCCCATATTAAAAGCTCTATTCAGGCTGCCCTGAAGCTACCTAAATACGTCTATTTCTGACTGGCCTCTAGTCACTGTAGTTACACTCTGGACGAAAAGGTTTCTCTAACGAAGCACGATGCTTCCATAGCATGGGTGGTAGCTCATCCCGTCAGGCTCTAGAGCTAAAGGGAAACTTGACGTCAGTACTTGCCTCACGCTAAGGCCTGAAGAGCCCTGCTGAAGCGAAAGCGTGTTGCAGTTTACATTAGCTCGTATTCGCAGTTCTGCTTTACTTTAACGTTTCTACGGTTTTCCAGACTCTTTGGACCCTCGTGTGGGCACCCCATTGCCTACCAATACAGTGAGTACCAGCAGGCCGTACTGCCCTTCTAAGAAACATCCAGGCCGTAAGCCTTTCCAAGTCCCTCTATGTGTTCAGAGAGTAGGGCAATACACTGCACCCTTCCTTGGGAAAGCTAGATGTCCTCAGCACACCAACAGCTCCAGGGATTCTGTTCTCTCACGTCCTACATGCCATGGAGTCTGCCTCATTGTCCGATTTTGAGCTGCTCTTAGAAACACAATCTGCTTCGCCTTTCTTCCAGGAACTCACACCCAAGGACCCCATACCTACAGTAGAAAGGAGGCTTGCATCCTACTGCAACGAAACCACAGTTTTCCTGTTACACTGCAGGATTTTAGAATAGGCTTTAGCCTATTCTAGCCCGATAGCCTACATAGAGCATTTCAAATTTGAGGGAGTTCGCTACATGGAGAACACTTTGTGAAGAAAAGTTGATTCAGGCAAGGGACCAGGGTAGAGCTAGAGTCTCTTTTGACTTGTTAGAAATCAGAAGACTTCAGGCTGATTGTTCACCTGCAAAGAAGACCTGATGGCACAAGCCTTGCTTTCCCATATTAAAAGCTCTTAGTCATGCTGCCCTGAAGCTACCTAAATAACTCTCTTTTTGACTGGCCTCTAGTCACTGTAGTTAGCCCTCTGGAACAAAAAGCAGTTTTCTCTAAAGAAACACGGTGCTTCCATAGTATGGGTGGGAGCTCATCCTGTCAGGCTCTAGAGCTAAAGGGAAAGTTGACGTGAGTACCTGCCTCACGCTAAGGCCTGAAAAGCCCTGCTGAAGCGAAAGCGTGTTGCAGTTTCCATTAGCTAGTATTCGCAGTTCTGCTTTACTTTAACGTTTCTCCGCTTTTCCAGACACTTAGGACCCTCGTGTGGGCACCCCACTGCCTACAAATACAGTGAGTACCAGCAGGTTCCACTGCCCTTCTAAGAAACTTCCAGGCCGTAAGTCTTTCCAAGTCACTCTGCATTCAGAGAGCAGGGCAATACACTGCACCCTTCCTTGGGAAAGCTAGATGTCCTCAGCACACCAACAGCTCCAGGGATTCTGTTCTCTCACGTCCTACATGCCATGGAAGTCTGCCTCATTGTCCTCATTTGAGCTGCACTTAGCAACACAATCTGCTTCACCTCTGTTCTAGGAACTCACACCCAAGGACCCCATACCTACAGTAGAAACGAGGCTTGCATTCCTACTGCAACGAAACCACTGTTTCCTGTTACACTGTAGGATTTTGAATAGGCTAAGGACCGATAGCCTACTCAAAGTGTTCCAAGGATGAGTGAGTTCGCTACATGCAGAACACTTTGGGAAGTAATGTTGATTCAGGCAAGGGAACAGGGTGTAGCTAGAGTCTCTTTTGACTTGTTGGAAATCAGAAGGGTTTAGACTTCGTGTTCATCGCAAAAGATGACCTGATGGCACAAGCCTTGTTTCCCATATTAAAAGCTCTATTCAGGCTGCCCTGAAGCTACCTAAATACGTCTATTTCTGACTGGCCTCTAGTCACTGTAGTTACACTCTGGACGAAAAGGTTTCTCTAACGAAGCACGATGCTTCCATAGCATGGGTGGTAGCTCATCCCGTCAGGCTCTAGAGCTAAAGGGAAACTTGACGTCAGTACTTGCCTCACGCTAAGGCCTGAAGAGCCCTGCTGAAGCGAAAGCGTGTTGCAGTTTACATTAGCTCGTATTCGCAGTTCTGCTTTACTTTAACGTTTCTACGGTTTTCCAGACTCTTTGGACCCTCGTGTGGGCACCCCATTGCCTACCAATACAGTGAGTACCAGCAGGCCGTACTGCCCTTCTAAGAAACATCCAGGCCGTAAGCCTTTCCAAGTCCCTCTATGTGTTCAGAGAGTAGGGCAATACACTGCACCCTTCCTTGGGAAAGCTAGATGTCCTCAGCACACCAACAGCTCCAGGGATTCTGTTCTCTCACGTCCTACATGCCATGGAGTCTGCCTCATTGTCCGATTTTGAGCTGCTCTTAGAAACACAATCTGCTTCGCCTTTCTTCCAGGAACTCACACCCAAGGACCCCATACCTACAGTAGAAAGGAGGCTTGCATCCTACTGCAACGAAACCACAGTTTTCCTGTTACACTGCAGGATTTTAGAATAGGCTTTAGCCTATTCTAGCCCGATAGCCTACATAGAGCATTTCAAATTTGAGGGAGTTCGCTATATGTAGAACACTTTGTGAAGAAAAGTTGATTCAGGCAAGGGACCAGGGTAGAGCTAGAGTCTCTTTTGACTTGTTAGAAATCAGAAGACTTCAGGCTGATTGTTCACCTGCAAAGAAGACCTGATGGCACAAGCCTTGCTTTCCCATATTAAAAGCTCTTAGTCATGCTGCCCTGAAGCTACCTAAATAACTCTCTTTTTGACTGGCCTCTAGTCACTGTAGTTAGCCCTCTGGAACAAAAAGCAGTTTTCTCTAAAGAAACACGGTGCTTCCATAGTATGGGTGGGAGCTCATCCTGTCAGGCTCTAGAGCTAAAGGGAAACTTGACGTGAGTACCTGCCTCACGCTAAGGCCTGAAAAGCCCTGCTGAAGCGAAAGCGTGTTGCAGTTTCCATTAGCTAGTATTCGCAGTTCTGCTTTACTTTAACGTTTCTCCGCTTTTCCAGACACTTAGGACCCTCGTGTGGGCACCCCACTGCCTACAAATACAGTGAGTACCAGCAGGTTCCACTGCCCTTCTAAGAAACTTCCAGGCCGTAAGTCTTTCCAAGTCACTCTGCATTCAGAGAGCAGGGCAATACACTGCACCCTTCCTTGGGAAAGCTAGATGTCCTCAGCACACCAACAGCTCCAGGGATTCTGTTCTCTCACGTCCTACATGCCATGGAAGTCTGCCTCATTGTCCTCATTTGAGCTGCACTTAGCAACACAATCTGATTCGCCTTTCTTCTAGGAACTCACACTCAAGGACCCCATACCTACAGGAGAAAGGAGGCTTGCATTCCTTCTGCAACCAAAGCACAGTTGTTCCTGTTACCCTGCAGGATTTTAGAATAGCCTAAGGACCGATAGCCTACATAGAGCATTTCAAATTTGAGGCAGTTCGCTACATGTAGAACACTTTGTGAAGAAAAGTTGATTCAGGCAAGGGACAAGGGTAGAGCTAGAGTCTCTTTTGACTTGTTAGAAATCAGAAGGCTTCAGGCTGATGGTTCACCGGCAAAGAAACCTGATGGCACGAGCCTTGCTTTCCCTTCTTAAAAGCTCTTAGTCATGCTGCCCTGAAGCTACCTAAATAACTCTCTTTTTGACTGGCCTCTAGTCACTGTAGTTAGCCCTCTGGAACAAAAAGCAGTTTTCTCTAAGGAAACACGGTGCTTCCATAGTATGGGTGGGAGCTCATCTTATCAGGCTCTAGAGCTAAAGGGAAACTTGACGTGAGTACTTGCCTCACGCTAAGGCCTGAGGAGCCCTGCTGAAGCGAAAGCGTGTTGCAGTTTGCATCAGCTCGTATTCGAAGTTCTGCTTTACTTTAACGTTTCTACACATTTCCAGACACTTAGGAACCTCGTGTGGGCACCCCATTGCCTACAAATACAGTGAGTAGCAGCAGGCTCCACTGCCCTTCAAAGAAACATCCAGGCCGTAAGCCTTTCCAAGTCACTCTATGTATTCAGAGACTAGGGCAATACACTGCACCCTTCCTTGGGAACGCTAGATGTCCTCAGCACACCAACAGCTCCAGGGATTCTGTTCTCTCACGTCCTACATGCCATGGAAGTCTGCCTCATTGTCCTCATTTGAGCTGCACTTAGCAACACAATCTGCTTCACCTCTGTTCTAGGAACTCACACCCAAGGACCCCATACCTACAGTAGAAACGAGGCTTGCATTCCTACTGCAACGAAACCACTGTTTCCTGTTACCCTGCAGGATTTTGAATAGGCTAAGGACCGATAGCCTACTCAAAGTGTTCCAAGGATGAGTGAGTTCGCTACATGCAGAACACTTTGGGAAGTAATGTTGATTCAGGCAAGGGAACAGGGTGTAGCTAGAGTCTCTTTTGACTTGTTGGAAATCAGAAGGGTTTAGACTTCGTGTTCACCGCAAAAGATGACCTGATGGCACAAGCCTTGTTTCCCATATTAAAAGCTCTATTCAGGCTGCCCTGAAGCTACCTAAATACGTCTATTTCTGACTGGCCTCTAGTCACTGTAGTTACACTCTGGACGAAAAGGTTTCTCTAACGAAGCACGATGCTTCCATAGCATGGGTGGTAGCTCATCCCGTCAGGCTCTAGAGCTAAAGGGAAACTTGACGTCAGTACTTGCCTCACGCTAAGGCCTGAAGAGCCCTGCTGAAGCGAAAGCGTGTTGCAGTTTACATTAGCTCGTATTCGCAGTTCTGCTTTACTTTAACGTTTCTACGGTTTTCCAGACTCTTTGGACCCTCGTGTGGGCACCCCATTGCCTACCAATACAGTGAGTACCAGCAGGCCGTACTGCCCTTCTAAGAAACATCCAGGCCGTAAGCCTTTCCAAGTCCCTCTATGTGTTCAGAGAGTAGGGCAATACACTGCACCCTTCCTTGGGAAAGCTAGATGTCCTCAGCACACCAACAGCTCCAGGGATTCTGTTCTCTCACGTCCTACATGCCATGGAGTCTGCCTCATTGTCCGATTTTGAGCTGCTCTTAGAAACACAATCTGCTTCGCCTTTCTTCCAGGAACTCACACCCAAGGACCCCATACCTACAGTAGAAAGGAGGCTTGCATCCTACTGCAACGAAACCACAGTTTTCCTGTTACACTGCAGGATTTTAGAATAGGCTTTAGCCTATTCTAGCCCGATAGCCTACATAGAGCATTTCAAATTTGAGGGAGTTCGCTATATGTAGAACACTTTGTGAAGAAAAGTTGATTCAGGCAAGGGACCAGGGTAGAGCTAGAGTCTCTTTTGACTTGTTAGAAATCAGAAGACTTCAGGCTGATTGTTCACCTGCAAAGAAGACCTGATGGCACAAGCCTTGCTTTCCCATATTAAAAGCTCTTAGTCATGCTGCCCTGAAGCTACCTAAATAACTCTCTTTTTGACTGGCCTCTAGTCACTGTAGTTAGCCCTCTGGAACAAAAAGCAGTTTTCTCTAAAGAAACACGGTGCTTCCATAGTATGGGTGGGAGCTCATCCTGTCAGGCTCTAGAGCTAAAGGGAAACTTGACGTGAGTACCTGCCTCACGCTAAGGCCTGAAAAGCCCTGCTGAAGCGAAAGCGTGTTGCAGTTTCCATTAGCTAGTATTCGCAGTTCTGCTTTACTTTAACGTTTCTCCGCTTTTCCAGACACTTAGGACCCTCGTGTGGGCACCCCACTGCCTACAAATACAGTGAGTACCAGCAGGTTCCACTGCCCTTCTAAGAAACTTCCAGGCCGTAAGTCTTTCCAAGTCACTCTGCATTCAGAGAGCAGGGCAATACACTGCACCCTTCCTTGGGAAAGCTAGATGTCCTCAGCACACCAACAGCTCCAGGGATTCTGTTCTCTCACGTCCTACATGCCATGGAAGTCTGCCTCATTGTCCTCATTTGAGCTGCACTTAGCAACACAATCTGATTCGCCTTTCTTCTAGGAACTCACACTCAAGGACCCCATACCTACAGGAGAAAGGAGGCTTGCATTCCTTCTGCAACCAAAGCACAGTTGTTCCTGTTACCCTGCAGGATTTTAGAATAGCCTAAGGACCGATAGCCTACATAGAGCATTTCAAATTTGAGGCAGTTCGCTACATGTAGAACACTTTGTGAAGAAAAGTTGATTCAGGCAAGGGACAAGGGTAGAGCTAGAGTCTCTTTTGACTTGTTAGAAATCAGAAGGCTTCAGGCTGATGGTTCACCGGCAAAGAAACCTGATGGCACGAGACTTGCTTTCCCTTCTTAAAAGCTCTTAGTCATGCTGCCCTGAAGCTACCTAAATAACTCTCTTTTTGACTGGCCTCTAGTCACTGTAGTTAGCCCTCTGGAACAAAAAGCAGTTTTCTCTAAGGAAACACGGTGCTTCCATAGTATGGGTGGGAGCTCATCTTATCAGGCTCTAGAGCTAAAGGGAAACTTGACGTGAGTACTTGCCTCACGCTAAGGCCTGAGGAGCCCTGCTGAAGCGAAAGCGTGTTGCAGTTTGCATCAGCTCGTATTCGAAGTTCTGCTTTACTTTAACGTTTCTACACATTTCCAGACACTTAGGAACCTCGTGTGGGCACCCCATTGCCTACAAATACAGTGAGTAGCAGCAGGCTCCACTGCCCTTCAAAGAAACATCCAGGCCGTAAGCCTTTCCAAGTCACTCTATGTATTCAGAGACTAGGGCAATACACTGCACCCTTCCTTGGGAACGCTAGATGTCCTCAGCACACCAACAGCTCCAGGGATTCTGTTCTCTCACGTCCTACATGCCATGGAAGTCTGCCTCATTGTCCTCATTTGAGCTGCACTTAGCAACACAATCTGCTTCACCTCTGTTCTAGGAACTCACACCCAAGGACCCCATACCTACAGTAGAAACGAGGCTTGCATTCCTACTGCAACGAAACCACTGTTTCCTGTTACCCTGCAGGATTTTGAATAGGCTAAGGACCGATAGCCTACTCAAAGTGTTCCAAGGATGAGTGAGTTCGCTACATGCAGAACACTTTGGGAAGTAATGTTGATTCAGGCAAGGGAACAGGGTGTAGCTAGAGTCTCTTTTGACTTGTTGGAAATCAGAAGGGTTTAGACTTCGTGTTCACCGCAAAAGATGACCTGATGGCACAAGCCTTGTTTCCCATATTAAAAGCTCTATTCAGGCTGCCCTGAAGCTACCTAAATACGTCTATTTCTGACTGGCCTCTAGTCACTGTAGTTACACTCTGGACGAAAAGGTTTCTCTAACGAAGCACGATGCTTCCATAGCATGGGTGGTAGCTCATCCCGTCAGGCTCTAGAGCTAAAGGGAAACTTGACGTCAGTACTTGCCTCACGCTAAGGCCTGAAGAGCCCTGCTGAAGCGAAAGCGTGTTGCAGTTTACATTAGCTCGTATTCGCAGTTCTGCTTTACTTTAACGTTTCTACGGTTTTCCAGACTCTTTGGACCCTCGTGTGGGCACCCCATTGCCTACCAATACAGTGAGTACCAGCAGGCCGTACTGCCCTTCTAAGAAACATCCAGGCCGTAAGCCTTTCCAAGTCCCTCTATGTGTTCAGAGAGTAGGGCAATACACTGCACCCTTCCTTGGGAAAGCTAGATGTCCTCAGCACACCAACAGCTCCAGGGATTCTGTTCTCTCACGTCCTACATGCCATGGAGTCTGCCTCATTGTCCGATTTTGAGCTGCTCTTAGAAACACAATCTGCTTCGCCTTTCTTCCAGGAACTCACACCCAAGGACCCCATACCTACAGTAGAAAGGAGGCTTGCATCCTACTGCAACGAAACCACAGTTTTCCTGTTACACTGCAGGATTTTAGAATAGGCTTTAGCCTATTCTAGCCCGATAGCCTACATAGAGCATTTCAAATTTGAGGGAGTTCGCTATATGTAGAACACTTTGTGAAGAAAAGTTGATTCAGGCAAGGGACCAGGGTAGAGCTAGAGTCTCTTTTGACTTGTTAGAAATCAGAAGACTTCAGGCTGATTGTTCACCTGCAAAGAAGACCTGATGGCACAAGCCTTGCTTTCCCATATTAAAAGCTCTTAGTCATGCTGCCCTGAAGCTACCTAAATAACTCTCTTTTTGACTGGCCTCTAGTCACTGTAGTTAGCCCTCTGGAACAAAAAGCAGTTTTCTCTAAAGAAACACGGTGCTTCCATAGTATGGGTGGGAGCTCATCCTGTCAGGCTCTAGAGCTAAAGGGAAACTTGACGTGAGTACCTGCCTCACGCTAAGGCCTGAAAAGCCCTGCTGAAGCGAAAGCGTGTTGCAGTTTCCATTAGCTAGTATTCGCAGTTCTGCTTTACTTTAACGTTTCTCCGCTTTTCCAGACACTTAGGACCCTCGTGTGGGCACCCCACTGCCTACAAATACAGTGAGTACCAGCAGGTTCCACTGCCCTTCTAAGAAACTTCCAGGCCGTAAGTCTTTCCAAGTCACTCTGCATTCAGAGAGCAGGGCAATACACTGCACCCTTCCTTGGGAAAGCTAGATGTCCTCAGCACACCAACAGCTCCAGGGATTCTGTTCTCTCACGTCCTACATGCCATGGAAGTCTGCCTCATTGTCCTCATTTGAGCTGCACTTAGCAACACAATCTGATTCGCCTTTCTTCTAGGAACTCACACTCAAGGACCCCATACCTACAGGAGAAAGGAGGCTTGCATTCCTTCTGCAACCAAAGCACAGTTGTTCCTGTTACCCTGCAGGATTTTAGAATAGCCTAAGGACCGATAGCCTACATAGAGCATTTCAAATTTGAGGCAGTTCGCTACATGTAGAACACTTTGTGAAGAAAAGTTGATTCAGGCAAGGGACAAGGGTAGAGCTAGAGTCTCTTTTGACTTGTTAGAAATCAGAAGGCTTCAGGCTGATGGTTCACCGGCAAAGAAACCTGATGGCACGAGACTTGCTTTCCCTTCTTAAAAGCTCTTAGTCATGCTGCCCTGAAGCTACCTAAATAACTCTCTTTTTGACTGGCCTCTAGTCACTGCAGTTAGCCCTCTGGAACAAAAAGCAGTTTTCTCTAAGGAAACACGGTGCTTCCATAGTATGGGTGGGAGCTCATCTTATCAGGCTCTAGAGCTAAAGGGAAACTTGACGTGAGTACTTGCCTCACGCTAAGGCCTGAGGAGCCCTGCTGAAGCGAAAGCGTGTTGCAGTTTGCATCAGCTCGTATTCGAAGTTCTGCTTTACTTTAACGTTTCTACACATTTCCAGACACTTAGGAACCTCGTGTGGGCACCCCATTGCCTACAAATACAGTGAGTAGCAGCAGGCTCCACTGCCCTTCAAAGAAACATCCAGGCCGTAAGCCTTTCCAAGTCACTCTATGTATTCAGAGACTAGGGCAATACACTGCACCCTTCCTTGGGAACGCTAGATGTCCTCAGCACACCAACAGCTCCAGGGATTCTGTTCTCTCACGTCCTACATGCCATGGAAGTCTGCCTCATTGTCCTCATTTGAGCTGCACTTAGCAACACAATCTGCTTCACCTCTGTTCTAGGAACTCACACCCAAGGACCCCATACCTACAGTAGAAACGAGGCTTGCATTCCTACTGCAACGAAACCACCGTTTCCTGTTACACTGCAGGATTTTGAATAGGCTAAGGACCGATAGCCTACTCAAAGTGTTCCAAGGATGAGTGAGTTCGCTACATGCAGAACACTTTGGGAAGTAATGTTGATTCAGGCAAGGGAACAGGGTGTAGCTAGAGTCTCTTTTGACTTGTTGGAAATCAGAAGGGTTTAGACTTCGTGTTCACCGCAAAAGATGACCTGATGGCACAAGCCTTGTTTCCCATATTAAAAGCTCTATTCAGGCTGCCCTGAAGCTACCTAAATACGTCTATTTCTGACTGGCCTCTAGTCACTGTAGTTACACTCTGGACGAAAAGGTTTCTCTAACGAAGCACGATGCTTCCATAGCATGGGTGGTAGCTCATCCCGTCAGGCTCTAGAGCTAAAGGGAAACTTGACGTCAGTACTTGCCTCACGCTAAGGCCTGAAGAGCCCTGCTGAAGCGAAAGCGTGTTGCAGTTTACATTAGCTCGTATTCGCAGTTCTGCTTTACTTTAACGTTTCTACGGTTTTCCAGACTCTTTGGACCCTCGTGTGGGCACCCCATTGCCTACCAATACAGTGAGTACCAGCAGGCCGTACTGCCCTTCTAAGAAACATCCAGGCCGTAAGCCTTTCCAAGTCCCTCTATGTGTTCAGAGAGTAGGGCAATACACTGCACCCTTCCTTGGGAAAGCTAGATGTCCTCAGCACACCAACAGCTCCAGGGATTCTGTTCTCTCACGTCCTACATGCCATGGAGTCTGCCTCATTGTCCGATTTTGAGCTGCTCTTAGAAACACAATCTGCTTCGCCTTTCTTCCAGGAACTCACACCCAAGGACCCCATACCTACAGTAGAAAGGAGGCTTGCATCCTACTGCAACGAAACCACAGTTTTCCTGTTACACTGCAGGATTTTAGAATAGGCTTTAGCCTATTCTAGCCCGATAGCCTACATAGAGCATTTCAAATTTGAGGGAGTTCGCTATATGTAGAACACTTTGTGAAGAAAAGTTGATTCAGGCAAGGGACCAGGGTAGAGCTAGAGTCTCTTTTGACTTGTTAGAAATCAGAAGACTTCAGACTGATTGTTCACCTGCAAAGAAGACCTGATGGCACAAGCCTTGCTTTCCCATATTAAAAGCTCTTAGTCATGCTGCCCTGAAGCTACCTAAATAACTCTCTTTTTGACTGGCCTCTAGTCACTGTAGTTAGCCCTCTGGAACAAAAAGCAGTTTTCTCTAAAGAAACACGGTGCTTCCATAGTATGGGTGGGAGCTCATCCTGTCAGGCTCTAGAGCTAAAGGGAAACTTGACGTGAGTACCTGCCTCACGCTAAGGCCTGAAAAGCCCTGCTGAAGCGAAAGCGTGTTGCAGTTTCCATTAGCTAGTATTCGCAGTTCTGCTTTACTTTAACGTTTCTCCGCTTTTCCAGACACTTAGGACCCTCGTGTGGGCACCCCACTGCCTACAAATACAGTGAGTACCAGCAGGTTCCACTGCCCTTCTAAGAAACTTCCAGGCCGTAAGTCTTTCCAAGTCACTCTGCATTCAGAGAGCAGGGCAATACACTGCACCCTTCCTTGGGAAAGCTAGATGTCCTCAGCACACCAACAGCTCCAGGGATTCTGTTCTCTCACGTCCTACATGCCATGGAAGTCTGCCTCATTGTCCTCATTTGAGCTGCACTTAGCAACACAATCTGCTTCACCTCTGTTCTAGGAACTCACACCCAAGGACCCCATACCTACAGTAGAAACGAGGCTTGCATTCCTACTGCAACGAAACCACTGTTTCCTGTTACACTGTAGGATTTTGAATAGGCTAAGGACCGATAGCCTACTCAAAGTGTTCCAAGGATGAGTGAGTTCGCTACATGCAGAACACTTTGGGAAGTAATGTTGATTCAGGCAAGGGAACAGGGTGTAGCTAGAGTCTCTTTTGACTTGTTGGAAATCAGAAGGGTTTAGACTTCGTGTTCATCGCAAAAGATGACCTGATGGCACAAGCCTTGTTTCCCATATTAAAAGCTCTATTCAGGCTGCCCTGAAGCTACCTAAATACGTCTATTTCTGACTGGCCTCTAGTCACTGTAGTTACACTCTGGACGAAAAGGTTTCTCTAACGAAGCACGATGCTTCCATAGCATGGGTGGTAGCTCATCCCGTCAGGCTCTAGAGCTAAAGGGAAACTTGACGTCAGTACTTGCCTCACGCTAAGGCCTGAAGAGCCCTGCTGAAGCGAAAGCGTGTTGCAGTTTACATTAGCTCGTATTCGCAGTTCTGCTTTACTTTAACGTTTCTACGGTTTTCCAGACTCTTTGGACCCTCGTGTGGGCACCCCATTGCCTACCAATACAGTGAGTACCAGCAGGCCGTACTGCCCTTCTAAGAAACATCCAGGCCGTAAGCCTTTCCAAGTCCCTCTATGTGTTCAGAGAGTAGGGCAATACACTGCACCCTTCCTTGGGAAAGCTAGATGTCCTCAGCACACCAACAGCTCCAGGGATTCTGTTCTCTCACGTCCTACATGCCATGGAGTCTGCCTCATTGTCCGATTTTGAGCTGCTCTTAGAAACACAATCTGCTTCGCCTTTCTTCCAGGAACTCACACCCAAGGACCCCATACCTACAGTAGAAAGGAGGCTTGCATCCTACTGCAACGAAACCACAGTTTTCCTGTTACACTGCAGGATTTTAGAATAGGCTTTAGCCTATTCTAGCCCGATAGCCTACATAGAGCATTTCAAATTTGAGGGAGTTCGCTATATGTAGAACACTTTGTGAAGAAAAGTTGATTCAGGCAAGGGACCAGGGTAGAGCTAGAGTCTCTTTTGACTTGTTAGAAATCAGAAGACTTCAGGCTGATTGTTCACCTGCAAAGAAGACCTGATGGCACAAGCCTTGCTTTCCCATATTAAAAGCTCTTAGTCATGCTGCCCTGAAGCTACCTAAATAACTCTCTTTTTGACTGGCCTCTAGTCACTGTAGTTAGCCCTCTGGAACAAAAAGCAGTTTTCTCTAAAGAAACACGGTGCTTCCATAGTATGGGTGGGAGCTCATCCTGTCAGGCTCTAGAGCTAAAGGGAAACTTGACGTGAGTACCTGCCTCACGCTAAGGCCTGAAAAGCCCTGCTGAAGCGAAAGCGTGTTGCAGTTTCCATTAGCTAGTATTCGCAGTTCTGCTTTACTTTAACGTTTCTCCGCTTTTCCAGACACTTAGGACCCTCGTGTGGGCACCCCACTGCCTACAAATACAGTGAGTACCAGCAGGTTCCACTGCCCTTCTAAGAAACTTCCAGGCCGTAAGTCTTTCCAAGTCACTCTGCATTCAGAGAGCAGGGCAATACACTGCACCCTTCCTTGGGAAAGCTAGATGTCCTCAGCACACCAACAGCTCCAGGGATTCTGTTCTCTCACGTCCTACATGCCATGGAAGTCTGCCTCATTGTCCTCATTTGAGCTGCACTTAGCAACACAATCTGATTCGCCTTTCTTCTAGGAACTCACACTCAAGGACCCCATACCTACAGGAGAAAGGAGGCTTGCATTCCTTCTGCAACCAAAGCACAGTTGTTCCTGTTACCCTGCAGGATTTTAGAATAGCCTAAGGACCGATAGCCTACATAGAGCATTTCAAATTTGAGGCAGTTCGCTACATGTAGAACACTTTGTGAAGAAAAGTTGATTCAGGCAAGGGACAAGGGTAGAGCTAGAGTCTCTTTTGACTTGTTAGAAATCAGAAGGCTTCAGGCTGATGGTTCACCGGCAAAGAAACCTGATGGCACGAGCCTTGCTTTCCCTTCTTAAAAGCTCTTAGTCATGCTGCCCTGAAGCTACCTAAATAACTCTCTTTTTGACTGGCCTCTAGTCACTGTAGTTAGCCCTCTGGAACAAAAAGCAGTTTTCTCTAAGGAAACACGGTGCTTCCATAGTATGGGTGGGAGCTCATCTTATCAGGCTCTAGAGCTAAAGGGAAACTTGACGTGAGTACTTGCCTCACGCTAAGGCCTGAGGAGCCCTGCTGAAGCGAAAGCGTGTTGCAGTTTGCATCAGCTCGTATTCGAAGTTCTGCTTTACTTTAACGTTTCTACACATTTCCAGACACTTAGGAACCTCGTGTGGGCACCCCATTGCCTACAAATACAGTGAGTAGCAGCAGGCTCCACTGCCCTTCAAAGAAACATCCAGGCCGTAAGCCTTTCCAAGTCACTCTATGTATTCAGAGACTAGGGCAATACACTGCACCCTTCCTTGGGAACGCTAGATGTCCTCAGCACACCAACAGCTCCAGGGATTCTGTTCTCTCACGTCCTACATGCCATGGAAGTCTGCCTCATTGTCCTCATTTGAGCTGCACTTAGCAACACAATCTGCTTCACCTCTGTTCTAGGAACTCACACCCAAGGACCCCATACCTACAGTAGAAACGAGGCTTGCATTCCTACTGCAACGAAACCACTGTTTCCTGTTACCCTGCAGGATTTTGAATAGGCTAAGGACCGATAGCCTACTCAAAGTGTTCCAAGGATGAGTGAGTTCGCTACATGCAGAACACTTTGGGAAGTAATGTTGATTCAGGCAAGGGAACAGGGTGTAGCTAGAGTCTCTTTTGACTTGTTGGAAATCAGAAGGGTTTAGACTTCGTGTTCACCGCAAAAGATGACCTGATGGCACAAGCCTTGTTTCCCATATTAAAAGCTCTATTCAGGCTGCCCTGAAGCTACCTAAATACGTCTATTTCTGACTGGCCTCTAGTCACTGTAGTTACACTCTGGACGAAAAGGTTTCTCTAACGAAGCACGATGCTTCCATAGCATGGGTGGTAGCTCATCCCGTCAGGCTCTAGAGCTAAAGGGAAACTTGACGTCAGTACTTGCCTCACGCTAAGGCCTGAAGAGCCCTGCTGAAGCGAAAGCGTGTTGCAGTTTACATTAGCTCGTATTCGCAGTTCTGCTTTACTTTAACGTTTCTACGGTTTTCCAGACTCTTTGGACCCTCGTGTGGGCACCCCATTGCCTACCAATACAGTGAGTACCAGCAGGCCGTACTGCCCTTCTAAGAAACATCCAGGCCGTAAACCTTTCCAAGTCCCTCTATGTGTTCAGAGAGTAGGGCAATACACTGCACCCTTCCTTGGGAAAGCTAGATGTCCTCAGCACACCAACAGCTCCAGGGATTCTGTTCTCTCACGTCCTACATGCCATGGAGTCTGCCTCATTGTCCGATTTTGAGCTGCTCTTAGAAACACAATCTGCTTCGCCTTTCTTCCAGGAACTCACACCCAAGGACCCCATACCTACAGTAGAAAGGAGGCTTGCATCCTACTGCAACGAAACCACAGTTTTCCTGTTACACTGCAGGATTTTAGAATAGGCTTTAGCCTATTCTAGCCCGATAGCCTACATAGAGCATTTCAAATTTGAGGGAGTTCGCTATATGTAGAACACTTTGTGAAGAAAAGTTGATTCAGGCAAGGGACCAGGGTAGAGCTAGAGTCTCTTTTGACTTGTTAGAAATCAGAAGACTTCAGGCTGATTGTTCACCTGCAAAGAAGACCTGATGGCACAAGCCTTGCTTTCCCATATTAAAAGCTCTTAGTCATGCTGCCCTGAAGCTACCTAAATAACTCTCTTTTTGACTGGCCTCTAGTCACTGTAGTTAGCCCTCTGGAACAAAAAGCAGTTTTCTCTAAAGAAACACGGTGCTTCCATAGTATGGGTGGGAGCTCATCCTGTCAGGCTCTAGAGCTAAAGGGAAACTTGACGTGAGTACCTGCCTCACGCTAAGGCCTGAAAAGCCCTGCTGAAGCGAAAGCGTGTTGCAGTTTCCATTAGCTAGTATTCGCAGTTCTGCTTTACTTTAACGTTTCTCCGCTTTTCCAGACACTTAGGACCCTCGTGTGGGCACCCCACTGCCTACAAATACAGTGAGTACCAGCAGGTTCCACTGCCCTTCTAAGAAACTTCCAGGCCGTAAGTCTTTCCAAGTCACTCTGCATTCAGAGAGCAGGGCAATACACTGCACCCTTCCTTGGGAAAGCTAGATGTCCTCAGCACACCAACAGCTCCAGGGATTCTGTTCTCTCACGTCCTACATGCCATGGAAGTCTGCCTCATTGTCCTCATTTGAGCTGCACTTAGCAACACAATCTGATTCGCCTTTCTTCTAGGAACTCACACTCAAGGACCCCATACCTACAGGAGAAAGGAGGCTTGCATTCCTTCTGCAACCAAAGCACAGTTGTTCCTGTTACCCTGCAGGATTTTAGAATAGCCTAAGGACCGATAGCCTACATAGAGCATTTCAAATTTGAGGCAGTTCGCTACATGTAGAACACTTTGTGAAGAAAAGTTGATTCAGGCAAGGGACAAGGGTAGAGCTAGAGTCTCTTTTGACTTGTTAGAAATCAGAAGGCTTCAGGCTGATGGTTCACCGGCAAAGAAACCTGATGGCACGAGCCTTGCTTTCCCTTCTTAAAAGCTCTTAGTCATGCTGCCCTGAAGCTACCTAAATAACTCTCTTTTTGACTGGCCTCTAGTCACTGTAGTTAGCCCTCTGGAACAAAAAGCAGTTTTCTCTAAGGAAACACGGTGCTTCCATAGTATGGGTGGGAGCTCATCTTATCAGGCTCTAGAGCTAAAGGGAAACTTGACGTGAGTACTTGCCTCACGCTAAGGCCTGAGGAGCCCTGCTGAAGCGAAAGCGTGTTGCAGTTTGCATCAGCTCGTATTCGAAGTTCTGCTTTACTTTAACGTTTCTACACATTTCCAGACACTTAGGAACCTCGTGTGGGCACCCCATTGCCTACAAATACAGTGAGTAGCAGCAGGCTCCACTGCCCTTCAAAGAAACATCCAGGCCGTAAGCCTTTCCAAGTCACTCTATGTATTCAGAGACTAGGGCAATACACTGCACCCTTCCTTGGGAACGCTAGATGTCCTCAGCACACCAACAGCTCCAGGGATTCTGTTCTCTCACGTCCTACATGCCATGGAAGTCTGCCTCATTGTCCTCATTTGAGCTGCACTTAGCAACACAATCTGCTTCACCTCTGTTCTAGGAACTCACACCCAAGGACCCCATACCTACAGTAGAAACGAGGCTTGCATTCCTACTGCAACGAAACCACTGTTTCCTGTTACCCTGCAGGATTTTGAATAGGCTAAGGACCGATAGCCTACTCAAAGTGTTCCAAGGATGAGTGAGTTCGCTACATGCAGAACACTTTGGGAAGTAATGTTGATTCAGGCAAGGGAACAGGGTGTAGCTAGAGTCTCTTTTGACTTGTTGGAAATCAGAAGGGTTTAGACTTCGTGTTCACCGCAAAAGATGACCTGATGGCACAAGCCTTGTTTCCCATATTAAAAGCTCTATTCAGGCTGCCCTGAAGCTACCTAAATACGTCTATTTCTGACTGGCCTCTAGTCACTGTAGTTACACTCTGGACGAAAAGGTTTCTCTAACGAAGCACGATGCTTCCATAGCATGGGTGGTAGCTCATCCCGTCAGGCTCTAGAGCTAAAGGGAAACTTGACGTCAGTACTTGCCTCACGCTAAGGCCTGAAGAGCCCTGCTGAAGCGAAAGCGTGTTGCAGTTTACATTAGCTCGTATTCGCAGTTCTGCTTTACTTTAACGTTTCTACGGTTTTCCAGACTCTTTGGACCCTCGTGTGGGCACCCCATTGCCTACCAATACAGTGAGTACCAGCAGGCCGTACTGCCCTTCTAAGAAACATCCAGGCCGTAAACCTTTCCAAGTCCCTCTATGTGTTCAGAGAGTAGGGCAATACACTGCACCCTTCCTTGGGAAAGCTAGATGTCCTCAGCACACCAACAGCTCCAGGGATTCTGTTCTCTCACGTCCTACATGCCATGGAGTCTGCCTCATTGTCCGATTTTGAGCTGCTCTTAGAAACACAATCTGCTTCGCCTTTCTTCCAGGAACTCACACCCAAGGACCCCATACCTACAGTAGAAAGGAGGCTTGCATCCTACTGCAACGAAACCACAGTTTTCCTGTTACACTGCAGGATTTTAGAATAGGCTTTAGCCTATTCTAGCCCGATAGCCTACATAGAGCATTTCAAATTTGAGGGAGTTCGCTATATGTAGAACACTTTGTGAAGAAAAGTTGATTCAGGCAAGGGACCAGGGTAGAGCTAGAGTCTCTTTTGACTTGTTAGAAATCAGAAGACTTCAGGCTGATTGTTCACCTGCAAAGAAGACCTGATGGCACAAGCCTTGCTTTCCCATATTAAAAGCTCTTAGTCATGCTGCCCTGAAGCTACCTAAATAACTCTCTTTTTGACTGGCCTCTAGTCACTGTAGTTAGCCCTCTGGAACAAAAAGCAGTTTTCTCTAAAGAAACACGGTGCTTCCATAGTATGGGTGGGAGCTCATCCTGTCAGGCTCTAGAGCTAAAGGGAAACTTGACGTGAGTACCTGCCTCACGCTAAGGCCTGAAAAGCCCTGCTGAAGCGAAAGCGTGTTGCAGTTTCCATTAGCTAGTATTCGCAGTTCTGCCTTACTTTAACGTTTCTCCGCTTTTCCAGACACTTAGGACCCTCGTGTGGGCACCCCACTGCCTACAAATACAGTGAGTACCAGCAGGTTCCACTGCCCTTCTAAGAAACTTCCAGGCCGTAAGTCTTTCCAAGTCACTCTGCATTCAGAGAGCAGGGCAATACACTGCACCCTTCCTTGGGAAAGCTAGATGTCCTCAGCACACCAACAGCTCCAGGGATTCTGTTCTCTCACGTCCTACATGCCATGGAAGTCTGCCTCATTGTCCTCATTTGAGCTGCACTTAGCAACACAATCTGCTTCACCTCTGTTCTAGGAACTCACACCCAAGGACCCCATACCTACAGTAGAAACGAGGCTTGCATTCCTACTGCAACGAAACCACTGTTTCCTGTTACACTGTAGGATTTTGAATAGGCTAAGGACCGATAGCCTACTCAAAGTGTTCCAAGGATGAGTGAGTTCGCTACATGCAGAACACTTTGGGAAGTAATGTTGATTCAGGCAAGGGAACAGGGTGTAGCTAGAGTCTCTTTTGACTTGTTGGAAATCAGAAGGGTTTAGACTTCGTGTTCATCGCAAAAGATGACCTGATGGCACAAGCCTTGTTTCCCATATTAAAAGCTCTATTCAGGCTGCCCTGAAGCTACCTAAATACGTCTATTTCTGACTGGCCTCTAGTCACTGTAGTTACACTCTGGACGAAAAGGTTTCTCTAACGAAGCACGATGCTTCCATAGCATGGGTGGTAGCTCATCCCGTCAGGCTCTAGAGCTAAAGGGAAACTTGACGTCAGTACTTGCCTCACGCTAAGGCCTGAAGAGCCCTGCTGAAGCGAAAGCGTGTTGCAGTTTACATTAGCTCGTATTCGCAGTTCTGCTTTACTTTAACGTTTCTACGGTTTTCCAGACTCTTTGGACCCTCGTGTGGGCACCCCATTGCCTACCAATACAGTGAGTACCAGCAGGCCGTACTGCCCTTCTAAGAAACATCCAGGCCGTAAGCCTTTCCAAGTCCCTCTATGTGTTCAGAGAGTAGGGCAATACACTGCACCCTTCCTTGGGAAAGCTAGATGTCCTCAGCACACCAACAGCTCCAGGGATTCTGTTCTCTCACGTCCTACATGCCATGGAGTCTGTCTCATTGTCCGATTTTGAGCTGCTCTTAGAAAAACAATCTGCTTCGCCTTTCTTCCAGGAACTCACACCCAAGGACCCCATACCTACAGTAGAAAGGAGGCTTGCATCCTACTGCAACGAAACCACAGTTTTCCTGTTACACTGCAGGATTTTAGAATAGGCTTTAGCCTATTCTAGCCCGATAGCCTACATAGAGCATTTCAAATTTGAGGGAGTTCGCTATATGTAGAACACTTTGTGAAGAAAAGTTGATTCAGGCAAGGGACCAGGGTAGAGCTAGAGTCTCTTTTGACTTGTTAGAAATCAGAAGACTTCAGGCTGATTGTTCACCTGCAAAGAAGACCTGATGGCACAAGCCTTGCTTTCCCATATTAAAAGCTCTTAGTCATGCTGCCCTGAAGCTACCTAAATAACTCTCTTTTTGACTGGCCTCTAGTCACTGTAGTTAGCCCTCTGGAACAAAAAGCAGTTTTCTCTAAAGAAACACGGTGCTTCCATAGTATGGGTGGGAGCTCATCCTGTCAGGCTCTAGAGCTAAAGGGAAACTTGACGTGAGTACCTGCCTCACGCTAAGGCCTGAAAAGCCCTGCTGAAGCGAAAGCGTGTTGCAGTTTCCATTAGCTAGTATTTGCAGTTCTGCTTTACTTTAACGTTTCTCCGCTTTTCCAGACACTTAGGACCCTCGTGTGGGCACCCCACTGCCTACAAATACAGTGAGTACCAGCAGGTTCCACTGCCCTTCTAAGAAACTTCCAGGCCGTAAGTCTTTCCAAGTCACTCTGCATTCAGAGAGCAGGGCAATACACTGCACCCTTCCTTGGGAAAGCTAGATGTCCTCAGCACACCAACAGCTCCAGGGATTCTGTTCTCTCACGTCCTACATGCCATGGAAGTCTGCCTCATTGTCCTCATTTGAGCTGCACTTAGCAACACAATCTGATTCGCCTTTCTTCTAGGAACTCACACTCAAGGACCCCATACCTACAGGAGAAAGGAGGCTTGCATTCCTTCTGCAACCAAAGCACAGTTGTTCCTGTTACCCTGCAGGATTTTAGAATAGCCTAAGGACCGATAGCCTACATAGAGCATTTCAAATTTGAGGCAGTTCGCTACATGTAGAACACTTTGTGAAGAAAAGTTGATTCAGGCAAGGGACAAGGGTAGAGCTAGAGTCTCTTTTGACTTGTTAGAAATCAGAAGGCTTCAGGCTGATGGTTCACCGGCAAAGAAACCTGATGGCACGAGCCTTGCTTTCCCTTCTTAAAAGCTCTTAGTCATGCTGCCCTGAAGCTACCTAAATAACTCTCTTTTTGACTGGCCTCTAGTCACTGTAGTTAGCCCTCTGGAACAAAAAGCAGTTTTCTCTAAGGAAACACGGTGCTTCCATAGTATGGGTGGGAGCTCATCTTATCAGGCTCTAGAGCTAAAGGGAAACTTGACGTGAGTACTTGCCTCACGCTAAGGCCTGAGGAGCCCTGCTGAAGCGAAAGCGTGTTGCAGTTTGCATCAGCTCGTATTCGAAGTTCTGCTTTACTTTAACGTTTCTACGGTTTTCCAGACACTTAGGACCCTCGTGTGGGCACCCCACTGCCTACAAATACAGTGAGTACCAGCAGGTTCCACTGCCCTTCTAAGAAACTTCCAGGCCGTAAGTCTTTCCAAGTCACTCTGCATTCAGAGAGCAGGGCAATACACTGCACCCTTCCTTGGGAAAGCTAGATGTCCTCAGCACACCAACAGCTCCAGGGATTCTGTTCTCTCACGTCCTACATGCCATGGAAGTCTGCCTCATTGTCCTCATTTGAGCTGCACTTAGCAACACAATCTGCTTCACCTCTGTTCTAGGAACTCACACCCAAGGACCCCATACCTACAGTAGAAACGAGGCTTGCATTCCTACTGCAACGAAACCACTGTTTCCTGTTACACTGCAGGATTTTGAATAGGCTAAGGACCGATAGCCTACTCAAAGTATTCCAAGGATGAGTGAGTTCGCTACATGCAGAACACTTTGGGAAGTAATGTTGATTCAGGCAAGGGAACAGGGTGTAGCTAGAGTCTCTTTTGACTTGTTGGAAATCAGAAGGGTTTAGACTTCGTGTTCACCGCAAAAGATGACCTGATGGCACAAGCCTTGTTTCCCATATTAAAAGCTCTATTCAGGCTGCCCTGAAGCTACCTAAATACGTCTATTTCTGACTGGCCTCTAGTCACTGTAGTTACACTCTGGACGAAAAGGTTTCTCTAACGAAGCACGATGCTTCCATAGCATGGGTGGTAGCTCATCCCGTCAGGCTCTAGAGCTAAAGGGAAACTTGACGTCAGTACTTGCCTCACGCTAAGGCCTGAAGAGCCCTGCTGAAGCGAAAGCGTGTTGCAGTTTACATTAGCTCGTATTCGCAGTTCTGCTTTACTTTAACGTTTCTACGGTTTTCCAGACTCTTTGGACCCTCGTGTGGGCACCCCATTGCCTACCAATACAGTGAGTACCAGCAGGCCGTACTGCCCTTCTAAGAAACATCCAGGCCGTAAACCTTTCCAAGTCCCTCTATGTGTTCAGAGAGTAGGGCAATACACTGCACCCTTCCTTGGGAAAGCTAGATGTCCTCAGCACACCAACAGCTCCAGGGATTCTGTTCTCTCACGTCCTACATGCCATGGAGTCTGCCTCATTGTCCGATTTTGAGCTGCTCTTAGAAACACAATCTGCTTCGCCTTTCTTCCAGGAACTCACACCCAAGGACCCCATACCTACAGTAGAAAGGAGGCTTGCATCCTACTGCAACGAAACCACAGTTTTCCTGTTACACTGCAGGATTTTAGAATAGGCTTTAGCCTATTCTAGCCCGATAGCCTACATAGAGCATTTCAAATTTGAGGGAGTTCGCTATATGTAGAACACTTTGTGAAGAAAAGTTGATTCAGGCAAGGGACCAGGGTAGAGCTAGAGTCTCTTTTGACTTGTTAGAAATCAGAAGACTTCAGGCTGATTGTTCACCTGCAAAGAAGACCTGATGGCACAAGCCTTGCTTTCCCATATTAAAAGCTCTTAGTCATGCTGCCCTGAAGCTACCTAAATAACTCTCTTTTTGACTGGCCTCTAGTCACTGTAGTTAGCCCTCTGGAACAAAAAGCAGTTTTCTCTAAAGAAACACGGTGCTTCCATAGTATGGGTGGGAGCTCATCCTGTCAGGCTCTAGAGCTAAAGGGAAACTTGACGTGAGTACCTGCCTCACGCTAAGGCCTGAAAAGCCCTGCTGAAGCGAAAGCGTGTTGCAGTTTCCATTAGCTAGTATTCGCAGTTCTGCTTTACTTTAACGTTTCTCCGCTTTTCCAGACACTTAGGACCCTCGTGTGGGCACCCCACTGCCTACAAATACAGTGAGTACCAGCAGGTTCCACTGCCCTTCTAAGAAACTTCCAGGCCGTAAGTCTTTCCAAGTCACTCTGCATTCAGAGAGCAGGGCAATACACTGCACCCTTCCTTGGGAAAGCTAGATGTCCTCAGCACACCAACAGCTCCAGGGATTCTGTTCTCTCACGTCCTACATGCCATGGAAGTCTGCCTCATTGTCCTCATTTGAGCTGCACTTAGCAACACAATCTGCTTCACCTCTGTTCTAGGAACTCACACCCAAGGACCCCATACCTACAGTAGAAACGAGGCTTGCATTCCTACTGCAACGAAACCACTGTTTCCTGTTACACTGTAGGATTTTGAATAGGCTAAGGACCGATAGCCTACTCAAAGTGTTCCAAGGATGAGTGAGTTCGCTACATGCAGAACACTTTGGGAAGTAATGTTGATTCAGGCAAGGGAACAGGGTGTAGCTAGAGTCTCTTTTGACTTGTTGGAAATCAGAAGGGTTTAGACTTCGTGTTCATCGCAAAAGATGACCTGATGGCACAAGCCTTGTTTCCCATATTAAAAGCTCTATTCAGGCTGCCCTGAAGCTACCTAAATACGTCTATTTCTGACTGGCCTCTAGTCACTGTAGTTACACTCTGGACGAAAAGGTTTCTCTAACGAAGCACGATGCTTCCATAGCATGGGTGGTAGCTCATCCCGTCAGGCTCTAGAGCTAAAGGGAAACTTGACGTCAGTACTTGCCTCACGCTAAGGCCTGAAGAGCCCTGCTGAAGCGAAAGCGTGTTGCAGTTTACATTAGCTCGTATTCGCAGTTCTGCTTTACTTTAACGTTTCTACGGTTTTCCAGACTCTTTGGACCCTCGTGTGGGCACCCCATTGCCTACCAATACAGTGAGTACCAGCAGGCCGTACTGCCCTTCTAAGAAACATCCAGGCCGTAAGCCTTTCCAAGTCCCTCTATGTGTTCAGAGAGTAGGGCAATACACTGCACCCTTCCTTGGGAAAGCTAGATGTCCTCAGCACACCAACAGCTCCAGGGATTCTGTTCTCTCACGTCCTACATGCCATGGAGTCTGCCTCATTGTCCGATTTTGAGCTGCTCTTAGAAACACAATCTGCTTCGCCTTTCTTCCAGGAACTCACACCCAAGGACCCCATACCTACAGTAGAAAGGAGGCTTGCATCCTACTGCAACGAAACCACAGTTTTCCTGTTACACTGCAGGATTTTAGAATAGGCTTTAGCCTATTCTAGCCCGATAGCCTACATAGAGCATTTCAAATTTGAGGGAGTTCGCTATATGTAGAACACTTTGTGAAGAAAAGTTGATTCAGGCAAGGGACCAGGGTAGAGCTAGAGTCTCTTTTGACTTGTTAGAAATCAGAAGACTTCAGGCTGATTGTTCACCTGCAAAGAAGACCTGATGGCACAAGCCTTGCTTTCCCATATTAAAAGCTCTTAGTCATGCTGCCCTGAAGCTACCTAAATAACTCTCTTTTTGACTGGCCTCTAGTCACTGTAGTTAGCCCTCTGGAACAAAAAGCAGTTTTCTCTAAAGAAACACGGTGCTTCCATAGTATGGGTGGGAGCTCATCCTGTCAGGCTCTAGAGCTAAAGGGAAACTTGACGTGAGTACCTGCCTCACGCTAAGGCCTGAAAAGCCCTGCTGAAGCGAAAGCGTGTTGCAGTTTCCATTAGCTAGTATTTGCAGTTCTGCTTTACTTTAACGTTTCTCCGCTTTTCCAGACACTTAGGACCCTCGTGTGGGCACCCCACTGCCTACAAATACAGTGAGTACCAGCAGGTTCCACTGCCCTTCTAAGAAACTTCCAGGCCGTAAGTCTTTCCAAGTCACTCTGCATTCAGAGAGCAGGGCAATACACTGCACCCTTCCTTGGGAAAGCTAGATGTCCTCAGCACACCAACAGCTCCAGGGATTCTGTTCTCTCACGTCCTACATGCCATGGAAGTCTGCCTCATTGTCCTCATTTGAGCTGCACTTAGCAACACAATCTGATTCGCCTTTCTTCTAGGAACTCACACTCAAGGACCCCATACCTACAGGAGAAAGGAGGCTTGCATTCCTTCTGCAACCAAAGCACAGTTGTTCCTGTTACCCTGCAGGATTTTAGAATAGCCTAAGGACCGATAGCCTACATAGAGCATTTCAAATTTGAGGCAGTTCGCTACATGTAGAACACTTTGTGAAGAAAAGTTGATTCAGGCAAGGGACAAGGGTAGAGCTAGAGTCTCTTTTGACTTGTTAGAAATCAGAAGGCTTCAGGCTGATGGTTCACCGGCAAAGAAACCTGATGGCACGAGACTTGCTTTCCCTTCTTAAAAGCTCTTAGTCATGCTGCCCTGAAGCTACCTAAATAACTCTCTTTTTGACTGGCCTCTAGTCACTGTAGTTAGCCCTCTGGAACAAAAAGCAGTTTTCTCTAAGGAAACACGGTGCTTCCATAGTATGGGTGGGAGCTCATCTTATCAGGCTCTAGAGCTAAAGGGAAACTTGACGTGAGTACTTGCCTCACGCTAAGGCCTGAGGAGCCCTGCTGAAGCGAAAGCGTGTTGCAGTTTGCATCAGCTCGTATTCGAAGTTCTGCTTTACTTTAACGTTTCTACACATTTCCAGACACTTAGGAACCTCGTGTGGGCACCCCATTGCCTACAAATACAGTGAGTAGCAGCAGGCTCCACTGCCCTTCAAAGAAACATCCAGGCCGTAAGCCTTTCCAAGTCACTCTATGTATTCAGAGACTAGGGCAATACACTGCACCCTTCCTTGGGAACGCTAGATGTCCTCAGCACACCAACAGCTCCAGGGATTCTGTTCTCTCACGTCCTACATGCCATGGAAGTCTGCCTCATTGTCCTCATTTGAGCTGCACTTAGCAACACAATCTGCTTCACCTCTGTTCTAGGAACTCACACCCAAGGACCCCATACCTACAGTAGAAACGAGGCTTGCATTCCTACTGCAACGAAACCACTGTTTCCTGTTACCCTGCAGGATTTTGAATAGGCTAAGGACCGATAGCCTACTCAAAGTGTTCCAAGGATGAGTGAGTTCGCTACATGCAGAACACTTTGGGAAGTAATGTTGATTCAGGCAAGGGAACAGGGTGTAGCTAGAGTCTCTTTTGACTTGTTGGAAATCAGAAGGGTTTAGACTTCGTGTTCACCGCAAAAGATGACCTGATGGCACAAGCCTTGTTTCCCATATTAAAAGCTCTATTCAGGCTGCCCTGAAGCTACCTAAATACGTCTATTTCTGACTGGCCTCTAGTCACTGTAGTTACACTCTGGACGAAAAGGTTTCTCTAACGAAGCACGATGCTTCCATAGCATGGGTGGTAGCTCATCCCGTCAGGCTCTAGAGCTAAAGGGAAACTTGACGTCAGTACTTGCCTCACGCTAAGGCCTGAAGAGCCCTGCTGAAGCGAAAGCGTGTTGCAGTTTACATTAGCTCGTATTCGCAGTTCTGCTTTACTTTAACGTTTCTACGGTTTTCCAGACTCTTTGGACCCTCGTGTGGGCACCCCATTGCCTACCAATACAGTGAGTACCAGCAGGCCGTACTGCCCTTCTAAGAAACATCCAGGCCGTAAGCCTTTCCAAGTCCCTCTATGTGTTCAGAGAGTAGGGCAATACACTGCACCCTTCCTTGGGAAAGCTAGATGTCCTCAGCACACCAACAGCTCCAGGGATTCTGTTCTCTCACGTCCTACATGCCATGGAGTCTGCCTCATTGTCCGATTTTGAGCTGCTCTTAGAAACACAATCTGCTTCGCCTTTCTTCCAGGAACTCACACCCAAGGACCCCATACCTACAGTAGAAAGGAGGCTTGCATCCTACTGCAACGAAACCACAGTTTTCCTGTTACACTGCAGGATTTTAGAATAGGCTTTAGCCTATTCTAGCCCGATAGCCTACATAGAGCATTTCAAATTTGAGGGAGTTCGCTACATGGAGAACACTTTGTGAAGAAAAGTTGATTCAGGCAAGGGACCAGGGTAGAGCTAGAGTCTCTTTTGACTTGTTAGAAATCAGAAGACTTCAGGCTGATTGTTCACCTGCAAAGAAGACCTGATGGCACAAGCCTTGCTTTCCCATATTAAAAGCTCTTAGTCATGCTGCCCTGAAGCTACCTAAATAACTCTCTTTTTGACTGGCCTCTAGTCACTGTAGTTAGCCCTCTGGAACAAAAAGCAGTTTTCTCTAAAGAAACACGGTGCTTCCATAGTATGGGTGGGAGCTCATCCTGTCAGGCTCTAGAGCTAAAGGGAAACTTGACGTGAGTACCTGCCTCACGCTAAGGCCTGAAAAGCCCTGCTGAAGCGAAAGCGTGTTGCAGTTTCCATTAGCTAGTATTCGCAGTTCTGCTTTACTTTAACGTTTCTCCGCTTTTCCAGACACTTAGGACCCTCGTGTGGGCACCCCACTGCCTACAAATACAGTGAGTACCAGCAGGTTCCACTGCCCTTCTAAGAAACTTCCAGGCCGTAAGTCTTTCCAAGTCACTCTGCATTCAGAGCGCAGGGCAATACACTGCACCCTTCCTTGGGAAAGCTAGATGTCCTCAGCACACCAACAGCTCCAGGGATTCTGTTCTCTCACGTCCTACATGCCATGGAAGTCTGCCTCATTGTCCTCATTTGAGCTGCACTTAGCAACACAATCTGATTCGCCTTTCTTCTAGGAACTCACACTCAAGGACCCCATACCTACAGGAGAAAGGAGGCTTGCATTCCTTCTGCAACCAAAGCACAGTTGTTCCTGTTACCCTGCAGGATTTTAGAATAGCCTAAGGACCGATAGCCTACATAGAGCATTTCAAATTTGAGGCAGTTCGCTACATGTAGAACACTTTGTGAAGAAAAGTTGATTCAGGCAAGGGACAAGGGTAGAGCTAGAGTCTCTTTTGACTTGTTAGAAATCAGAAGGCTTCAGGCTGATGGTTCACCGGCAAAGAAACCTGATGGCACGAGACTTGCTTTCCCTTCTTAAAAGCTCTTAGTCATGCTGCCCTGAAGCTACCTAAATAACTCTCTTTTTGACTGGCCTCTAGTCACTGTAGTTAGCCCTCTGGAACAAAAAGCAGTTTTCTCTAAGGAAACACGGTGCTTCCATAGTATGGGTGGGAGCTCATCTTATCAGGCTCTAGAGCTAAAGGGAAACTTGACGTGAGTACTTGCCTCACGCTAAGGCCTGAGGAGCCCTGCTGAAGCGAAAGCGTGTTGCAGTTTGCATCAGCTCGTATTCGAAGTTCTGCTTTACTTTAACGTTTCTACACATTTCCAGACACTTAGGAACCTCGTGTGGGCACCCCATTGCCTACAAATACAGTGAGTAGCAGCAGGCTCCACTGCCCTTCAAAGAAACATCCAGGCCGTAAGCCTTTCCAAGTCACTCTATGTATTCAGAGACTAGGGCAATACACTGCACCCTTCCTTGGGAACGCTAGATGTCCTCAGCACACCAACAGCTCCAGGGATTCTGTTCTCTCACGTCCTACATGCCATGGAAGTCTGCCTCATTGTCCTCATTTGAGCTGCACTTAGCAACACAATCTGCTTCACCTCTGTTCTAGGAACTCACACCCAAGGACCCCATACCTACAGTAGAAACGAGGCTTGCATTCCTACTGCAACGAAACCACTGTTTCCTGTTACACTGTAGGATTTTGAATAGGCTAAGGACCGATAGCCTACTCAAAGTGTTCCAAGGATGAGTGAGTTCGCTACATGCAGAACACTTTGGGAAGTAATGTTGATTCAGGCAAGGGAACAGGGTGTAGCTAGAGTCTCTTTTGACTTGTTGGAAATCAGAAGGGTTTAGACTTCGTGTTCACCGCAAAAGATGACCTGATGGCACAAGCCTTGTTTCCCATATTAAAAGCTCTATTCAGGCTGCCCTGAAGCTACCTAAATACGTCTATTTCTGACTGGCCTCTAGTCACTGTAGTTACACTCTGGACGAAAAGGTTTCTCTAACGAAGCACGATGCTTCCATAGCATGGGTGGTAGCTCATCCCGTCAGGCTCTAGAGCTAAAGGGAAACTTGACGTCAGTACTTGCCTCACGCTAAGGCCTGAAGAGCCCTGCTGAAGCGAAAGCGTGTTGCAGTTTACATTAGCTCGTATTCGCAGTTCTGCTTTACTTTAACGTTTCTACGGTTTTCCAGACTCTTTGGACCCTCGTGTGGGCACCCCATTGCCTACCAATACAGTGAGTACCAGCAGGCCGTACTGCCCTTCTAAGAAACATCCAGGCCGTAAGCCTTTCCAAGTCCCTCTATGTGTTCAGAGAGTAGGGCAATACACTGCACCCTTCCTTGGGAAAGCTAGATGTCCTCAGCACACCAACAGCTCCAGGGATTCTGTTCTCTCACGTCCTACATGCCATGGAGTCTGCCTCATTGTCCGATTTTGAGCTGCTCTTAGAAACACAATCTGCTTCGCCTTTCTTCCAGGAACTCACACCCAAGGACCCCATACCTACAGTAGAAAGGAGGCTTGCATCCTACTGCAACGAAACCACAGTTTTCCTGTTACACTGCAGGATTTTAGAATAGGCTTTAGCCTATTCTAGCCCGATAGCCTACATAGAGCATTTCAAATTTGAGGGAGTTCGCTATATGTAGAACACTTTGTGAAGAAAAGTTGATTCAGGCAAGGGACCAGGGTAGAGCTAGAGTCTCTTTTGACTTGTTAGAAATCAGAAGACTTCAGGCTGATTGTTCGTTCACCTGCAAAGAAGACCTGATGGCACAAGCCTTGCTTTCCCATATTAAAAGCTCTTAGTCATGCTGCCCTGAAGCTACCTAAATAACTCTCTTTTTGACTGGCCTCTAGTCACTGTAGTTAGCCCTCTGGAACAAAAAGCAGTTTTCTCTAAAGAAACACGGTGCTTCCATAGTATGGGTGGGAGCTCATCCTGTCAGGCTCTAGAGCTAAAGGGAAACTTGACGTGAGTACCTGCCTCACGCTAAGGCCTGAAAAGCCCTGCTGAAGCGAAAGCGTGTTGCAGTTTCCATTAGCTAGTATTTGCAGTTCTGCTTTACTTTAACGTTTCTCCGCTTTTCCAGACACTTAGGACCCTCGTGTGGGCACCCCACTGCCTACAAATACAGTGAGTAGCAGCAGGTTCCACTGCCCTTCTAAGAAACTTCCAGGCCGTAAGTCTTTCCAAGTCACTCTGCATTCAGAGAGCAGGGCAATACACTGCACCCTTCCTTGGGAAAGCTAGATGTCCTCAGCACACCAACAGCTCCAGGGATTCTGTTCTCTCACGTCCTACATGCCATGGAAGTCTGCCTCATTGTCCTCATTTGAGCTGCACTTAGCAACACAATCTGATTCGCCTTTCTTCTAGGAACTCACACTCAAGGACCCCATACCTACAGGAGAAAGGAGGCTTGCATTCCTTCTGCAACCAAAGCACAGTTGTTCCTGTTACCCTGCAGGATTTTAGAATAGCCTAAGGACCGATAGCCTACATAGAGCATTTCAAATTTGAGGCAGTTCGCTACATGTAGAACACTTTGTGAAGAAAAGTTGATTCAGGCAAGGGACAAGGGTAGAGCTAGAGTCTCTTTTGACTTGTTAGAAATCAGAAGGCTTCAGGCTGATGGTTCACCGGCAAAGAAACCTGATGGCACGAGACTTGCTTTCCCTTCTTAAAAGCTCTTAGTCATGCTGCCCTGAAGCTACCTAAATAACTCTCTTTTTGACTGGCCTCTAGTCACTGTAGTTAGCCCTCTGGAACAAAAAGCAGTTTTCTCTAAGGAAACACGGTGCTTCCATAGTATGGGTGGGAGCTCATCTTATCAGGCTCTAGAGCTAAAGGGAAACTTGACGTGAGTACTTGCCTCACGCTAAGGCCTGAGGAGCCCTGCTGAAGCGAAAGCGTGTTGCAGTTTGCATCAGCTCGTATTCGAAGTTCTGCTTTACTTTAACGTTTCTACACATTTCCAGACACTTAGGAACCTCGTGTGGGCACCCCATTGCCTACAAATACAGTGAGTAGCAGCAGGCTCCACTGCCCTTCAAAGAAACATCCAGGCCGTAAGCCTTTCCAAGTCACTCTATGTATTCAGAGACTAGGGCAATACACTGCACCCTTCCTTGGGAACGCTAGATGTCCTCAGCACACCAACAGCTCCAGGGATTCTGTTCTCTCACGTCCTACATGCCATGGAATTCTGCCTCATTGTCCTCATTTGAGCTGCACTTAGCAACACAATCTGCTTCACCTCTGTTCTAGGAACTCACACCCAAGGACCCCATACCTACAGTAGAAACGAGGCTTGCATTCCTACTGCAACGAAACCACTGTTTCCTGTTACCCTGCAGGATTTTGAATAGGCTAAGGACCGATAGCCTACTCAAAGTGTTCCAAGGATGAGTGAGTTCGCTACATGCAGAACACTTTGGGAAGTAATGTTGATTCAGGCAAGGGAACAGGGTGTAGCTAGAGTCTCTTTTGACTTGTTGGAAATCAGAAGGGTTTAGACTTCGTGTTCACCGCAAAAGATGACCTGATGGCACAAGCCTTGTTTCCCATATTAAAAGCTCTATTCAGGCTGCCCTGAAGCTACCTAAATACGTCTATTTCTGACTGGCCTCTAGTCACTGTAGTTACACTCTGGACGAAAAGGTTTCTCTAACGAAGCACGATGCTTCCATAGCATGGGTGGTAGCTCATCCCGTCAGGCTCTAGAGCTAAAGGGAAACTTGACGTCAGTACTTGCCTCACGCTAAGGCCTGAAGAGCCCTGCTGAAGCGAAAGCGTGTTGCAGTTTACATTAGCTCGTATTCGCAGTTCTGCTTTACTTTAACGTTTCTACGGTTTTCCAGACTCTTTGGACCCTCGTGTGGGCACCCCATTGCCTACCAATACAGTGAGTACCAGCAGGCCGTACTGCCCTTCTAAGAAACATCCAGGCCGTAAGCCTTTCCAAGTCCCTCTATGTGTTCAGAGAGTAGGGCAATACACTGCACCCTTCCTTGGGAAAGCTAGATGTCCTCAGCACACCAACAGCTCCAGGGATTCTGTTCTCTCACGTCCTACATGCCATGGAGTCTGCCTCATTGTCCGATTTTGAGCTGCTCTTAGAAACACAATCTGCTTCGCCTTTCTTCCAGGAACTCACACCCAAGGACCCCATACCTACAGTAGAAAGGAGGCTTGCATCCTACTGCAACGAAACCACAGTTTTCCTGTTACACTGCAGGATTTTAGAATAGGCTTTAGCCTATTCTAGCCCGATAGCCTACATAGAGCATTTCAAATTTGAGGGAGTTCGCTATATGTAGAACACTTTGTGAAGAAAAGTTGATTCAGGCAAGGGACCAGGGTAGAGCTAGAGTCTCTTTTGACTTGTTAGAAATCAGAAGACTTCAGGCTGATTGTTCACCTGCAAAGAAGACCTGATGGCACAAGCCTTGCTTTCCCATATTAAAAGCTCTTAGTCATGCTGCCCTGAAGCTACCTAAATAACTCTCTTTTTGACTGGCCTCTAGTCACTGTAGTTAGCCCTCTGGAACAAAAAGCAGTTTTCTCTAAAGAAACACGGTGCTTCCATAGTATGGGTGGGAGCTCATCCTGTCAGGCTCTAGAGCTAAAGGGAAACTTGACGTGAGTACTTGCCTCACGCTAAGGCCTGAAAAGCCCTGCTGAAGCGAAAGCGTGTTGCAGTTTCCATTAGCTAGTATTCGCAGTTCTGCTTTACTTTAACGTTTCTCCGCTTTTCCAGACACTTAGGACCCTCGTGTGGGCACCCCACTGCCTACAAATACAGTGAGTACCAGCAGGTTCCACTGCCCTTCTAAGAAACTTCCAGGCCGTAAGTCTTTCCAAGTCACTCTGCATTCAGAGAGCAGGGCAATACACTGCACCCTTCCTTGGGAAAGCTAGATGTCCTCAGCACACCAACAGCTCCAGGGATTCTGTTCTCTCACGTCCTACATGCCATGGAAGTCTGCCTCATTGTCCTCATTTGAGCTGCACTTAGCAACACAATCTGATTCGCCTTTCTTCTAGGAACTCACACTCAAGGACCCCATACCTACAGGAGAAAGGAGGCTTGCATTCCTTCTGCAACCAAAGCACAGTTGTTCCTGTTACCCTGCAGGATTTTAGAATAGCCTAAGGACCGATAGCCTACATAGAGCATTTCAAATTTGAGGCAGTTCGCTACATGTAGAACACTTTGTGAAGAAAAGTTGATTCAGGCAAGGGACAAGGGTAGCGCTAGAGTCTCTTTTGACTTGTTAGAAATCAGAAGGCTTCAGGCTGATGGTTCACCGGCAAAGAAACCTGATGGCACGAGCCTTGCTTTCCCTTCTTAAAAGCTCTTAGTCATGCTGCCCTGAAGCTACCTAAATAACTCTCTTTTTGACTGGCCTCTAGTCACTGTAGTTAGCCCTCTGGAACAAAAAGCAGTTTTCTCTAAGGAAACACGGTGCTTCCATAGTATGGGTGGGAGCTCATCTTATCAGGCTCTAGAGCTAAAGGGAAACTTGACGTGAGTACTTGCCTCACGCTAAGGCCTGAGGAGCCCTGCTGAAGCGAAAGCGTGTTGCAGTTTGCATCAGCTCGTATTCGAAGTTCTGCTTTACTTTAACGTTTCTACACATTTCCAGACACTTAGGAACCTCGTGTGGGCACCCCATTGCCTACAAATACAGTGAGTAGCAGCAGGCTCCACTGCCCTTCAAAGAAACATCCAGGCCGTAAGCCTTTCCAAGTCACTCTATGTATTCAGAGACTAGGGCAATACACTGCACCCTTCCTTGGGAACGCTAGATGTCCTCAGCACACCAACAGCTCCAGGGATTCTGTTCTCTCACGTCCTACATGCCATGGAAGTCTGCCTCATTGTCCTCATTTGAGCTGCACTTAGCAACACAATCTGCTTCACCTCTGTTCTAGGAACTCACACCCAAGGACCCCATACCTACAGTAGAAACGAGGCTTGCATTCCTACTGCAACGAAACCACTGTTTCCTGTTACCCTGCAGGATTTTGAATAGGCTAAGGACCGATAGCCTACTCAAAGTGTTCCAAGGATGAGTGAGTTCGCTACATGCAGAACACTTTGGGAAGTAATGTTGATTCAGGCAAGGGAACAGGGTGTAGCTAGAGTCTCTTTTGACTTGTTGGAAATCAGAAGGGTTTAGACTTCGTGTTCACCGCAAAAGATGACCTGATGGCACAAGCCTTGTTTCCCATATTAAAAGCTCTATTCAGGCTGCCCTGAAGCTACCTAAATACGTCTATTTCTGACTGGCCTCTAGTCACTGTAGTTACACTCTGGACGAAAAGGTTTCTCTAACGAAGCACGATGCTTCCATAGCATGGGTGGTAGCTCATCCCGTCAGGCTCTAGAGCTAAAGGGAAACTTGACGTCAGTACTTGCCTCACGCTAAGGCCTGAAGAGCCCTGCTGAAGCGAAAGCGTGTTGCAGTTTACATTAGCTCGTATTCGCAGTTCTGCTTTACTTTAACGTTTCTACGGTTTTCCAGACTCTTTGGACCCTCGTGTGGGCACCCCATTGCCTACCAATACAGTGAGTACCAGCAGGCCGTACTGCCCTTCTAAGAAACATCCAGGCCGTAAGCCTTTCCAAGTCCCTCTATGTGTTCAGAGAGTAGGGCAATACACTGCACCCTTCCTTGGGAAAGCTAGATGTCCTCAGCACACCAACAGCTCCAGGGATTCTGTTCTCTCACGTCCTACATGCCATGGAGTCTGCCTCATTGTCCGATTTTGAGCTGCTCTTAGAAACACAATCTGCTTCGCCTTTCTTCCAGGAACTCACACCCAAGGACCCCATACCTACAGTAGAAAGGAGGCTTGCATCCTACTGCAACGAAACCACAGTTTTCCTGTTACACTGCAGGATTTTAGAATAGGCTTTAGCCTATTCTAGCCCGATAGCCTACATAGAGCATTTCAAATTTGAGGGAGTTCGCTATATGTAGAACACTTTGTGAAGAAAAGTTGATTCAGGCAAGGGACCAGGGTAGAGCTAGAGTCTCTTTTGACTTGTTAGAAATCAGAAGACTTCAGGCTGATTGTTCACCTGCAAAGAAGACCTGATGGCACAAGCCTTGCTTTCCCATATTAAAAGCTCTTAGTCATGCTGCCCTGAAGCTACCTAAATAACTCTCTTTTTGACTGGCCTCTAGTCACTGTAGTTAGCCCTCTGGAACAAAAAGCAGTTTTCTCTAAAGAAACACGGTGCTTCCATAGTATGGGTGGGAGCTCATCCTGTCAGGCTCTAGAGCTAAAGGGAAACTTGACGTGAGTACTTGCCTCACGCTAAGGCCTGAAAAGCCCTGCTGAAGCGAAAGCGTGTTGCAGTTTCCATTAGCTAGTATTCGCAGTTCTGCTTTACTTTAACGTTTCTCCGCTTTTCCAGACACTTAGGACCCTCGTGTGGGCACCCCACTGCCTACAAATACAGTGAGTACCAGCAGGTTCCACTGCCCTTCTAAGAAACTTCCAGGCCGTAAGTCTTTCCAAGTCACTCTGCATTCAGAGAGCAGGGCAATACACTGCACCCTTCCTTGGGAAAGCTAGATGTCCTCAGCACACCAACAGCTCCAGGGATTCTGTTCTCTCACGTCCTACATGCCATGGAAGTCTGCCTCATTGTCCTCATTTGAGCTGCACTTAGCAACACAATCTGATTCGCCTTTCTTCTAGGAACTCACACTCAAGGACCCCATACCTACAGGAGAAAGGAGGCTTGCATTCCTTCTGCAACCAAAGCACAGTTGTTCCTGTTACCCTGCAGGATTTTAGAATAGCCTAAGGACCGATAGCCTACATAGAGCATTTCAAATTTGAGGCAGTTCGCTACATGTAGAACACTTTGTGAAGAAAAGTTGATTCAGGCAAGGGACAAGGGTAGCGCTAGAGTCTCTTTTGACTTGTTAGAAATCAGAAGGCTTCAGGCTGATGGTTCACCGGCAAAGAAACCTGATGGCACGAGCCTTGCTTTCCCTTCTTAAAAGCTCTTAGTCATGCTGCCCTGAAGCTACCTAAATAACTCTCTTTTTGACTGGCCTCTAGTCACTGTAGTTAGCCCTCTGGAACAAAAAGCAGTTTTCTCTAAGGAAACACGGTGCTTCCATAGTATGGGTGGGAGCTCATCTTATCAGGCTCTAGAGCTAAAGGGAAACTTGACGTGAGTACTTGCCTCACGCTAAGGCCTGAGGAGCCCTGCTGAAGCGAAAGCGTGTTGCAGTTTGCATCAGCTCGTATTCGAAGTTCTGCTTTACTTTAACGTTTCTACACATTTCCAGACACTTAGGAACCTCGTGTGGGCACCCCATTGCCTACAAATACAGTGAGTAGCAGCAGGCTCCACTGCCCTTCAAAGAAACATCCAGGCCGTAAGCCTTTCCAAGTCACTCTATGTATTCAGAGACTAGGGCAATACACTGCACCCTTCCTTGGGAACGCTAGATGTCCTCAGCACACCAACAGCTCCAGGGATTCTGTTCTCTCACGTCCTACATGCCATGGAAGTCTGCCTCATTGTCCTCATTTGAGCTGCACTTAGCAACACAATCTGCTTCACCTCTGTTCTAGGAACTCACACCCAAGGACCCCATACCTACAGTAGAAACGAGGCTTGCATTCCTACTGCAACGAAACCACTGTTTCCTGTTACCCTGCAGGATTTTGAATAGGCTAAGGACCGATAGCCTACTCAAAGTGTTCCAAGGATGAGTGAGTTCGCTACATGCAGAACACTTTGGGAAGTAATGTTGATTCAGGCAAGGGAACAGGGTGTAGCTAGAGTCTCTTTTGACTTGTTGGAAATCAGAAGGGTTTAGACTTCGTGTTCACCGCAAAAGATGACCTGATGGCACAAGCCTTGTTTCCCATATTAAAAGCTCTATTCAGGCTGCCCTGAAGCTACCTAAATACGTCTATTTCTGACTGGCCTCTAGTCACTGTAGTTACACTCTGGACGAAAAGGTTTCTCTAACGAAGCACGATGCTTCCATAGCATGGGTGGTAGCTCATCCCGTCAGGCTCTAGAGCTAAAGGGAAACTTGACGTCAGTACTTGCCTCACGCTAAGGCCTGAAGAGCCCTGCTGAAGCGAAAGCGTGTTGCAGTTTACATTAGCTCGTATTCGCAGTTCTGCTTTACTTTAACGTTTCTACGGTTTTCCAGACTCTTTGGACCCTCGTGTGGGCACCCCATTGCCTACCAATACAGTGAGTACCAGCAGGCCGTACTGCCCTTCTAAGAAACATCCAGGCCGTAAGCCTTTCCAAGTCCCTCTATGTGTTCAGAGAGTAGGGCAATACACTGCACCCTTCCTTGGGAAAGCTAGATGTCCTCAGCACACCAACAGCTCCAGGGATTCTGTTCTCTCACGTCCTACATGCCATGGAGTCTGCCTCATTGTCCGATTTTGAGCTGCTCTTAGAAACACAATCTGCTTCGCCTTTCTTCCAGGAACTCACACCCAAGGACCCCATACCTACAGTAGAAAGGAGGCTTGCATCCTACTGCAACGAAACCACAGTTTTCCTGTTACACTGCAGGATTTTAGAATAGGCTTTAGCCTATTCTAGCCCGATAGCCTACATAGAGCATTTCAAATTTGAGGGAGTTCGCTATATGTAGAACACTTTGTGAAGAAAAGTTGATTCAGGCAAGGGACCAGGGTAGAGCTAGAGTCTCTTTTGACTTGTTAGAAATCAGAAGACTTCAGGCTGATTGTTCACCTGCAAAGAAGACCTGATGGCACAAGCCTTGCTTTCCCATATTAAAAGCTCTTAGTCATGCTGCCCTGAAGCTACCTAAATAACTCTCTTTTTGACTGGCCTCTAGTCACTGTAGTTAGCCCTCTGGAACAAAAAGCAGTTTTCTCTAAAGAAACACGGTGCTTCCATAGTATGGGTGGGAGCTCATCCTGTCAGGCTCTAGAGCTAAAGGGAAACTTGACGTGAGTACTTGCCTCACGCTAAGGCCTGAAAAGCCCTGCTGAAGCGAAAGCGTGTTGCAGTTTCCATTAGCTAGTATTCGCAGTTCTGCTTTACTTTAACGTTTCTCCGCTTTTCCAGACACTTAGGACCCTCGTGTGGGCACCCCACTGCCTACAAATACAGTGAGTACCAGCAGGTTCCACTGCCCTTCTAAGAAACTTCCAGGCCGTAAGTCTTTCCAAGTCACTCTGCATTCAGAGAGCAGGGCAATACACTGCACCCTTCCTTGGGAAAGCTAGATGTCCTCAGCACACCAACAGCTCCAGGGATTCTGTTCTCTCACGTCCTACATGCCATGGAAGTCTGCCTCATTGTCCTCATTTGAGCTGCACTTAGCAACACAATCTGATTCGCCTTTCTTCTAGGAACTCACACTCAAGGACCCCATACCTACAGGAGAAAGGAGGCTTGCATTCCTTCTGCAACCAAAGCACAGTTGTTCCTGTTACCCTGCAGGATTTTAGAATAGCCTAAGGACCGATAGCCTACATAGAGCATTTCAAATTTGAGGCAGTTCGCTACATGTAGAACACTTTGTGAAGAAAAGTTGATTCAGGCAAGGGACAAGGGTAGCGCTAGAGTCTCTTTTGACTTGTTAGAAATCAGAAGGCTTCAGGCTGATGGTTCACCGGCAAAGAAACCTGATGGCACGAGCCTTGCTTTCCCTTCTTAAAAGCTCTTAGTCATGCTGCCCTGAAGCTACCTAAATAACTCTCTTTTTGACTGGCCTCTAGTCACTGTAGTTAGCCCTCTGGAACAAAAAGCAGTTTTCTCTAAGGAAACACGGTGCTTCCATAGTATGGGTGGGAGCTCATCTTATCAGGCTCTAGAGCTAAAGGGAAACTTGACGTGAGTACTTGCCTCACGCTAAGGCCTGAGGAGCCCTGCTGAAGCGAAAGCGTGTTGCAGTTTGCATCAGCTCGTATTCGAAGTTCTGCTTTACTTTAACGTTTCTACACATTTCCAGACACTTAGGAACCTCGTGTGGGCACCCCATTGCCTACAAATACAGTGAGTAGCAGCAGGCTCCACTGCCCTTCAAAGAAACATCCAGGCCGTAAGCCTTTCCAAGTCACTCTATGTATTCAGAGACTAGGGCAATACACTGCACCCTTCCTTGGGAACGCTAGATGTCCTCAGCACACCAACAGCTCCAGGGATTCTGTTCTCTCACGTCCTACATGCCATGGAAGTCTGCCTCATTGTCCTCATTTGAGCTGCACTTAGCAACACAATCTGCTTCACCTCTGTTCTAGGAACTCACACCCAAGGACCCCATACCTACAGTAGAAACGAGGCTTGCATTCCTACTGCAACGAAACCACTGTTTCCTGTTACCCTGCAGGATTTTGAATAGGCTAAGGACCGATAGCCTACTCAAAGTGTTCCAAGGATGAGTGAGTTCGCTACATGCAGAACACTTTGGGAAGTAATGTTGATTCAGGCAAGGGAACAGGGTGTAGCTAGAGTCTCTTTTGACTTGTTGGAAATCAGAAGGGTTTAGACTTCGTGTTCACCGCAAAAGATGACCTGATGGCACAAGCCTTGTTTCCCATATTAAAAGCTCTATTCAGGCTGCCCTGAAGCTACCTAAATACGTCTATTTCTGACTGGCCTCTAGTCACTGTAGTTACACTCTGGACGAAAAGGTTTCTCTAACGAAGCACGATGCTTCCATAGCATGGGTGGTAGCTCATCCCGTCAGGCTCTAGAGCTAAAGGGAAACTTGACGTCAGTACTTGCCTCACGCTAAGGCCTGAAGAGCCCTGCTGAAGCGAAAGCGTGTTGCAGTTTACATTAGCTCGTATTCGCAGTTCTGCTTTACTTTAACGTTTCTACGGTTTTCCAGACTCTTTGGACCCTCGTGTGGGCACCCCATTGCCTACCAATACAGTGAGTACCAGCAGGCCGTACTGCCCTTCTAAGAAACATCCAGGCCGTAAGCCTTTCCAAGTCCCTCTATGTGTTCAGAGAGTAGGGCAATACACTGCACCCTTCCTTGGGAAAGCTAGATGTCCTCAGCACACCAACAGCTCCAGGGATTCTGTTCTCTCACGTCCTACATGCCATGGAGTCTGCCTCATTGTCCGATTTTGAGCTGCTCTTAGAAACACAATCTGCTTCGCCTTTCTTCCAGGAACTCACACCCAAGGACCCCATACCTACAGTAGAAAGGAGGCTTGCATCCTACTGCAACGAAACCACAGTTTTCCTGTTACACTGCAGGATTTTAGAATAGGCTTTAGCCTATTCTAGCCCGATAGCCTACATAGAGCATTTCAAATTTGAGGGAGTTCGCTATATGTAGAACACTTTGTGAAGAAAAGTTGATTCAGGCAAGGGACCAGGGTAGAGCTAGAGTCTCTTTTGACTTGTTAGAAATCAGAAGACTTCAGGCTGATTGTTCACCTGCAAAGAAGACCTGATGGCACAAGCCTTGCTTTCCCATATTAAAAGCTCTTAGTCATGCTGCCCTGAAGCTACCTAAATAACTCTCTTTTTGACTGGCCTCTAGTCACTGTAGTTAGCCCTCTGGAACAAAAAGCAGTTTTCTCTAAAGAAACACGGTGCTTCCATAGTATGGGTGGGAGCTCATCCTGTCAGGCTCTAGAGCTAAAGGGAAACTTGACGTGAGTACCTGCCTCACGCTAAGGCCTGAAAAGCCCTGCTGAAGCGAAAGCGTGTTGCAGTTTCCATTAGCTAGTATTCGCAGTTCTGCTTTACTTTAACGTTTCTCCGCTTTTCCAGACACTTAGGACCCTCGTGTGGGCACCCCACTGCCTACAAATACAGTGAGTACCAGCAGGTTCCACTGCCCTTCTAAGAAACTTCCAGGCCGTAAGTCTTTCCAAGTCACTCTGCATTCAGAGAGCAGGGCAATACACTGCACCCTTCCTTGGGAAAGCTAGATGTCCTCAGCACACCAACAGCTCCAGGGATTCTGTTCTCTCACGTCCTACATGCCATGGAAGTCTGCCTCATTGTCCTCATTTGAGCTGCACTTAGCAACACAATCTGATTCGCCTTTCTTCTAGGAACTCACACTCAAGGACCCCATACCTACAGGAGAAAGGAGGCTTGCATTCCTTCTGCAACCAAAGCACAGTTGTTCCTGTTACCCTGCAGGATTTTAGAATAGCCTAAGGACCGATAGCCTACATAGAGCATTTCAAATTTGAGGCAGTTCGCTACATGTAGAACACTTTGTGAAGAAAAGTTGATTCAGGCAAGGGACAAGGGTAGAGCTAGAGTCTCTTTTGACTTGTTAGAAATCAGAAGGCTTCAGGCTGATGGTTCACCGGCAAAGAAACCTGATGGCACGAGCCTTGCTTTCCCTTCTTAAAAGCTCTTAGTCATGCTGCCCTGAAGCTACCTAAATAACTCTCTTTTTGACTGGCCTCTAGTCACTGTAGTTAGCCCTCTGGAACAAAAAGCAGTTTTCTCTAAGGAAACACGGTGCTTCCATAGTATGGGTGGGAGCTCATCTTATCAGGCTCTAGAGCTAAAGGGAAACTTGACGTGAGTACTTGCCTCACGCTAAGGCCTGAGGAGCCCTGCTGAAGCGAAAGCGTGTTGCAGTTTGCATCAGCTCGTATTCGAAGTTCTGCTTTACTTTAACGTTTCTACACATTTCCAGACACTTAGGAACCTCGTGTGGGCACCCCATTGCCTACAAATACAGTGAGTAGCAGCAGGCTCCACTGCCCTTCAAAGAAACATCCAGGCCGTAAGCCTTTCCAAGTCACTCTATGTATTCAGAGACTAGGGCAATACACTGCACCCTTCCTTGGGAACGCTAGATGTCCTCAGCACACCAACAGCTCCAGGGATTCTGTTCTCTCACGTCCTACATGCCATGGAAGTCTGCCTCATTGTCCTCATTTGAGCTGCACTTAGCAACACAATCTGCTTCACCTCTGTTCTAGGAACTCACACCCAAGGACCCCATACCTACAGTAGAAACGAGGCTTGCATTCCTACTGCAACGAAACCACTGTTTCCTGTTACCCTGCAGGATTTTGAATAGGCTAAGGACCGATAGCCTACTCAAAGTGTTCCAAGGATGAGTGAGTTCGCTACATGCAGAACACTTTGGGAAGTAATGTTGATTCAGGCAAGGGAACAGGGTGTAGCTAGAGTCTCTTTTGACTTGTTGGAAATCAGAAGGGTTTAGACTTCGTGTTCACCGCAAAAGATGACCTGATGGCACAAGCCTTGTTTCCCATATTAAAAGCTCTATTCAGGCTGCCCTGAAGCTACCTAAATACGTCTATTTCTGACTGGCCTCTAGTCACTGTAGTTACACTCTGGACGAAAAGGTTTCTCTAACGAAGCACGATGCTTCCATAGCATGGGTGGTAGCTCATCCCGTCAGGCTCTAGAGCTAAAGGGAAACTTGACGTCAGTACTTGCCTCACGCTAAGGCCTGAAGAGCCCTGCTGAAGCGAAAGCGTGTTGCAGTTTACATTAGCTCGTATTCGCAGTTCTGCTTTACTTTAACGTTTCTACGGTTTTCCAGACTCTTTGGACCCTCGTGTGGGCACCCCATTGCCTACCAATACAGTGAGTACCAGCAGGCCGTACTGCCCTTCTAAGAAACATCCAGGCCGTAAACCTTTCCAAGTCCCTCTATGTGTTCAGAGAGTAGGGCAATACACTGCACCCTTCCTTGGGAAAGCTAGATGTCCTCAGCACACCAACAGCTCCAGGGATTCTGTTCTCTCACGTCCTACATGCCATGGAGTCTGCCTCATTGTCCGATTTTGAGCTGCTCTTAGAAACACAATCTGCTTCGCCTTTCTTCCAGGAACTCACACCCAAGGACCCCATACCTACAGTAGAAAGGAGGCTTGCATCCTACTGCAACGAAACCACAGTTTTCCTGTTACACTGCAGGATTTTAGAATAGGCTTTAGCCTATTCTAGCCCGATAGCCTACATAGAGCATTTCAAATTTGAGGGAGTTCGCTATATGTAGAACACTTTGTGAAGAAAAGTTGATTCAGGCAAGGGACCAGGGTAGAGCTAGAGTCTCTTTTGACTTGTTAGAAATCAGAAGACTTCAGGCTGATTGTTCACCTGCAAAGAAGACCTGATGGCACAAGCCTTGCTTTCCCATATTAAAAGCTCTTAGTCATGCTGCCCTGAAGCTACCTAAATAACTCTCTTTTTGACTGGCCTCTAGTCACTGTAGTTAGCCCTCTGGAACAAAAAGCAGTTTTCTCTAAAGAAACACGGTGCTTCCATAGTATGGGTGGGAGCTCATCCTGTCAGGCTCTAGAGCTAAAGGGAAACTTGACGTGAGTACCTGCCTCACGCTAAGGCCTGAAAAGCCCTGCTGAAGCGAAAGCGTGTTGCAGTTTCCATTAGCTAGTATTCGCAGTTCTGCTTTACTTTAACGTTTCTCCGCTTTTCCAGACACTTAGGACCCTCGTGTGGGCACCCCACTGCCTACAAATACAGTGAGTACCAGCAGGTTCCACTGCCCTTCTAAGAAACTTCCAGGCCGTAAGTCTTTCCAAGTCACTCTGCATTCAGAGAGCAGGGCAATACACTGCACCCTTCCTTGGGAAAGCTAGATGTCCTCAGCACACCAACAGCTCCAGGGATTCTGTTCTCTCACGTCCTACATGCCATGGAAGTCTGCCTCATTGTCCTCATTTGAGCTGCACTTAGCAACACAATCTGATTCGCCTTTCTTCTAGGAACTCACACTCAAGGACCCCATACCTACAGGAGAAAGGAGGCTTGCATTCCTTCTGCAACCAAAGCACAGTTGTTCCTGTTACCCTGCAGGATTTTAGAATAGCCTAAGGACCGATAGCCTACATAGAGCATTTCAAATTTGAGGCAGTTCGCTACATGTAGAACACTTTGTGAAGAAAAGTTGATTCAGGCAAGGGACAAGGGTAGAGCTAGAGTCTCTTTTGACTTGTTAGAAATCAGAAGGCTTCAGGCTGATGGTTCACCGGCAAAGAAACCTGATGGCACGAGCCTTGCTTTCCCTTCTTAAAAGCTCTTAGTCATGCTGCCCTGAAGCTACCTAAATAACTCTCTTTTTGACTGGCCTCTAGTCACTGTAGTTAGCCCTCTGGAACAAAAAGCAGTTTTCTCTAAGGAAACACGGTGCTTCCATAGTATGGGTGGGAGCTCATCTTATCAGGCTCTAGAGCTAAAGGGAAACTTGACGTGAGTACTTGCCTCACGCTAAGGCCTGAGGAGCCCTGCTGAAGCGAAAGCGTGTTGCAGTTTGCATCAGCTCGTATTCGAAGTTCTGCTTTACTTTAACGTTTCTACGGTTTTCCAGACACTTAGGACCCTCGTGTGGGCACCCCACTGCCTACAAATACAGTGAGTACCAGCAGGTTCCACTGCCCTTCTAAGAAACTTCCAGGCCGTAAGTCTTTCCAAGTCACTCTGCATTCAGAGAGCAGGGCAATACACTGCACCCTTCCTTGGGAAAGCTAGATGTCCTCAGCACACCAACAGCTCCAGGGATTCTGTTCTCTCACGTCCTACATGCCATGGAAGTCTGCCTCATTGTCCTCATTTGAGCTGCACTTAGCAACACAATCTGCTTCACCTCTGTTCTAGGAACTCACACCCAAGGACCCCATACCTACAGTAGAAACGAGGCTTGCATTCCTACTGCAACGAAACCACTGTTTCCTGTTACACTGCAGGATTTTGAATAGGCTAAGGACCGATAGCCTACTCAAAGTATTCCAAGGATGAGTGAGTTCGCTACATGCAGAACACTTTGGGAAGTAATGTTGATTCAGGCAAGGGAACAGGGTGTAGCTAGAGTCTCTTTTGACTTGTTGGAAATCAGAAGGGTTTAGACTTCGTGTTCACCGCAAAAGATGACCTGATGGCACAAGCCTTGTTTCCCATATTAAAAGCTCTATTCAGGCTGCCCTGAAGCTACCTAAATACGTCTATTTCTGACTGGCCTCTAGTCACTGTAGTTACACTCTGGACGAAAAGGTTTCTCTAACGAAGCACGATGCTTCCATAGCATGGGTGGTAGCTCATCCCGTCAGGCTCTAGAGCTAAAGGGAAACTTGACGTCAGTACTTGCCTCACGCTAAGGCCTGAAGAGCCCTGCTGAAGCGAAAGCGTGTTGCAGTTTACATTAGCTCGTATTCGCAGTTCTGCTTTACTTTAACGTTTCTACGGTTTTCCAGACTCTTTGGACCCTCGTGTGGGCACCCCATTGCCTACCAATACAGTGAGTACCAGCAGGCCGTACTGCCCTTCTAAGAAACATCCAGGCCGTAAACCTTTCCAAGTCCCTCTATGTGTTCAGAGAGTAGGGCAATACACTGCACCCTTCCTTGGGAAAGCTAGATGTCCTCAGCACACCAACAGCTCCAGGGATTCTGTTCTCTCACGTCCTACATGCCATGGAGTCTGCCTCATTGTCCGATTTTGAGCTGCTCTTAGAAACACAATCTGCTTCGCCTTTCTTCCAGGAACTCACACCCAAGGACCCCATACCTACAGTAGAAAGGAGGCTTGCATCCTACTGCAACGAAACCACAGTTTTCCTGTTACACTGCAGGATTTTAGAATAGGCTTTAGCCTATTCTAGCCCGATAGCCTACATAGAGCATTTCAAATTTGAGGGAGTTCGCTATATGTAGAACACTTTGTGAAGAAAAGTTGATTCAGGCAAGGGACCAGGGTAGAGCTAGAGTCTCTTTTGACTTGTTAGAAATCAGAAGACTTCAGGCTGATTGTTCACCTGCAAAGAAGACCTGATGGCACAAGCCTTGCTTTCCCATATTAAAAGCTCTTAGTCATGCTGCCCTGAAGCTACCTAAATAACTCTCTTTTTGACTGGCCTCTAGTCACTGTAGTTAGCCCTCTGGAACAAAAAGCAGTTTTCTCTAAAGAAACACGGTGCTTCCATAGTATGGGTGGGAGCTCATCCTGTCAGGCTCTAGAGCTAAAGGGAAACTTGACGTGAGTACCTGCCTCACGCTAAGGCCTGAAAAGCCCTGCTGAAGCGAAAGCGTGTTGCAGTTTCCATTAGCTAGTATTCGCAGTTCTGCTTTACTTTAACGTTTCTCCGCTTTTCCAGACACTTAGGACCCTCGTGTGGGCACCCCACTGCCTACAAATACAGTGAGTACCAGCAGGTTCCACTGCCCTTCTAAGAAACTTCCAGGCCGTAAGTCTTTCCAAGTCACTCTGCATTCAGAGAGCAGGGCAATACACTGCACCCTTCCTTGGGAAAGCTAGATGTCCTCAGCACACCAACAGCTCCAGGGATTCTGTTCTCTCACGTCCTACATGCCATGGAAGTCTGCCTCATTGTCCTCATTTGAGCTGCACTTAGCAACACAATCTGCTTCACCTCTGTTCTAGGAACTCACACCCAAGGACCCCATACCTACAGTAGAAACGAGGCTTGCATTCCTACTGCAACGAAACCACTGTTTCCTGTTACACTGTAGGATTTTGAATAGGCTAAGGACCGATAGCCTACTCAAAGTGTTCCAAGGATGAGTGAGTTCGCTACATGCAGAACACTTTGGGAAGTAATGTTGATTCAGGCAAGGGAACAGGGTGTAGCTAGAGTCTCTTTTGACTTGTTGGAAATCAGAAGGGTTTAGACTTCGTGTTCATCGCAAAAGATGACCTGATGGCACAAGCCTTGTTTCCCATATTAAAAGCTCTATTCAGGCTGCCCTGAAGCTACCTAAATACGTCTATTTCTGACTGGCCTCTAGTCACTGTAGTTACACTCTGGACGAAAAGGTTTCTCTAACGAAGCACGATGCTTCCATAGCATGGGTGGTAGCTCATCCCGTCAGGCTCTAGAGCTAAAGGGAAACTTGACGTCAGTACTTGCCTCACGCTAAGGCCTGAAGAGCCCTGCTGAAGCGAAAGCGTGTTGCAGTTTACATTAGCTCGTATTCGCAGTTCTGCTTTACTTTAACGTTTCTACGGTTTTCCAGACTCTTTGGACCCTCGTGTGGGCACCCCATTGCCTACCAATACAGTGAGTACCAGCAGGCCGTACTGCCCTTCTAAGAAACATCCAGGCCGTAAGCCTTTCCAAGTCCCTCTATGTGTTCAGAGAGTAGGGCAATACACTGCACCCTTCCTTGGGAAAGCTAGATGTCCTCAGCACACCAACAGCTCCAGGGATTCTGTTCTCTCACGTCCTACATGCCATGGAGTCTGCCTCATTGTCCGATTTTGAGCTGCTCTTAGAAACACAATCTGCTTCGCCTTTCTTCCAGGAACTCACACCCAAGGACCCCATACCTACAGTAGAAAGGAGGCTTGCATCCTACTGCAACGAAACCACAGTTTTCCTGTTACACTGCAGGATTTTAGAATAGGCTTTAGCCTATTCTAGCCCGATAGCCTACATAGAGCATTTCAAATTTGAGGGAGTTCGCTATATGTAGAACACTTTGTGAAGAAAAGTTGATTCAGGCAAGGGACCAGGGTAGAGCTAGAGTCTCTTTTGACTTGTTAGAAATCAGAAGACTTCAGGCTGATTGTTCACCTGCAAAGAAGACCTGATGGCACAAGCCTTGCTTTCCCATATTAAAAGCTCTTAGTCATGCTGCCCTGAAGCTACCTAAATAACTCTCTTTTTGACTGGCCTCTAGTCACTGTAGTTAGCCCTCTGGAACAAAAAGCAGTTTTCTCTAAAGAAACACGGTGCTTCCATAGTATGGGTGGGAGCTCATCCTGTCAGGCTCTAGAGCTAAAGGGAAACTTGACGTGAGTACCTGCCTCACGCTAAGGCCTGAAAAGCCCTGCTGAAGCGAAAGCGTGTTGCAGTTTCCATTAGCTAGTATTTGCAGTTCTGCTTTACTTTAACGTTTCTCCGCTTTTCCAGACACTTAGGACCCTCGTGTGGGCACCCCACTGCCTACAAATACAGTGAGTACCAGCAGGTTCCACTGCCCTTCTAAGAAACTTCCAGGCCGTAAGTCTTTCCAAGTCACTCTGCATTCAGAGAGCAGGGCAATACACTGCACCCTTCCTTGGGAAAGCTAGATGTCCTCAGCACACCAACAGCTCCAGGGATTCTGTTCTCTCACGTCCTACATGCCATGGAAGTCTGCCTCATTGTCCTCATTTGAGCTGCACTTAGCAACACAATCTGATTCGCCTTTCTTCTAGGAACTCACACTCAAGGACCCCATACCTACAGGAGAAAGGAGGCTTGCATTCCTTCTGCAACCAAAGCACAGTTGTTCCTGTTACCCTGCAGGATTTTAGAATAGCCTAAGGACCGATAGCCTACATAGAGCATTTCAAATTTGAGGCAGTTCGCTACATGTAGAACACTTTGTGAAGAAAAGTTGATTCAGGCAAGGGACAAGGGTAGAGCTAGAGTCTCTTTTGACTTGTTAGAAATCAGAAGGCTTCAGGCTGATGGTTCACCGGCAAAGAAACCTGATGGCACGAGACTTGCTTTCCCTTCTTAAAAGCTCTTAGTCATGCTGCCCTGAAGCTACCTAAATAACTCTCTTTTTGACTGGCCTCTAGTCACTGTAGTTAGCCCTCTGGAACAAAAAGCAGTTTTCTCTAAGGAAACACGGTGCTTCCATAGTATGGGTGGGAGCTCATCTTATCAGGCTCTAGAGCTAAAGGGAAACTTGACGTGAGTACTTGCCTCACGCTAAGGCCTGAGGAGCCCTGCTGAAGCGAAAGCGTGTTGCAGTTTGCATCAGCTCGTATTCGAAGTTCTGCTTTACTTTAACGTTTCTACACATTTCCAGACACTTAGGAACCTCGTGTGGGCACCCCATTGCCTACAAATACAGTGAGTAGCAGCAGGCTCCACTGCCCTTCAAAGAAACATCCAGGCCGTAAGCCTTTCCAAGTCACTCTATGTATTCAGAGACTAGGGCAATACACTGCACCCTTCCTTGGGAACGCTAGATGTCCTCAGCACACCAACAGCTCCAGGGATTCTGTTCTCTCACGTCCTACATGCCATGGAAGTCTGCCTCATTGTCCTCATTTGAGCTGCACTTAGCAACACAATCTGCTTCACCTCTGTTCTAGGAACTCACACCCAAGGACCCCATACCTACAGTAGAAACGAGGCTTGCATTCCTACTGCAACGAAACCACTGTTTCCTGTTACCCTGCAGGATTTTGAATAGGCTAAGGACCGATAGCCTACTCAAAGTGTTCCAAGGATGAGTGAGTTCGCTACATGCAGAACACTTTGGGAAGTAATGTTGATTCAGGCAAGGGAACAGGGTGTAGCTAGAGTCTCTTTTGACTTGTTGGAAATCAGAAGGGTTTAGACTTCGTGTTCACCGCAAAAGATGACCTGATGGCACAAGCCTTGTTTCCCATATTAAAAGCTCTATTCAGGCTGCCCTGAAGCTACCTAAATACGTCTATTTCTGACTGGCCTCTAGTCACTGTAGTTACACTCTGGACGAAAAGGTTTCTCTAACGAAGCACGATGCTTCCATAGCATGGGTGGTAGCTCATCCCGTCAGGCTCTAGAGCTAAAGGGAAACTTGACGTCAGTACTTGCCTCACGCTAAGGCCTGAAGAGCCCTGCTGAAGCGAAAGCGTGTTGCAGTTTACATTAGCTCGTATTCGCAGTTCTGCTTTACTTTAACGTTTCTACGGTTTTCCAGACTCTTTGGACCCTCGTGTGGGCACCCCATTGCCTACCAATACAGTGAGTACCAGCAGGCCGTACTGCCCTTCTAAGAAACATCCAGGCCGTAAGCCTTTCCAAGTCCCTCTATGTGTTCAGAGAGTAGGGCAATACACTGCACCCTTCCTTGGGAAAGCTAGATGTCCTCAGCACACCAACAGCTCCAGGGATTCTGTTCTCTCACGTCCTACATGCCATGGAGTCTGCCTCATTGTCCGATTTTGAGCTGCTCTTAGAAACACAATCTGCTTCGCCTTTCTTCCAGGAACTCACACCCAAGGACCCCATACCTACAGTAGAAAGGAGGCTTGCATCCTACTGCAACGAAACCACAGTTTTCCTGTTACACTGCAGGATTTTAGAATAGGCTTTAGCCTATTCTAGCCCGATAGCCTACATAGAGCATTTCAAATTTGAGGGAGTTCGCTACATGGAGAACACTTTGTGAAGAAAAGTTGATTCAGGCAAGGGACCAGGGTAGAGCTAGAGTCTCTTTTGACTTGTTAGAAATCAGAAGACTTCAGGCTGATTGTTCACCTGCAAAGAAGACCTGATGGCACAAGCCTTGCTTTCCCATATTAAAAGCTCTTAGTCATGCTGCCCTGAAGCTACCTAAATAACTCTCTTTTTGACTGGCCTCTAGTCACTGTAGTTAGCCCTCTGGAACAAAAAGCAGTTTTCTCTAAAGAAACACGGTGCTTCCATAGTATGGGTGGGAGCTCATCCTGTCAGGCTCTAGAGCTAAAGGGAAACTTGACGTGAGTACCTGCCTCACGCTAAGGCCTGAAAAGCCCTGCTGAAGCGAAAGCGTGTTGCAGTTTCCATTAGCTAGTATTCGCAGTTCTGCTTTACTTTAACGTTTCTCCGCTTTTCCAGACACTTAGGACCCTCGTGTGGGCACCCCACTGCCTACAAATACAGTGAGTACCAGCAGGTTCCACTGCCCTTCTAAGAAACTTCCAGGCCGTAAGTCTTTCCAAGTCACTCTGCATTCAGAGAGCAGGGCAATACACTGCACCCTTCCTTGGGAAAGCTAGATGTCCTCAGCACACCAACAGCTCCAGGGATTCTGTTCTCTCACGTCCTACATGCCATGGAAGTCTGCCTCATTGTCCTCATTTGAGCTGCACTTAGCAACACAATCTGATTCGCCTTTCTTCTAGGAACTCACACTCAAGGACCCCATACCTACAGGAGAAAGGAGGCTTGCATTCCTTCTGCAACCAAAGCACAGTTGTTCCTGTTACCCTGCAGGATTTTAGAATAGCCTAAGGACCGATAGCCTACATAGAGCATTTCAAATTTGAGGCAGTTCGCTACATGTAGAACACTTTGTGAAGAAAAGTTGATTCAGGCAAGGGACAAGGGTAGAGCTAGAGTCTCTTTTGACTTGTTAGAAATCAGAAGGCTTCAGGCTGATGGTTCACCGGCAAAGAAACCTGATGGCACGAGACTTGCTTTCCCTTCTTAAAAGCTCTTAGTCATGCTGCCCTGAAGCTACCTAAATAACTCTCTTTTTGACTGGCCTCTAGTCACTGTAGTTAGCCCTCTGGAACAAAAAGCAGTTTTCTCTAAGGAAACACGGTGCTTCCATAGTATGGGTGGGAGCTCATCTTATCAGGCTCTAGAGCTAAAGGGAAACTTGACGTGAGTACTTGCCTCACGCTAAGGCCTGAGGAGCCCTGCTGAAGCGAAAGCGTGTTGCAGTTTGCATCAGCTCGTATTCGAAGTTCTGCTTTACTTTAACGTTTCTACACATTTCCAGACACTTAGGAACCTCGTGTGGGCACCCCATTGCCTACAAATACAGTGAGTAGCAGCAGGCTCCACTGCCCTTCAAAGAAACATCCAGGCCGTAAGCCTTTCCAAGTCACTCTATGTATTCAGAGACTAGGGCAATACACTGCACCCTTCCTTGGGAACGCTAGATGTCCTCAGCACACCAACAGCTCCAGGGATTCTGTTCTCTCACGTCCTACATGCCATGGAAGTCTGCCTCATTGTCCTCATTTGAGCTGCACTTAGCAACACAATCTGCTTCACCTCTGTTCTAGGAACTCACACCCAAGGACCCCATACCTACAGTAGAAACGAGGCTTGCATTCCTACTGCAACGAAACCACTGTTTCCTGTTACACTGTAGGATTTTGAATAGGCTAAGGACCGATAGCCTACTCAAAGTGTTCCAAGGATGAGTGAGTTCGCTACATGCAGAACACTTTGGGAAGTAATGTTGATTCAGGCAAGGGAACAGGGTGTAGCTAGAGTCTCTTTTGACTTGTTGGAAATCAGAAGGGTTTAGACTTCGTGTTCACCGCAAAAGATGACCTGATGGCACAAGCCTTGTTTCCCATATTAAAAGCTCTATTCAGGCTGCCCTGAAGCTACCTAAATACGTCTATTTCTGACTGGCCTCTAGTCACTGTAGTTACACTCTGGACGAAAAGGTTTCTCTAACGAAGCACGATGCTTCCATAGCATGGGTGGTAGCTCATCCCGTCAGGCTCTAGAGCTAAAGGGAAACTTGACGTCAGTACTTGCCTCACGCTAAGGCCTGAAGAGCCCTGCTGAAGCGAAAGCGTGTTGCAGTTTACATTAGCTCGTATTCGCAGTTCTGCTTTACTTTAACGTTTCTACGGTTTTCCAGACTCTTTGGACCCTCGTGTGGGCACCCCATTGCCTACCAATACAGTGAGTACCAGCAGGCCGTACTGCCCTTCTAAGAAACATCCAGGCCGTAAGCCTTTCCAAGTCCCTCTATGTGTTCAGAGAGTAGGGCAATACACTGCACCCTTCCTTGGGAAAGCTAGATGTCCTCAGCACACCAACAGCTCCAGGGATTCTGTTCTCTCACGTCCTACATGCCATGGAGTCTGCCTCATTGTCCGATTTTGAGCTGCTCTTAGAAACACAATCTGCTTCGCCTTTCTTCCAGGAACTCACACCCAAGGACCCCATACCTACAGTAGAAAGGAGGCTTGCATCCTACTGCAACGAAACCACAGTTTTCCTGTTACACTGCAGGATTTTAGAATAGGCTTTAGCCTATTCTAGCCCGATAGCCTACATAGAGCATTTCAAATTTGAGGGAGTTCGCTATATGTAGAACACTTTGTGAAGAAAAGTTGATTCAGGCAAGGGACCAGGGTAGAGCTAGAGTCTCTTTTGACTTGTTAGAAATCAGAAGACTTCAGGCTGATTGTTCGTTCACCTGCAAAGAAGACCTGATGGCACAAGCCTTGCTTTCCCATATTAAAAGCTCTTAGTCATGCTGCCCTGAAGCTACCTAAATAACTCTCTTTTTGACTGGCCTCTAGTCACTGTAGTTAGCCCTCTGGAACAAAAAGCAGTTTTCTCTAAAGAAACACGGTGCTTCCATAGTATGGGTGGGAGCTCATCCTGTCAGGCTCTAGAGCTAAAGGGAAACTTGACGTGAGTACCTGCCTCACGCTAAGGCCTGAAAAGCCCTGCTGAAGCGAAAGCGTGTTGCAGTTTCCATTAGCTAGTATTTGCAGTTCTGCTTTACTTTAACGTTTCTCCGCTTTTCCAGACACTTAGGACCCTCGTGTGGGCACCCCACTGCCTACAAATACAGTGAGTAGCAGCAGGTTCCACTGCCCTTCTAAGAAACTTCCAGGCCGTAAGTCTTTCCAAGTCACTCTGCATTCAGAGAGCAGGGCAATACACTGCACCCTTCCTTGGGAAAGCTAGATGTCCTCAGCACACCAACAGCTCCAGGGATTCTGTTCTCTCACGTCCTACATGCCATGGAAGTCTGCCTCATTGTCCTCATTTGAGCTGCACTTAGCAACACAATCTGATTCGCCTTTCTTCTAGGAACTCACACTCAAGGACCCCATACCTACAGGAGAAAGGAGGCTTGCATTCCTTCTGCAACCAAAGCACAGTTGTTCCTGTTACCCTGCAGGATTTTAGAATAGCCTAAGGACCGATAGCCTACATAGAGCATTTCAAATTTGAGGCAGTTCGCTACATGTAGAACACTTTGTGAAGAAAAGTTGATTCAGGCAAGGGACAAGGGTAGAGCTAGAGTCTCTTTTGACTTGTTAGAAATCAGAAGGCTTCAGGCTGATGGTTCACCGGCAAAGAAACCTGATGGCACGAGACTTGCTTTCCCTTCTTAAAAGCTCTTAGTCATGCTGCCCTGAAGCTACCTAAATAACTCTCTTTTTGACTGGCCTCTAGTCACTGTAGTTAGCCCTCTGGAACAAAAAGCAGTTTTCTCTAAGGAAACACGGTGCTTCCATAGTATGGGTGGGAGCTCATCTTATCAGGCTCTAGAGCTAAAGGGAAACTTGACGTGAGTACTTGCCTCACGCTAAGGCCTGAGGAGCCCTGCTGAAGCGAAAGCGTGTTGCAGTTTGCATCAGCTCGTATTCGAAGTTCTGCTTTACTTTAACGTTTCTACACATTTCCAGACACTTAGGAACCTCGTGTGGGCACCCCATTGCCTACAAATACAGTGAGTAGCAGCAGGCTCCACTGCCCTTCAAAGAAACATCCAGGCCGTAAGCCTTTCCAAGTCACTCTATGTATTCAGAGACTAGGGCAATACACTGCACCCTTCCTTGGGAACGCTAGATGTCCTCAGCACACCAACAGCTCCAGGGATTCTGTTCTCTCACGTCCTACATGCCATGGAATTCTGCCTCATTGTCCTCATTTGAGCTGCACTTAGCAACACAATCTGCTTCACCTCTGTTCTAGGAACTCACACCCAAGGACCCCATACCTACAGTAGAAACGAGGCTTGCATTCCTACTGCAACGAAACCACTGTTTCCTGTTACCCTGCAGGATTTTGAATAGGCTAAGGACCGATAGCCTACTCAAAGTGTTCCAAGGATGAGTGAGTTCGCTACATGCAGAACACTTTGGGAAGTAATGTTGATTCAGGCAAGGGAACAGGGTGTAGCTAGAGTCTCTTTTGACTTGTTGGAAATCAGAAGGGTTTAGACTTCGTGTTCACCGCAAAAGATGACCTGATGGCACAAGCCTTGTTTCCCATATTAAAAGCTCTATTCAGGCTGCCCTGAAGCTACCTAAATACGTCTATTTCTGACTGGCCTCTAGTCACTGTAGTTACACTCTGGACGAAAAGGTTTCTCTAACGAAGCACGATGCTTCCATAGCATGGGTGGTAGCTCATCCCGTCAGGCTCTAGAGCTAAAGGGAAACTTGACGTCAGTACTTGCCTCACGCTAAGGCCTGAAGAGCCCTGCTGAAGCGAAAGCGTGTTGCAGTTTACATTAGCTCGTATTCGCAGTTCTGCTTTACTTTAACGTTTCTACGGTTTTCCAGACTCTTTGGACCCTCGTGTGGGCACCCCATTGCCTACCAATACAGTGAGTACCAGCAGGCCGTACTGCCCTTCTAAGAAACATCCAGGCCGTAAGCCTTTCCAAGTCCCTCTATGTGTTCAGAGAGTAGGGCAATACACTGCACCCTTCCTTGGGAAAGCTAGATGTCCTCAGCACACCAACAGCTCCAGGGATTCTGTTCTCTCACGTCCTACATGCCATGGAGTCTGCCTCATTGTCCGATTTTGAGCTGCTCTTAGAAACACAATCTGCTTCGCCTTTCTTCCAGGAACTCACACCCAAGGACCCCATACCTACAGTAGAAAGGAGGCTTGCATCCTACTGCAACGAAACCACAGTTTTCCTGTTACACTGCAGGATTTTAGAATAGGCTTTAGCCTATTCTAGCCCGATAGCCTACATAGAGCATTTCAAATTTGAGGGAGTTCGCTATATGTAGAACACTTTGTGAAGAAAAGTTGATTCAGGCAAGGGACCAGGGTAGAGCTAGAGTCTCTTTTGACTTGTTAGAAATCAGAAGACTTCAGGCTGATTGTTCACCTGCAAAGAAGACCTGATGGCACAAGCCTTGCTTTCCCATATTAAAAGCTCTTAGTCATGCTGCCCTGAAGCTACCTAAATAACTCTCTTTTTGACTGGCCTCTAGTCACTGTAGTTAGCCCTCTGGAACAAAAAGCAGTTTTCTCTAAAGAAACACGGTGCTTCCATAGTATGGGTGGGAGCTCATCCTGTCAGGCTCTAGAGCTAAAGGGAAACTTGACGTGAGTACTTGCCTCACGCTAAGGCCTGAAAAGCCCTGCTGAAGCGAAAGCGTGTTGCAGTTTCCATTAGCTAGTATTCGCAGTTCTGCTTTACTTTAACGTTTCTCCGCTTTTCCAGACACTTAGGACCCTCGTGTGGGCACCCCACTGCCTACAAATACAGTGAGTACCAGCAGGTTCCACTGCCCTTCTAAGAAACTTCCAGGCCGTAAGTCTTTCCAAGTCACTCTGCATTCAGAGAGCAGGGCAATACACTGCACCCTTCCTTTGGAAAGCTAGATGTCCTCAGCACAGCAACAGCTCCAGGGATTCTGTTCTCTCACGTCCTACATGCCATGGAAGTCTGCCTCATTGTCCTAATTTGAGCTGCACTTAGCAACACAATCTGCTTCACCTCTGTTCTAGGAACTCACACCCAAGGACCCCATACCTACAGTAGAAACGAGGCTTGCATTCCTACTGCAACGAAACCACTGTTTCCTGTTACACTGTAGGATTTTGAATAGGCTAAGGACCGATAGCCTACTCAAAGTGTTCCAAGGATGAGTGAGTTCGCTACATGCAGAACACTTTGGGAAGTAATGTTGATTCAGGCAAGGGAACAGGGTGTAGCTAGAGTCTCTTTTGACTTGTTGGAAATCAGAAGGGTTTAGACTTCGTGTTCATCGCAAAAGATGACCTGATGGCACAAGCCTTGTTTCCCATATTAAAAGCTCTATTCAGGCTGCCCTGAAGCTACCTAAATACGTCTATTTCTGACTGGCCTCTAGTCACTGTAGTTACACTCTGGACGAAAAGGTTTCTCTAACGAAGCACGATGCTTCCATAGCATGGGTGGTAGCTCATCCCGTCAGGCTCTAGAGCTAAAGGGAAACTTGACGTCAGTACTTGCCTCACGCTAAGGCCTGAAGAGCCCTGCTGAAGCGAAAGCGTGTTGCAGTTTACATTAGCTCGTATTCGCAGTTCTGCTTTACTTTAACGTTTCTACGGTTTTCCAGACTCTTTGGACCCTCGTGTGGGCACCCCATTGCCTACCAATACAGTGAGTACCAGCAGGCCGTACTGCCCTTCTAAGAAACATCCAGGCCGTAAGCCTTTCCAAGTCCCTCTATGTGTTCAGAGAGTAGGGCAATACACTGCACCCTTCCTTGGGAAAGCTAGATGTCCTCAGCACACCAACAGCTCCAGGGATTCTGTTCTCTCACGTCCTACATGCCATGGAGTCTGCCTCATTGTCCGATTTTGAGCTGCTCTTAGAAACACAATCTGCTTCGCCTTTCTTCCAGGAACTCACACCCAAGGACCCCATACCTACAGTAGAAAGGAGGCTTGCATCCTACTGCAACGAAACCACAGTTTTCCTGTTACGCTGCAGGATTTTAGAATAGGCTTTAGCCTATTCTAGCCCGATAGCCTACATAGAGCATTTCAAATTTGAGGGAGTTCGCTATATGTAGAACACTTTGTGAAGAAAAGTTGATTCAGGCAAGGGACCAGGGTAGAGCTAGAGTCTCTTTTGACTTGTTAGAAATCAGAAGACTTCAGGCTGATTGTTCACCTGCAAAGAAGACCTGATGGCACAAGCCTTGCTTTCCCATATTAAAAGCTCTTAGTCATGCTGCCCTGAAGCTACCTAAATAACTCTCTTTTTGACTGGCCTCTACTCACTGTAGTTAGCCCTCTGGAACAAAAAGCAGTTTTCTCTAAAGAAACACGGTGCTTCCATAGTATGGGTGGGAGCTCATCCTGTCAGGCTCTAGAGCTAAAGGGAAACTTGACGTGAGTACTTGCCTCACGCTAAGGCCTGAGGAGCCCTGCTGAAGCGAAAGCGTGTTGCAGTTTGCATCAGCTCGTATTCGAAGTTCTGCTTTACTTTAACGTTTCTACACATTTCCAGACACTTAGGAACCTCGTGTGGGCACCCCATTGCCTACAAATACAGTGAGTAGCAGCAGGCTCCACTGCCCTTCAAAGAAACATCCAGGCCGTAAGCCTTTCCAAGTCACTCTATGTATTCAGAGACTAGGGCAATACACTGCACCCTTCCTTGGGAACGCTAGATGTCCTCAGCACACCAACAGCTCCAGGGATTCTGTTCTCTCACGTCCTACATGCCATGGAAGTCTGCCTCATTGTCCTCATTTGAGCTGCACTTAGCAACACAATCTGCTTCACCTCTGTTCTAGGAACTCACACCCAAGGACCCCATACCTACAGTAGAAACGAGGCTTGCATTCCTACTGCAACGAAACCACTGTTTCCTGTTACCCTGCAGGATTTTGAATAGGCTAAGGACCGATAGCCTACTCAAAGTGTTCCAAGGATGAGTGAGTTCGCTACATGCAGAACACTTTGGGAAGTAATGTTGATTCAGGCAAGGGAACAGGGTGTAGCTAGAGTCTCTTTTGACTTGTTGGAAATCAGAAGGGTTTAGACTTCGTGTTCACCGCAAAAGATGACCTGATGGCACAAGCCTTGTTTCCCATATTAAAAGCTCTATTCAGGCTGCCCTGAAGCTACCTAAATACGTCTATTTCTGACTGGCCTCTAGTCACTGTAGTTACACTCTGGACGAAAAGGTTTCTCTAACGAAGCACGATGCTTCCATAGCATGGGTGGTAGCTCATCCCGTCAGGCTCTAGAGCTAAAGGGAAACTTGACGTCAGTACTTGCCTCACGCTAAGGCCTGAAGAGCCCTGCTGAAGCGAAAGCGTGTTGCAGTTTACATTAGCTCGTATTCGCAGTTCTGCTTTACTTTAACGTTTCTACGGTTTTCCAGACTCTTTGGACCCTCGTGTGGGCACCCCATTGCCTACCAATACAGTGAGTACCAGCAGGCCGTACTGCCCTTCTAAGAAACATCCAGGCCGTAAGCCTTTCCAAGTCCCTCTATGTGTTCAGAGAGTAGGGCAATACACTGCACCCTTCCTTGGGAAAGCTAGATGTCCTCAGCACACCAACAGCTCCAGGGATTCTGTTCTCTCACGTCCTACATGCCATGGAGTCTGCCTCATTGTCCGATTTTGAGCTGCTCTTAGAAACACAATCTGCTTCGCCTTTCTTCCAGGAACTCACACCCAAGGACCCCATACCTACAGTAGAAAGGAGGCTTGCATCCTACTGCAACGAAACCACAGTTTTCCTGTTACACTGCAGGATTTTAGAATAGGCTTTAGCCTATTCTAGCCCGATAGCCTACATAGAGCATTTCAAATTTGAGGGAGTTCGCTACATGGAGAACACTTTGTGAAGAAAAGTTGATTCAGGCAAGGGACCAGGGTAGAGCTAGAGTCTCTTTTGACTTGTTAGAAATCAGAAGACTTCAGGCTGATTGTTCACCGGCAAAGAAGACCTGATGGCACAAGCCTTGCTTTCCCATATTAAAAGCTCTTAGTCATGCTGCCCTGAAGCTACCTAAATAACTCTCTTTTTGACTGGCCTCTACTCACTGTAGTTAGCTCTCTGGAACAAAAAGCAGTTTTCTCTAAAGAAACACGGTGCTTCCATAGTATGGGTGGGAGCTCATCCTGTCAGGCTCTAGAGCTAAAGGGAAACTTGACGTCAGTACTTGCCTCACGCTAAGGCCTGAAGAGCCCGGCTGAAGCGAAAGCGTGTTGCAGTTTCCATTAGCTAGTATTCGCAGTTCTGCGTTACTTTAACGTTTCTACACTTTTCCAGACACTTAGGACCCTCGTTTGGGCACCCCATTGCCTACAAATACAGTGAGTACCAGCACGTTCCACTGCCCTTCTAAGAAACATCCAGGCCGTAAGTCTTTCCAAGTCACTCTGCATTCAGAGAGTAGGGCAATACACTGCACCCTTCCTTGGGAAAGCTAGATGTCCTCAGCACACCAACAGCTCCAGGGATTCTGTTCTCTCACGTCCTACATGCCATGGAAGTCTGCCTCATTGTCCTCATTTGAGCTGCACTTAGCAACACAATCTGATTCGCCTTTCTTCTAGGAACTCACACTCAAGGACCCCATACCTACAGGAGAAAGGAGGCTTGCATTCCTTCTGCAACCAAAGCACAGTTGTTCCTGTTACCCTGCAGGATTTTAGAATAGCCTAAGGACCGATAGCCTACATAGAGCATTTCAAATTTGAGGCAGTTCGCTACATGCAGAACACTTTGTGAAGAAAAGTTGATTCAGGCAAGGGACCAGGGTAGAGCTAGAGTCTCTTTTGACTTGTTAGAAATCAGAAGACTTCAGGCTGATGGTTCACCGGCAAAGAAACCTGATGGCACGAGACTTGCTTTCCCTTCTTAAAAGCTCTTAGTCATGCTGCCCTGAAGCTACCTAAATAACTCTCTTTTTGACTGGCCTCTAGTCACTGTAGTTAGCCCTCTGGAACAAAAAGCAGTTTTCTCTAAGGAAACACGGTGCTTCCATAGTATGGGTGGGAGCTCATCTTATCAGGCTCTAGAGCTAAAGGGAAACTTGACGTGAGTACTTGCCTCACGCTAAGGCCTGAGGAGCCCTGCTGAAGCGAAAGCGTGTTGCAGTTTGCATCAGCTCGTATTCGAAGTTCTGCTTTACTTTAACGTTTCTACACATTTCCAGACACTTAGGAACCTCGTGTGGGCACCCCATTGCCTACAAATACAGTGAGTAGCAGCAGGCTCCACTGCCCTTCAAAGAAACATCCAGGCCGTAAGCCTTTCCAAGTCACTCTATGTATTCAGAGACTAGGGCAATACACTGCACCCTTCCTTGGGAACGCTAGATGTCCTCAGCACACCAACAGCTCCAGGGATTCTGTTCTCTCACGTCCTACATGCCATGGAAGTCTGCCTCATTGTCCTCATTTGAGCTGCACTTAGCAACACAATCTGCTTCACCTCTGTTCTAGGAACTCACACCCAAGGACCCCATACCTACAGTAGAAACGAGGCTTGCATTCCTACTGCAACGAAACCACTGTTTCCTGTTACCCTGCAGGATTTTGAATAGGCTAAGGACCGATAGCCTACTCAAAGTGTTCCAAGGATGAGTGAGTTCGCTACATGCAGAACACTTTGGGAAGTAATGTTGATTCAGGCAAGGGAACAGGGTGTAGCTAGAGTCTCTTTTGACTTGTTGGAAATCAGAAGGGTTTAGACTTCGTGTTCACCGCAAAAGATGACCTGATGGCACAAGCCTTGTTTCCCATATTAAAAGCTCTATTCAGGCTGCCCTGAAGCTACCTAAATACGTCTATTTCTGACTGGCCTCTAGTCACTGTAGTTACACTCTGGACGAAAAGGTTTCTCTAACGAAGCACGATGCTTCCATAGCATGGGTGGTAGCTCATCCCGTCAGGCTCTAGAGCTAAAGGGAAACTTGACGTCAGTACTTGCCTCACGCTAAGGCCTGAAGAGCCCTGCTGAAGCGAAAGCGTGTTGCAGTTTACATTAGCTCGTATTCGCAGTTCTGCTTTACTTTAACGTTTCTACGGTTTTCCAGACTCTTTGGACCCTCGTGTGGGCACCCCATTGCCTACCAATACAGTGAGTACCAGCAGGCCGTACTGCCCTTCTAAGAAACATCCAGGCCGTAAGCCTTTCCAAGTCCCTCTATGTGTTCAGAGAGTAGGGCAATACACTGCACCCTTCCTTGGGAAAGCTAGATGTCCTCAGCACACCAACAGCTCCAGGGATTCTGTTCTCTCACGTCCTACATGCCATGGAGTCTGCCTCATTGTCCGATTTTGAGCTGCTCTTAGAAACACAATCTGCTTCGCCTTTCTTCCAGGAACTCACACCCAAGGACCCCATACCTACAGTAGAAAGGAGGCTTGCATCCTACTGCAACGAAACCACAGTTTTCCTGTTACACTGCAGGATTTTAGAATAGGCTTTAGCCTATTCTAGCCCGATAGCCTACATAGAGCATTTCAAATTTGAGGGAGTTCGCTACATGGAGAACACTTTGTGAAGAAAAGTTGATTCAGGCAAGGGACCAGGGTAGAGCTAGAGTCTCTTTTGACTTGTTAGAAATCAGAAGACTTCAGGCTGATTGTTCACCGGCAAAGAAGACCTGATGGCACAAGCCTTGCTTTCCCATATTAAAAGCTCTTAGTCATGCTGCCCTGAAGCTACCTAAATAACTCTCTTTTTGACTGGCCTCTACTCACTGTAGTTAGCCCTCTGGAACAAAAAGCAGTTTTCTCTAAAGAAACACGGTGCTTCCATAGTATGGGTGGGAGCTCATCCTGTCAGGCTCTAGAGCTAAAGGGAAACTTGACGTGAGTACTTGCCTCACGCTAAGGCCTGAAAAGCCCTGCTGAAGCGAAAGCGTGTTGCAGTTTCCATTAGCTAGTATTCGCAGTTCTGCTTTACTTTAACGTTTCTCCGCTTTTCCAGACACTTAGGACCCTCGTGTGGGCACCCCACTGCCTACAAATACAGTGAGTACCAGCAGGTTCCACTGCCCTTCTAAGAAACTTCCAGGCCGTAAGTCTTTCCAAGTCAATCTGCATTCAGAGAGCAGGGCAATACACTGCACCCTTCCTTGGGAAAGCTAGATGTCCTCAGCACACCAACAGCTCCAGGGATTCTGTTCTCTCACGTCCTACATGCCATGGAAGTCTGCCTCATTGTCCTCATTTGAGCTGCACTTAGCAACACAATCTGATTCGCCTTTCTTCTAGGAACTCACACTCAAGGACCCCATACCTACAGGAGAAAGGAGGCTTGCGTTCCTACTGCAACCAAAGCACAGTTGTTCCTGTTACACTGCAGTATTTTGAATAGGCTAAGGACCGATAGCCTACTTAGAGTGTTCCAAGGATGAGTGAGTTCGCTACATGCAGAACACTTTGGGAAGAAAAGTTGATTCAGGCAAGGGAACAGGGTGTAGCTAGAGTCTCTTTTGACTTGTTGGAAATCAGATGGGTTTAGACTTCGTGTTCACCGCAAAAGATGACCTGATGGCACAAGCCTTGTTTCCCATATTAAAAGCTCTATTCATGCTGCCCTGAAGCTACCTAAATACGTCTATTTCTGACTGGCCTCTAGTCACTGTAGTTACACTCTGGACGAAAAGGTTTCTCTAACGAAGCACGATGCTTCCATAGCATGGGTGGTAGCTCATCCCGTCAGGCTCTAGAGCTAAAGGGAAACTTGACGTCAGTACTTGCCTCACGCTAAGGCCTGAAGAGCCCTGCTGAAGCGAAAGCGTGTTGCAGTTTACATTAGCTCGTATTCGCAGTTCTGCTTTACTTTAACGTTTCTACGGTTTTCCAGACTCTTTGGACCCTCGTGTGGGCACCCCATTGCCTACCAATACAGTGAGTACCAGCAGGCCGTACTGCCCTTCTAAGAAACATCCAGGCCGTAAGCCTTTCCAAGTCCCTCTATGTGTTCAGAGAGTAGGGCAATACACTGCACCCTTCCTTGGGAAAGCTAGATGTCCTCAGCACACCAACAGCTCCAGGGATTCTGTTCTCTCACGTCCTACATGCCATGGAGTCTGCCTCATTGTCCGATTTTGAGCTGCTCTTAGAAACACAATCTGCTTCGCCTTTCTTCCAGGAACTCACACCCAAGGACCCCATACCTACAGTAGAAAGGAGGCTTGCATCCTACTGCAACGAAACCACAGTTTTCCTGTTACACTGCAGGATTTTAGAATAGGCTTTAGCCTATTCTAGCCCGATAGCCTACATAGAGCATTTCAAATTTGAGGGAGTTCGCTACATGGAGAACACTTTGTGAAGAAAAGTTGATTCAGGCAAGGGACCAGGGTAGAGCTAGAGTCTCTTTTGACTTGTTAGAAATCAGAAGACTTCAGGCTGATTGTTCACCTGCAAAGAAGACCTGATGGCACAAGCCTTGCTTTCCCATATTAAAAGCTCTTAGTCATGCTGCCCTGAAGCTACCTAAATAACTCTCTTTTTGACTGGCCTCTAGTCACTGTAGTTAGCCCTCTGGAACAAAAAGCAGTTTTCTCTAAAGAAACACGGTGCTTCCATAGTATGGGTGGGAGCTCATCCTGTCAGGCTCTAGAGCTAAAGGGAAACTTGACGTGAGTACTTGCCTCACGCTAAGGCCTGAAAAGCCCTGCTGAAGCGAAAGCGTGTTGCAGTTTCCATTAGCTAGTATTCGCAGTTCTGCTTTACTTTAACGTTTCTCCGCTTTTCCAGACACTTAGGACCCTCGTGTGGGCACCCCACTGCCTACAAATACAGTGAGTACCAGCAGGTTCCACTGCCCTTCTAAGAAACTTCCAGGCCGTAAGTCTTTCCAAGTCACTCTGCATTCAGAGAGCAGGGCAATACACTGCACCCTTCCTTGGGAAAGCTAGATGTCCTCAGCACACCAACAGCTCCAGGGATTCTGTTCTCTCACGTCCTACATGCCATGGAAGTCTGCCTCATTGTCCTCATTTGAGCTGCACTTAGCAACACAATCTGCTTCACCTCTGTTCTAGGAACTTACACCCAAGGACCCCATACCTACAGTAGAAACGAGGCTTGCATTCCTACTGCAACGAAACCACTGTTTCCTGTTACACTGTAGGATTTTGAATAGGCTAAGGACCGATAGCCTACTCAAAGTGTTCCAAGGATGAGTGAGTTCGCTACATGCAGAACACTTTGGGAAGTAATGTTGATTCAGGCAAGGGAACAGGGTGTAGCTAGAGTCTCTTTTGACTTGTTGGAAATCAGAAGGGTTTAGACTTCGTGTTCATCGCAAAAGATGACCTGATGGCACAAGCCTTGTTTCCCATATTAAAAGCTCTATTCAGGCTGCCCTGAAGCTACCTAAATACGTCTATTTCTGACTGGCCTCTAGTCACTGTAGTTACACTCTGGACGAAAAGGTTTCTCTAACGAAGCACGATGCTTCCATAGCATGGGTGGTAGCTCATCCCGTCAGGCTCTAGAGCTAAAGGGAAACTTGACGTCAGTACTTGCCTCACGCTAAGGCCTGAAGAGCCCTGCTGAAGCGAAAGCGTGTTGCAGTTTACATTAGCTCGTATTCGCAGTTCTGCTTTACTTTAACGTTTCTACGGTTTTCCAGACTCTTTGGACCCTCGTGTGGGCACCCCATTGCCTACCAATACAGTGAGTACCAGCAGGCCGTACTGCCCTTCTAAGAAACATCCAGGCCGTAAGCCTTTCCAAGTCCCTCTATGTGTTCAGAGAGTAGGGCAATACACTGCACCCTTCCTTGGGAAAGCTAGATGTCCTCAGCACACCAACAGCTCCAGGGATTCTGTTCTCTCACGTCCTACATGCCATGGAGTCTGCCTCATTGTCCGATTTTGAGCTGCTCTTAGAAACACAATCTGCTTCGCCTTTCTTCCAGGAACTCACACCCAAGGACCCCATACCTACAGTAGAAAGGAGGCTTGCATCCTACTGCAACGAAACCACAGTTTTCCTGTTACACTGCAGGATTTTAGAATAGGCTTTAGCCTATTCTAGCCCGATAGCCTACATAGAGCATTTCAAATTTGAGGGAGTTCGCTACATGGAGAACACTTTGTGAAGAAAAGTTGATTCAGGCAAGGGACCAGGGTAGAGCTAGAGTCTCTTTTGACTTGTTAGAAATCAGAAGACTTCAGGCTGATTGTTCACCTGCAAAGAAGACCTGATGGCACAAGCCTTGCTTTCCCATATTAAAAGCTCTTAGTCATGCTGCCCTGAAGCTACCTAAATAACTCTCTTTTTGACTGGCCTCTAGTCACTGTAGTTAGCCCTCTGGAACAAAAAGCAGTTTTCTCTAAAGAAACACGGTGCTTCCATAGTATGGGTGGGAGCTCATCCTGTCAGGCTCTAGAGCTAAAGGGAAACTTGACGTGAGTACCTGCCTCACGCTAAGGCCTGAAAAGCCCTGCTGAAGCGAAAGCGTGTTGCAGTTTCCATTAGCTAGTATTCGCAGTTCTGCTTTACTTTAACGTTTCTCCGCTTTTCCAGACACTTAGGACCCTCGTGTGGGCACCCCACTGCCTACAAATACAGTGAGTACCAGCAGGTTCCACTGCCCTTCTAAGAAACTTCCAGGCCGTAAGTCTTTCCAAGTCACTCTGCATTCAGAGCGCAGGGCAATACACTGCACCCTTCCTTGGGAAAGCTAGATGTCCTCAGCACACCAACAGCTCCAGGGATTCTGTTCTCTCACGTCCTACATGCCATGGAAGTCTGCCTCATTGTCCTCATTTGAGCTGCACTTAGCAACACAATCTGATTCGCCTTTCTTCTAGGAACTCACACTCAAGGACCCCATACCTACAGGAGAAAGGAGGCTTGCATTCCTTCTGCAACCAAAGCACAGTTGTTCCTGTTACCCTGCAGGATTTTAGAATAGCCTAAGGACCGATAGCCTACATAGAGCATTTCAAATTTGAGGCAGTTCGCTACATGTAGAACACTTTGTGAAGAAAAGTTGATTCAGGCAAGGGACAAGGGTAGAGCTAGAGTCTCTTTTGACTTGTTAGAAATCAGAAGGCTTCAGGCTGATGGTTCACCGGCAAAGAAACCTGATGGCACGAGCCTTGCTTTCCCTTCTTAAAAGCTCTTAGTCATGCTGCCCTGAAGCTACCTAAATAACTCTCTTTTTGACTGGCCTCTAGTCACTGTAGTTAGCCCTCTGGAACAAAAAGCAGTTTTCTCTAAAGAAACACGGTGCTTCCATAGTATGGGTGGGAGCTCATCCTGTCAGGCTCTAGAGCTAAAGGGAAACTTGACGTGAGTACTTGCCTCACGCTAAGGCCTGAAAAGCCCTGCTGAAGCGAAAGCGTGTTGCAGTTTCCATTAGCTAGTATTCGCAGTTCTGCTTTACTTTAACGTTTCTCCGCTTTTCCAGACACTTAGGACCCTCGTGTGGGCACCCCACTGCCTACAAATACAGTGAGTACCAGCAGGTTCCACTGCCCTTCTAAGAAACTTCCAGGCCGTAAGTCTTTCCAAGTCACTCTGCATTCAGAGAGCAGGGCAATACACTGCACCCTTCCTTGGGAAAGCTAGATGTCCTCAGCACACCAACAGCTCCAGGGATTCTGTTCTCTCACGTCCTACATGCCATGGAAGTCTGCCTCATTGTCCTCATTTGAGCTGCACTTAGCAACACAATCTGATTCGCCTTTCTTCTAGGAACTCACACTCAAGGACCCCATACCTACAGGAGAAAGGAGGCTTGCGTTCCTTCTGCAACCAAAGCACAGTTGTTCCTGTTACCCTGCAGGATTTTAGAATAGCCTAAGGACCGATAGCCTACATAGAGCATTTCAAATTTGAGGCAGTTCGCTACATGTAGAACACTTTGTGAAGAAAAGTTGATTCAGGCAAGGGACAAGGGTAGAGCTAGAGTCTCTTTTGACTTGTTAGAAATCAGAAGGCTTCAGGCTGATGGTTCACCGGCAAAGAAACCTGATGGCACGAGCCTTGCTTTCCCTTCTTAAAAGCTCTTAGTCATGCTGCCCTGAAGCTACCTAAATAACTCTCTTTTTGACTGGCCTCTAGTCACTGTAGTTAGCCCTCTGGAACAAAAAGCAGTTTTCTCTAAGGAAACACGGTGCTTCCATAGTATGGGTGGGAGCTCATCTTATCAGGCTCTAGAGCTAAAGGGAAACTTGACGTGAGTACTTGCCTCACGCTAAGGCCTGAGGAGCCCTGCTGAAGCGAAAGCGTGTTGCAGTTTGCCTCAGCTCGTATTCGAAGTTCTGCTTTACTTTAACGTTTCTACACATTTCCAGACACCTAGGAACCTCGTGTGGGCACCCCATTGCCTACAAATACAGTGAGTAGCAGCAGGCTCCACTGCCCTTCAAAGAAACATCCAGGCCGTAAGCCTTTCCAAGTCACTCTATGTATTCAGAGACTAGGGCAATACACTGCACCCTTCCTTGGGAACGCTAGATGTCCTCAGCACACCAACAGCTCCAGGGATTCTGTTCTCTCACGTCCTACATGCCATGGAAGTCTGCCTCATTGTCCTCATTTGAGCTGCACTTAGCAACACAATCTGCTTCACCTCTGTTCTAGGAACTCACACCCAAGGACCCCATACCTACAGTAGAAACGAGGCTTGCATTCCTACTGCAACGAAACCACTGTTTCCTGTTACACTGCAGGATTTTGAATAGGCTAAGGACCGATAGCCTACTCAAAGTGTTCCAAGGATGAGTGAGTTCGCTACATGCAGAACACTTTGGGAAGTAATGTTGATTCAGGCAAGGGAACAGGGTGTAGCTAGAGTCTCTTTTGACTTGTTGGAAATCAGAAGGGTTTAGACTTCGTGTTCACCGCAAAAGATGACCTGATGGCACAAGCCTTGTTTCCCATATTAAAAGCTCTATTCAGGCTGCCCTGAAGCTACCTAAATACGTCTATTTCTGACTGGCCTCTAGTCACTGTAGTTACACTCTGGACGAAAAGGTTTCTCTAACGAAGCACGATGCTTCCATAGCATGGGTGGTAGCTCATCCCGTCAGGCTCTAGAGCTAAAGGGAAACTTGACGTCAGTACTTGCCTCACGCTAAGGCCTGAAGAGCCCTGCTGAAGCGAAAGCGTGTTGCAGTTTACATTAGCTCGTATTCGCAGTTCTGCTTTACTTTAACGTTTCTACGGTTTTCCAGACTCTTTGGACCCTCGTGTGGGCACCCCATTGCCTACCAATACAGTGAGTACCAGCAGGCCGTACTGCCCTTCTAAGAAACATCCAGGCCGTAAGCCTTTCCAAGTCCCTCTATGTGTTCAGAGAGTAGGGCAATACACTGCACCCTTCCTTGGGAAAGCTAGATGTCCTCAGCACACCAACAGCTCCAGGGATTCTGTTCTCTCACGTCCTACATGCCATGGAGTCTGCCTCATTGTCCGATTTTGAGCTGCTCTTAGAAACACAATCTGCTTCGCCTTTCTTCCAGGAACTCACACCCAAGGACCCCATACCTACAGTAGAAAGGAGGCTTGCATCCTACTGCAACGAAACCACAGTTTTCCTGTTACACTGCAGGATTTTAGAATAGGCTTTAGCCTATTCTAGCCCGATAGCCTACATAGAGCATTTCAAATTTGAGGGAGTTCGCTACATGGAGAACACTTTGTGAAGAAAAGTTGATTCAGGCAAGGGACCAGGGTAGAGCTAGAGTCTCTTTTGACTTGTTAGAAATCAGAAGACTTCAGGCTGATTGTTCACCGGCAAAGAAGACCTGATGGCACAAGCCTTGCTTTCCCATATTAAAAGCTCTTAGTCATGCTGCCCTGAAGCTACCTAAATAACTCTCTTTTTGACTGGCCTCTAGTCACTGTAGTTAGCCCTCTGGAACAAAAAGCAGTTTTCTCTAAAGAAACACGGTGCTTCCATAGTATGGGTGGGAGCTCATCCTGTCAGGCTCTAGAGCTAAAGGGAAACTTGACGTGAGTACTTGCCTCACGCTAAGGCCTGAAAAGCCCTGCTGAAGCGAAAGCGTGTTGCAGTTTCCATTAGCTAGTATTCGCAGTTCTGCTTTACTTTAACGTTTCTCCGCTTTTCCAGACACTTAGGACCCTCGTGTGGGCACCCCACTGCCTACAAATACAGTGAGTACCAGCAGGTTCCACTGCCCTTCTAAGAAACTTCCAGGCCGTAAGTCTTTCCAAGTCACTCTGCATTCAGAGAGCAGGGCAATACACTGCACCCTTCCTTGGGAAAGCTAGATGTCCTCAGCACACCAACAGCTCCAGGGATTCTGTTCTCTCACGTCCTACATGCCATGGAAGTCTGCCTCATTGTCCTCATTTGAGCTGCACTTAGCAACACAATCTGATTCGCCTTTCTTCTAGGAACTCACACTCAAGGACCCCATACCTACAGGAGAAAGGAGGCTTGCGTTCCTTCTGCAACCAAAGCACAGTTGTTCCTGTTACCCTGCAGGATTTTAGAATAGCCTAAGGACCGATAGCCTACATAGAGCATTTCAAATTTGAGGCAGTTCGCTACATGTAGAACACTTTGTGAAGAAAAGTTGATTCAGGCAAGGGACAAGGGTAGAGCTAGAGTCTCTTTTGACTTGTTAGAAATCAGAAGGCTTCAGGCTGATGGTTCACCGGCAAAGAAACCTGATGGCACGAGCCTTGCTTTCCCTTCTTAAAAGCTCTTAGTCATGCTGCCCTGAAGCTACCTAAATAACTCTCTTTTTGACTGGCCTCTAGTCACTGTAGTTAGCCCTCTGGAACAAAAAGCAGTTTTCTCTAAGGAAACACGGTGCTTCCATAGTATGGGTGGGAGCTCATCTTATCAGGCTCTAGAGCTAAAGGGAAACTTGACGTGAGTACTTGCCTCACGCTAAGGCCTGAGGAGCCCTGCTGAAGCGAAAGCGTGTTGCAGTTTGCATCAGCTCGTATTCGAAGTTCTGCTTTACTTTAACGTTTCTACACATTTCCAGACACCTAGGAACCTCGTGTGGGCACCCCATTGCCTACAAATACAGTGAGTAGCAGCAGGCTCCACTGCCCTTCAAAGAAACATCCAGGCCGTAAGCCTTTCCAAGTCACTCTATGTATTCAGAGACTAGGGCAATACACTGCACCCTTCCTTGGGAACGCTAGATGTCCTCAGCACACCAACAGCTCCAGGGATTCTGTTCTCTCACGTCCTACATGCCATGGAAGTCTGCCTCATTGTCCTCATTTGAGCTGCACTTAGCAACACAATCTGCTTCACCTCTGTTCTAGGAACTCACACCCAAGGACCCCATACCTACAGTAGAAACGAGGCTTGCATTCCTACTGCAACGAAACCACTGTTTCCTGTTACCCTGCAGGATTTTGAATAGGCTAAGGACCGATAGCCTACTCAAAGTGTTCCAAGGATGAGTGAGTTCGCTACATGCAGAACACTTTGGGAAGTAATGTTGATTCAGGCAAGGGAACAGGGTGTAGCTAGAGTCTCTTTTGACTTGTTGGAAATCAGAAGGGTTTAGACTTCGTGTTCACCGCAAAAGATGACCTGATGGCACAAGCCTTGTTTCCCATATTAAAAGCTCTATTCAGGCTGCCCTGAAGCTACGTAAATACGTCTATTTCTGACTGGCCTCTAGTCACTGTAGTTACACTCTGGACGAAAAGGTTTCTCTAACGAAGCACGATGCTTCCATAGCATGGGTGGTAGCTCATCCCGTCAGGCTCTAGAGCTAAAGGGAAACTTGACGTCAGTACTTGCCTCACGCTAAGGCCTGAAGAGCCCTGCTGAAGCGAAAGCGTGTTGCAGTTTACATTAGCTCGTATTCGCAGTTCTGCTTTACTTTAACGTTTCTACGGTTTTCCAGACTCTTTGGACCCTCGTGTGGGCACCCCATTGCCTACCAATACAGTGAGTACCAGCAGGCCGTACTGCCCTTCTAAGAAACATCCAGGCCGTAAGCCTTTCCAAGTCCCTCTATGTGTTCAGAGAGTAGGGCAATACACTGCACCCTTCCTTGGGAAAGCTAGATGTCCTCAGCACACCAACAGCTCCAGGGATTCTGTTCTCTCACGTCCTACATGCCATGGAGTCTGCCTCATTGTCCGATTTTGAGCTGCTCTTAGAAACACAATCTGCTTCGCCTTTCTTCCAGGAACTCACACCCAAGGACCCCATACCTACAGTAGAAAGGAGGCTTGCATCCTACTGCAACGAAACCACAGTTTTCCTGTTACACTGCAGGATTTTAGAATAGGCTTTAGCCTATTCTAGCCCGATAGCCTACATAGAGCATTTCAAATTTGAGGGAGTTCGCTATATGTAGAACACTTTGTGAAGAAAAGTTGATTCAGGCAAGGGACCAGGGTAGAGCTAGAGTCTCTTTTGACTTGTTAGAAATCAGAAGACTTCAGGCTGATTGTTCACCGGCAAAGAAGACCTGATGGCACAAGCCTTGCTTTCCCATATTAAAAGCTCTTAGTCATGCTGCCCTGAAGCTACCTAAATAACTCTCTTTTTGACTGGCCTCTAGTCACTGTAGTTAGCCCTCTGGAACAAAAAGCAGTTTTCTCTAAAGAAACACGGTGCTTCCATAGTATGGGTGGGAGCTCATCCTGTCAGGCTCTAGAGCTAAAGGGAAACTTGACGTGAGTACTTGCCTCACGCTAAGGCCTGAAAAGCCCTGCTGAAGCGAAAGCGTGTTGCAGTTTCCATTAGCTAGTATTCGCAGTTCTGCTTTACTTTAACGTTTCTCCGCTTTTCCAGACACTTAGGACCCTCGTGTGGGCACCCCACTGCCTACAAATACAGTGAGTACCAGCAGGTTCCACTGCCCTTCTAAGAAACTTCCAGGCCGTAAGTCTTTCCAAGTCACTCTGCATTCAGAGAGCAGGGCAATACACTGCACCCTTCCTTGGGAAAGCTAGATGTCCTCAGCACACCAACAGCTCCAGGGATTCTGTTCTCTCACGTCCTACATGCCATGGAAGTCTGCCTCATTGTCCTCATTTGAGCTGCACTTAGCAACACAATCTGATTCGCCTTTCTTCTAGGAACTCACACTCAAGGACCCCATACCTACAGGAGAAAGGAGGCTTGCGTTCCTTCTGCAACCAAAGCACAGTTGTTCCTGTTACCCTGCAGGATTTTAGAATAGCCTAAGGACCGATAGCCTACATAGAGCATTTCAAATTTGAGGCAGTTCGCTACATGTAGAACACTTTGTGAAGAAAAGTTGATTCAGGCAAGGGACAAGGGTAGAGCTAGAGTCTCTTTTGACTTGTTAGAAATCAGAAGGCTTCAGGCTGATGGTTCACCGGCAAAGAAACCTGATGGCACGAGCCTTGCTTTCCCTTCTTAAAAGCTCTTAGTCATGCTGCCCTGAAGCTACCTAAATAACTCTCTTTTTGACTGGCCTCTAGTCACTGTAGTTAGCCCTCTGGAACAAAAAGCAGTTTTCTCTAAGGAAACACGGTGCTTCCATAGTATGGGTGGGAGCTCATCTTATCAGGCTCTAGAGCTAAAGGGAAACTTGACGTGAGTACTTGCCTCACGCTAAGGCCTGAGGAGCCCTGCTGAAGCGAAAGCGTGTTGCAGTTTGCATCAGCTCGTATTCGAAGTTCTGCTTTACTTTAACGTTTCTACACATTTCCAGACACCTAGGAACCTCGTGTGGGCACCCCATTGCCTACAAATACAGTGAGTAGCAGCAGGCTCCACTGCCCTTCAAAGAAACATCCAGGCCGTAAGCCTTTCCAAGTCACTCTATGTATTCAGAGACTACGGCAATACACTGCACCCTTCCTTGGGAACGCTAGATGTCCTCAGCACACCAACAGCTCCAGGGATTCTGTTCTCTCACGTCCTACATGCCATGGAAGTCTGCCTCATTGTCCTCATTTGAGCTGCACTTAGCAACACAATCTGCTTCACCTCTGTTCTAGGAACTCACACCCAAGGACCCCATACCTACAGTAGAAACGAGGCTTGCATTCCTACTGCAACGAAACCACTGTTTCCTGTTACCCTGCAGGATTTTGAATAGGCTAAGGACCGATAGCCTACTCAAAGTGTTCCAAGGATGAGTGAGTTCGCTACATGCAGAACACTTTGGGAAGTAATGTTGATTCAGGCAAGGGAACAGGGTGTAGCTAGAGTCTCTTTTGACTTGTTGGAAATCAGAAGGGTTTAGACTTCGTGTTCACCGCAAAAGATGACCTGATGGCACAAGCCTTGTTTCCCATATTAAAAGCTCTATTCAGGCTGCCCTGAAGCTACCTAAATACGTCTATTTCTGACTGGCCTCTAGTCACTGTAGTTACACTCTGGACGAAAAGGTTTCTCTAACGAAGCACGATGCTTCCATAGCATGGGTGGTAGCTCATCCCGTCAGGCTCTAGAGCTAAAGGGAAACTTGACGTCAGTACTTGCCTCACGCTAAGGCCTGAAGAGCCCTGCTGAAGCGAAAGCGTGTTGCAGTTTACATTAGCTCGTATTCGCAGTTCTGCTTTACTTTAACGTTTCTACGGTTTTCCAGACTCTTTGGACCCTCGTGTGGGCACCCCATTGCCTACCAATACAGTGAGTACCAGCAGGCCGTACTGCCCTTCTAAGAAACATCCAGGCCGTAAGCCTTTCCAAGTCCCTCTATGTGTTCAGAGAGTAGGGCAATACACTGCACCCTTCCTTGGGAAAGCTAGATGTCCTCAGCACACCAACAGCTCCAGGGATTCTGTTCTCTCACGTCCTACATGCCATGGAGTCTGCCTCATTGTCCGATTTTGAGCTGCTCTTAGAAACACAATCTGCTTCGCCTTTCTTCCAGGAACTCACACCCAAGGACCCCATACCTACAGTAGAAAGGAGGCTTGCATCCTACTGCAACGAAACCACAGTTTTCCTGTTACACTGCAGGATTTTAGAATAGGCTTTAGCCTATTCTAGCCCGATAGCCTACATAGAGCATTTCAAATTTGAGGGAGTTCGCTACATGGAGAACACTTTGTGAAGAAAAGTTGATTCAGGCAAGGGACCAGGGTAGAGCTAGAGTCTCTTTTGACTTGTTAGAAATCAGAAGACTTCAGGCTGATTGTTCACCGGCAAAGAAGACCTGATGGCACAAGCCTTGCTTTCCCATATTAAAAGCTCTTAGTCATGCTGCCCTGAAGCTACCTAAATAACTCTCTTTTTGACTGGCCTCTAGTCACTGTAGTTAGCCCTCTGGAACAAAAAGCAGTTTTCTCTAAAGAAACACGGTGCTTCCATAGTATGGGTGGGAGCTCATCCTGTCAGGCTCTAGAGCTAAAGGGAAACTTGACGTGAGTACTTACCTCACGCTAAGGCCTGAAAAGCCCTGCTGAAGCGAAAGCGTGTTGCAGTTTCCATTAGCTAGTATTCGCAGTTCTGCTTTACTTTAACGTTTCTCCGCTTTTCCAGACACTTAGGACCCTCGTGTGGGCACCCCACTGCCTACAAATACAGTGAGTACCAGCAGGTTCCACTGCCCTTCTAAGAAACTTCCAGGCCGTAAGTCTTTCCAAGTCACTCTGCATTCAGAGAGCAGGGCAATACACTGCACCCTTCCTTGGGAAAGCTAGATGTCCTCAGCACACCAACAGCTCCAGGGATTCTGTTCTCTCACGTCCTACATGCCATGGAAGTCTGCCTCATTGTCCTCATTTGAGCTGCACTTAGCAACACAATCTGATTCGCCTTTCTTCTAGGAACTCACACTCAAGGACCCCATACCTACAGGAGAAAGGAGGCTTGCATTCCTTCTGCAACCAAAGCACAGTTGTTCCTGTTACCCTGCAGGATTTTAGAATAGCCTAAGGACCGATAGCCTACATAGAGCATTTCAAATTTGAGGCAGTTCGCTACATGTAGAACACTTTGTGAAGAAAAGTTGATTCAGGCAAGGGACAAGGGTAGAGCTAGAGTCTCTTTTGACTTGTTAGAAATCAGAAGGCTTCAGGCTGATGGTTCACCGGCAAAGAAACCTGATGGCACGAGACTTGCTTTCCCTTCTTAAAAGCTCTTAGTCATGCTGCCCTGAAGCTACCTAAATAACTCTCTTTTTGACTGGCCTCTAGTCACTGTAGTTAGCCCTCTGGAACAAAAAGCAGTTTTCTCTAAAGAAACACGGTGCTTCCATAGTATGGGTGGGAGCTCATCCTGTCAGGCTCTAGAGCTAAAGGGAAACTTGACGTGAGTACTTGCCTCACGCTAAGGCCTGAAAAGCCCTGCTGAAGCGAAAGCGTGTTGCAGTTTCCATTAGCTAGTATTCGCAGTTCTGCTTTACTTTAACGTTTCTCCGCTTTTCCAGACACTTAGGACCCTCGTGTGGGCACCCCACTGCCTACAAATACAGTGAGTACCAGCAGGTTCCACTGCCCTTCTAAGAAACTTCCAGGCCGTAAGTCTTTCCAAGTCACTCTGCATTCAGAGAGCAGGGCAATACACTGCACCCTTCCTTGGGAAAGCTAGATGTCCTCAGCACACCAACAGCTCCAGGGATTCTGTTCTCTCACGTCCTACATGCCATGGAAGTCTGCCTCATTGTCCTCATTTGAGCTGCACTTAGCAACACAATCTGATTCGCCTTTCTTCTAGGAACTCACACTCAAGGACCCCATACCTACAGGAGAAAGGAGGCTTGCGTTCCTTCTGCAACCAAAGCACAGTTGTTCCTGTTACCCTGCAGGATTTTAGAATAGCCTAAGAACCGATAGCCTACATAGAGCATTTCAAATTTGAGGCAGTTCGCTACATGTAGAACACTTTGTGAAGAAAAGTTGATTCAGGCAAGGGACAAGGGTAGAGCTAGAGTCTCTTTTGACTTGTTAGAAATCAGAAGGCTTCAGGCTGATGGTTCACCGGCAAAGAAACCTGATGGCACGAGCCTTGCTTTCCCTTCTTAAAAGCTCTTAGTCATGCTGCCCTGAAGCTACCTAAATAACTCTCTTTTTGACTGGCCTCTAGTCACTGTAGTTAGCCCTCTGGAACAAAAAGCAGTTTTCTCTAAGGAAACACGGTGCTTCCATAGTATGGGTGGGAGCTCATCTTATCAGGCTCTAGAGCTAAAGGGAAACTTGACGTGAGTACTTGCCTCACGCTAAGGCCTGAGGAGCCCTGCTGAAGCGAAAGCGTGTTGCAGTTTGCCTCAGCTCGTATTCGAAGTTCTGCTTTACTTTAACGTTTCTACACATTTCCAGACACCTAGGAACCTCGTGTGGGCACCCCATTGCCTACAAATACAGTGAGTAGCAGCAGGCTCCACTGCCCTTCAAAGAAACATCCAGGCCGTAAGCCTTTCCAAGTCACTCTATGTATTCAGAGACTAGGGCAATACACTGCACCCTTCCTTGGGAACGCTAGATGTCCTCAGCACACCAACAGCTCCAGGGATTCTGTTCTCTCACGTCCTACATGCCATGGAAGTCTGCCTCATTGTCCTCATTTGAGCTGCACTTAGCAACACAATCTGCTTCACCTCTGTTCTAGGAACTCACACCCAAGGACCCCATACCTACAGTAGAAACGAGGCTTGCATTCCTACTGCAACGAAACCACTGTTTCCTGTTACCCTGCAGGATTTTGAATAGGCTAAGGACCGATAGCCTACTCAAAGTGTTCCAAGGATGAGTGAGTTCGCTACATGCAGAACACTTTGGGAAGTAATGTTGATTCAGGCAAGGGAACAGGGTGTAGCTAGAGTCTCTTTTGACTTGTTGGAAATCAGAAGGGTTTAGACTTCGTGTTCACCGCAAAAGATGACCTGATGGCACAAGCCTTGTTTCCCATATTAAAAGCTCTATTCAGGCTGCCCTGAAGCTACCTAAATACGTCTATTTCTGACTGGCCTCTAGTCACTGTAGTTACACTCTGGACGAAAAGGTTTCTCTAACGAAGCACGATGCTTCCATAGCATGGGTGGTAGCTCATCCCGTCAGGCTCTAGAGCTAAAGGGAAACTTGACGTCAGTACTTGCCTCACACTAAGGCCTGAAGAGCCCTGCTGAAGCGAAAGCGTGTTGCAGTTTACATTAGCTCGTATTCGCAGTTCTGCTTTACTTTAACGTTTCTACGGTTTTCCAGACTCTTTGGACCCTCGTGTGGGCACCCCATTGCCTACCAATACAGTGAGTACCAGCAGGCCGTACTGCCCTTCTAAGAAACATCCAGGCCGTAAGCCTTTCCAAGTCCCTCTATGTGTTCAGAGAGTAGGGCAATACACTGCAACCTTCCTTGGGAAAGCTAGATGTCCTCAGCACACCAACAGCTCCAGGGATTCTGTTCTCTCACGTCCTACATGCCATGGAGTCTGCCTCATTGTCCGATTTTGAGCTGCTCTTAGAAACACAATCTGCTTCGCCTTTCTTCCAGGAACTCACACCCAAGGACCCCATACCTACAGTAGAAAGGAGGCTTGCATCCTACTGCAACGAAACCACAGTTTTCCTGTTACACTGCAGGATTTTAGAATAGGCTTTAGCCTATTCTAGCCCGATAGCCTACATAGAGCATTTCAAATTTGAGGGAGTTCGCTATATGTAGAACACTTTGTGAAGAAAAGTTGATTCAGGCAAGGGACCAGGGTAGAGCTAGAGTCTCTTTTGACTTGTTAGAAATCAGAAGACTTCAGGCTGATTGTTCACCGGCAAAGAAGACCTGATGGCACAAGCCTTGCTTTCCCATATTAAAAGCTCTTAGTCATGCTGCCCTGAAGCTACCTAAATAACTCTCTTTTTGACTGGCCTCTAGTCACTGTAGTTAGCCCTCTGGAACAAAAAGCAGTTTTCTCTAAAGAAACACGGTGCTTCCATAGTATGGGTGGGAGCTCATCCTGTCAGGCTCTAGAGCTAAAGGGAAACTTGACGTGAGTACCTGCCTCACGCTAAGGCCTGAAAAGCCCTGCTGAAGCGAAAGCGTGTTGCAGTTTCCATTAGCTAGTATTCGCAGTTCTGCTTTACTTTAACGTTTCTCCGCTTTTCCAGACACTTAGGACCCTCGTGTGGGCACCCCACTGCCTACAAATACAGTGAGTACCAGCAGGTTCCACTGCCCTTCTAAGAAACTTCCAGGCCGTAAGTCTTTCCAAGTCACTCTGCATTCAGAAAGCAGGGCAATACACTGCACCCTTCCTTGGGAAAGCTAGATGTCCTCAGCACACCAACAGCTCCAGGGATTCTGTTCTCTCACGTCCTACATGCCATGGAAGTCTGCCTCATTGTCCTCATTTGAGCTGCACTTAGCAACACAATCTGATTCGCCTTTCTTCTAGGAACTCACACTCAAGGACCCCATACCTACAGGAGAAAGGAGGCTTGCATTCCTTCTGCAACCAAAGCACAGTTGTTCCTGTTACCCTGCAGGATTTTAGAATAGCCTAAGGACCGATAGCCTACATAGAGCATTTCAAATTTGAGGCAGTTCGCTACATGTAGAACACTTTGTGAAGAAAAGTTGATTCAGGCAAGGGACAAGGGTAGAGCTAGAGTCTCTTTTGACTTGTTAGAAATCAGAAGGCTTCAGGCTGATGGTTCACCGGCAAAGAAACCTGATGGCACGAGACTTGCTTTCCCTTCTTAAAAGCTCTTAGTCATGCTGCCCTGAAGCTACCTAAATAACTCTCTTTTTGACTGGCCTCTAGTCACTGTAGTTAGCCCTCTGGAACAAAAAGCAGTTTTCTCTAAAGAAACACGGTGCTTCCATAGTATGGGTGGGAGCTCATCCTGTCAGGCTCTAGAGCTAAAGGGAAACTTGACGTGAGTACTTGCCTCACGCTAAGGCCTGAAAAGCCCTGCTGAAGCGAAAGCGTGTTGCAGTTTGCCTCAGCTCGTATTCGAAGTTCTGCTTTACTTTAACGTTTCTACACATTTCCAGACACCTAGGAACCTCGTGTGGGCACCCCATTGCCTACAAATACAGTGAGTAGCAGCAGGCTCCACTGCCCTTCAAAGAAACATCCAGGCCGTAAGCCTTTCCAAGTCACTCTATGTATTCAGAGACTAGGGCAATACACTGCACCCTTCCTTGGGAACGCTAGATGTCCTCAGCACACCAACAGCTCCAGGGATTCTGTTCTCTCACGTCCTACATGCCATGGAAGTCTGCCTCATTGTCCTCATTTGAGCTGCACTTAGCAACACAATCTGCTTCACCTCTGTTCTAGGAACTCACACCCAAGGACCCCATACCTACAGTAGAAACGAGGCTTGCATTCCTACTGCAACGAAACCACTGTTTCCTGTTACCCTGCAGGATTTTGAATAGGCTAAGGACCGATAGCCTACTCAAAGTGTTCCAAGGATGAGTGAGTTCGCTACATGCAGAACACTTTGGGAAGTAATGTTGATTCAGGCAAGGGAACAGGGTGTAGCTAGAGTCTCTTTTGACTTGTTGGAAATCAGAAGGGTTTAGACTTCGTGTTCACCGCAAAAGATGACCTGATGGCACAAGCCTTGTTTCCCATATTAAAAGCTCTATTCAGGCTGCCCTGAAGCTACCTAAATACGTCTATTTCTGACTGGCCTCTAGTCACTGTAGTTACACTCTGGACGAAAAGGTTTCTCTAACGAAGCACGATGCTTCCATAGCATGGGTGGTAGCTCATCCCGTCAGGCTCTAGAGCTAAAGGGAAACTTGACGTCAGTACTTGCCTCACGCTAAGGCCTGAAGAGCCCTGCTGAAGCGAAAGCGTGTTGCAGTTTACATTAGCTCGTATTCGCAGTTCTGCTTTACTTTAACGTTTCTACGGTTTTCCAGACTCTTTGGACCCTCGTGTGGGCACCCCATTGCCTACCAATACAGTGAGTACCAGCAGGCCGTACTGCCCTTCTAAGAAACATCCAGGCCGTAAGCCTTTCCAAGTCCCTCTATGTGTTCAGAGAGTAGGGCAATACACTGCACCCTTCCTTGGGAAAGCTAGATGTCCTCAGCACACCAACAGCTCCAGGGATTCTGTTCTCTCACGTCCTACATGCCATGGAGTCTGCCTCATTGTCCGATTTTGAGCTGCTCTTAGAAACACAATCTGCTTCGCCTTTCTTCCAGGAACTCACACCCAAGGACCCCATACCTACAGTAGAAAGGAGGCTTGCATCCTACTGCAACGAAACCACAGTTTTCCTGTTACACTGCAGGATTTTAGAATAGGCTTTAGCCTATTCTAGCCCGATAGCCTACATAGAGCATTTCAAATTTGAGGGAGTTCGCTACATGGAGAACACTTTGTGAAGAAAAGTTGATTCAGGCAAGGGACCAGGGTAGAGCTAGAGTCTCTTTTGACTTGTTAGAAATCAGAAGACTTCAGGCTGATTGTTCACCTGCAAAGAAGACCTGATGGCACAAGCCTTGCTTTCCCATATTAAAAGCTCTTAGTCATGCTGCCCTGAAGCTACCTAAATAACTCTCTTTTTGACTGGCCTCTAGTCACTGTAGTTAGCCCTCTGGAACAAAAAGCAGTTTTCTCTAAAGAAACACGGTGCTTCCATAGTATGGGTGGGAGCTCATCCTGTCAGGCTCTAGAGCTAAAGGGAAACTTGACGTGAGTACCTGCCTCACGCTAAGGCCTGAAAAGCCCTGCTGAAGCGAAAGCGTGTTGCAGTTTCCATTAGCTAGTATTCGCAGTTCTGCTTTACTTTAACGTTTCTCCGCTTTTCCAGACACTTAGGACCCTCGTGTGGGCACCCCACTGCCTACAAATACAGTGAGTACCAGCAGGTTCCACTGCCCTTCTAAGAAACTTCCAGGCCGTAAGTCTTTCCAAGTCACTCTGCATTCAGAGAGCAGGGCAATACACTGCACCCTTCCTTGGGAAAGCTAGATGTCCTCAGCACACCAACAGCTCCAGGGATTCTGTTCTCTCACGTCCTACATGCCATGGAAGTCTGCCTCATTGTCCTCATTTGAGCTGCACTTAGCAACACAATCTGATTCGCCTTTCTTCTAGGAACTCACACTCAAGGACCCCATACCTACAGGAGAAAGGAGGCTTGCATTCCTTCTGCAACCAAAGCACAGTTGTTAATGTTACCCTGCAGGATTTTAGAATAGCCTAAGGACCGATAGCCTACATAGAGCATTTCAAATTTGAGGCAGTTCGCTACATGTAGAACACTTTGTGAAGAAAAGTTGATTCAGGCAAGGGACAAGGGTAGAGCTAGAGTCTCTTTTGACTTGTTAGAAATCAGAAGGCTTCAGGCTGATGGTTCACCGGCAAAGAAACCTGATGGCACGAGACTTGCTTTCCCTTCTTAAAAGCTCTTAGTCATGCTGCCCTGAAGCTACCTAAATAACTCTCTTTTTGACTGGCCTCTAGTCACTGTAGTTAGCCCTCTGGAACAAAAAGCAGTTTTCTCTAAAGAAACACGGTGCTTCCATAGTATGGGTGGGAGCTCATCCTGTCAGGCTCTAGAGCTAAAGGGAAACTTGACGTGAGTACTTGCCTCACGCTAAGGCCTGAAAAGCCCTGCTGAAGCGAAAGCGTGTTGCAGTTTGCCTCAGCTCGTATTCGAAGTTCTGCTTTACTTTAACGTTTCTACACATTTCCAGACACCTAGGAACCTCGTGTGGGCACCCCATTGCCTACAAATACAGTGAGTAGCAGCAGGCTCCACTGCCCTTCAAAGAAACATCCAGGCCGTAAGCCTTTCCAAGTCACTCTATGTATTCAGAGACTAGGGCAATACACTGCACCCTTCCTTGGGAACGCTAGATGTCCTCAGCACACCAACAGCTCCAGGGATTCTGTTCTCTCACGTCCTACATGCCATGGAAGTCTGCCTCATTGTCCTCATTTGAGCTGCACTTAGCAACACAATCTGCTTCACCTCTGTTCTAGGAACTCACACCCAAGGACCCCATACCTACAGTAGAAACGAGGCTTGCATTCCTACTGCAACGAAACCACTGTTTCCTGTTACCCTGCAGGATTTTGAATAGGCTAAGGACCGATAGCCTACTCAAAGTGTTCCAAGGATGAGTGAGTTCGCTACATGCAGAACACTTTGGGAAGTAATGTTGATTCAGGCAAGGGAACAGGGTGTAGCTAGAGTCTCTTTTGACTTGTTGGAAATCAGAAGGGTTTAGACTTCGTGTTCACCGCAAAAGATGACCTGATGGCACAAGCCTTGTTTCCCATATTAAAAGCTCTATTCAGGCTGCCCTGAAGCTACCTAAATACGTCTATTTCTGACTGGCCTCTAGTCACTGTAGTTACACTCTGGACGAAAAGGTTTCTCTAACGAAGCACGATGCTTCCATAGCATGGGTGGTAGCTCATCCCGTCAGGCTCTAGAGCTAAAGGGAAACTTGACGTCAGTACTTGCCTCACGCTAAGGCCTGAAGAGCCCTGCTGAAGCGAAAGCGTGTTGCAGTTTACATTAGCTCGTATTCGCAGTTCTGCTTTACTTTAACGTTTCTACGGTTTTCCAGACTCTTTGGACCCTCGTGTGGGCACCCCATTGCCTACCAATACAGTGAGTACCAGCAGGCCGTACTGCCCTTCTAAGAAACATCCAGGCCGTAAGCCTTTCCAAGTCCCTCTATGTGTTCAGAGAGTAGGGCAATACACTGCACCCTTCCTTGGGAAAGCTAGATGTCCTCAGCACACCAACAGCTCCAGGGATTCTGTTCTCTCACGTCCTACATGCCATGGAGTCTGCCTCATTGTCCGATTTTGAGCTGCTCTTAGAAACACAATCTGCTTCGCCTTTCTTCCAGGAACTCACACCCAAGGACCCCATACCTACAGTAGAAAGGAGGCTTGCATCCTACTGCAACGAAACCACAGTTTTCCTGTTACACTGCAGGATTTTAGAATAGGCTTTAGCCTATTCTAGCCCGATAGCCTACATAGAGCATTTCAAATTTGAGGGAGTTCGCTACATGGAGAACACTTTGTGAAGAAAAGTTGATTCAGGCAAGGGACCAGGGTAGAGCTAGAGTCTCTTTTGACTTGTTAGAAATCAGAAGACTTCAGGCTGATTGTTCACCTGCAAAGAAGACCTGATGGCACAAGCCTTGCTTTCCCATATTAAAAGCTCTTAGTCATGCTGCCCTGAAGCTACCTAAATAACTCTCTTTTTGACTGGCCTCTAGTCACTGTAGTTAGCCCTCTGGAACAAAAAGCAGTTTTCTCTAAAGAAACACGGTGCTTCCATAGTATGGGTGGGAGCTCATCCTGTCAGGCTCTAGAGCTAAAGGGAAACTTGACGTGAGTACCTGCCTCACGCTAAGGCCTGAAAAGCCCTGCTGAAGCGAAAGCGTGTTGCAGTTTCCATTAGCTAGTATTCGCAGTTCTGCTTTACTTTAACGTTTCTCCGCTTTTCCAGACACTTAGGACCCTCGTGTGGGCACCCCACTGCCTACAAATACAGTGAGTACCAGCAGGTTCCACTGCCCTTCTAAGAAACTTCCAGGCCGTAAGTCTTTCCAAGTCACTCTGCATTCAGAGAGCAGGGCAATACACTGCACCCTTCCTTGGGAAAGCTAGATGTCCTCAGCACACCAACAGCTCCAGGGATTCTGTTCTCTCACGTCCTACATGCCATGGAAGTCTGCCTCATTGTCCTCATTTGAGCTGCACTTAGCAACACAATCTGATTCGCCTTTCTTCTAGGAACTCACACTCAAGGACCCCATACCTACAGGAGAAAGGAGGCTTGCATTCCTTCTGCAACCAAAGCACAGTTGTTCCTGTTACCCTGCAGGATTTTAGAATAGCCTAAGGACCGATAGCCTACATAGAGCATTTCAAATTTGAGGCAGTTCGCTACATGTAGAACACTTTGTGAAGAAAAGTTGATTCAGGCAAGGGACAAGGGTAGAGCTAGAGTCTCTTTTGACTTGTTAGAAATCAGAAGGCTTCAGGCTGATGGTTCACCGGCAAAGAAACCTGATGGCACGAGACTTGCTTTCCCTTCTTAAAAGCTCTTAGTCATGCTGCCCTGAAGCTACCTAAATAACTCTCTTTTTGACTGGCCTCTAGTCACTGTAGTTAGCCCTCTGGAACAAAAAGCAGTTTTCTCTAAGGAAACACGGTGCTTCCATAGTATGGGTGGGAGCTCATCTTATCAGGCTCTAGAGCTAAAGGGAAACTTGACGTGAGTACTTGCCTCACGCTAAGGCCTGAGGAGCCCTGCTGAAGCGAAAGCGTGTTGCAGTTTGCATCAGCTCGTATTCGAAGTTCTGCTTTACTTTAACGTTTCTACACATTTCCAGACACTTAGGAACCTCGTGTGGGCACCCCATTGCCTACAAATACAGTGAGTAGCAGCAGGCTCCACTGCCCTTCAAAGAAACATCCAGGCCGTAAGCCTTTCCAAGTCACTCTATGTATTCAGAGACTAGGGCAATACACTGCACCCTTCCTTGGGAACGCTAGATGTCCTCAGCACACCAACAGCTCCAGGGATTCTGTTCTCTCACGTCCTACATGCCATGGAAGTCTGCCTCATTGTCCTCATTTGAGCTGCACTTAGCAACACAATCTGCTTCACCTCTGTTCTAGGAATTCACACCCAAGGACCCCATACCTACAGTAGAAACGAGGCTTGCATTCCTACTGCAACGAAACCACTGTTTCCTGTTACACTGCAGGATTTTGAATAGGCTAAGGACCGATAGCCTACTCAAAGTGTTCCAAGGATGAGTGAGTTCGCTACATGCAGAACACTTTGGGAAGTAATGTTGATTCAGGCAAGGGAACAGGGTGTAGCTAGAGTCTCTTTTGACTTGTTGGAAATCAGAAGGGTTTAGACTTCGTGTTCACCGCAAAAGATGACCTGATGGCACAAGCCTTGTTTCCCATATTAAAAGCTCTATTCAGGCTGCCCTGAAGCTACCTAAATACGTCTATTTCTGACTGGCCTCTAGTCACTGTAGTTACACTCTGGACGAAAAGGTTTCTCTAACGAAGCACGATGCTTCCATAGCATGGGTGGTAGCTCATCCCGTCAGGCTCTAGAGCTAAAGGGAAACTTGACGTCAGTACTTGCCTCACGCTAAGGCCTGAAGAGCCCTGCTGAAGCGAAAGCGTGTTGCAGTTTACATTAGCTCGTATTCGCAGTTCTGCTTTACTTTAACGTTTCTACGGTTTTCCAGACTCTTTGGACCCTCGTGTGGGCACCCCATTGCCTACCAATACAGTGAGTACCAGCAGGCCGTACTGCCCTTCTAAGAAACATCCAGGCCGTAAGCCTTTCCAAGTCCCTCTATGTGTTCAGAGAGTAGGGCAATACACTGCACCCTTCCTTGGGAAAGCTAGATGTCCTCAGCACACCAACAGCTCCAGGGATTCTGTTCTCTCACGTCCTACATGCCATGGAGTCTGCCTCATTGTCCGATTTTGAGCTGCTCTTAGAAACACAATCTGCTTCGCCTTTCTTCCAGGAACTCACACCCAAGGACCCCATACCTACAGTAGAAAGGAGGCTTGCATCCTACTGCAACGAAACCACAGTTTTCCTGTTACACTGCAGGATTTTAGAATAGGCTTTAGCCTATTCTAGCCCGATAGCCTACATAGAGCATTTCAAATTTGAGGGAGTTCGCTACATGGAGAACACTTTGTGAAGAAAAGTTGATTCAGGCAAGGGACCAGGGTAGAGCTAGAGTCTCTTTTGACTTGTTAGAAATCAGAAGACTTCAGGCTGATTGTTCACCTGCAAAGAAGACCTGATGGCACAAGCCTTGCTTTCCCATATTAAAAGCTCTTAGTCATGCTGCCCTGAAGCTACCTAAATAACTCTCTTTTTGACTGGCCTCTAGTCACTGTAGTTAGCCCTCTGGAACAAAAAGCAGTTTTCTCTAAAGAAACACGGTGCTTCCATAGTATGGGTGGGAGCTCATCCTGTCAGGCTCTAGAGCTAAAGGGAAACTTGACGTGAGTACCTGCCTCACGCTAAGGCCTGAAAAGCCCTGCTGAAGCGAAAGCGTGTTGCAGTTTCCATTAGCTAGTATTCGCAGTTCTGCTTTACTTTAACGTTTCTCCGCTTTTCCAGACACTTAGGACCCTCGTGTGGGCACCCCACTGCCTACAAATACAGTGAGTACCAGCAGGTTCCACTGCCCTTCTAAGAAACTTCCAGGCCGTAAGTCTTTCCAAGTCACTCTGCATTCAGAGAGCAGGGCAATACACTGCACCCTTCCTTGGGAAAGCTAGATGTCCTCAGCACACCAACAGCTCCAGGGATTCTGTTCTCTCACGTCCTACATGCCATGGAAGTCTGCCTCATTGTCCTCATTTGAGCTGCACTTAGCAACACAATCTGATTCGCCTTTCTTCTAGGAACTCACACTCAAGGACCCCATACCTACAGGAGAAAGGAGGCTTGCATTCCTTCTGCAACCAAAGCACAGTTGTTCCTGTTACCCTGCAGGATTTTAGAATAGCCTAAGGACCGATAGCCTACATAGAGCATTTCAAATTTGAGGCAGTTCGCTACATGTAGAACACTTTGTGAAGAAAAGTTGATTCAGGCAAGGGACAAGGGTAGAGCTAGAGTCTCTTTTGACTTGTTAGAAATCAGAAGGCTTCAGGCTGATGGTTCACCGGCAAAGAAACCTGATGGCACGAGACTTGCTTTCCCTTCTTAAAAGCTCTTAGTCATGCTGCCCTGAAGCTACCTAAATAACTCTCTTTTTGACTGGCCTCTAGTCACTGTAGTTAGCCCTCTGGAACAAAAAGCAGTTTTCTCTAAGGAAACACGGTGCTTCCATAGTATGGGTGGGAGCTCATCTTATCAGGCTCTAGAGCTAAAGGGAAACTTGACGTGAGTACTTGCCTCACGCTAAGGCCTGAGGAGCCCTGCTGAAGCGAAAGCGTGTTGCAGTTTGCATCAGCTCGTATTCGAAGTTCTGCTTTACTTTAACGTTTCTACACATTTCCAGACACTTAGGAACCTCGTGTGGGCACCCCATTGCCTACAAATACAGTGAGTAGCAGCAGGCTCCACTGCCCTTCAAAGAAACATCCAGGCCGTAAGCCTTTCCAAGTCACTCTATGTATTCAGAGACTAGGGCAATACACTGCACCCTTCCTTGGGAACGCTAGATGTCCTCAGCACACCAACAGCTCCAGGGATTCTGTTCTCTCACGTCCTACATGCCATGGAAGTCTGCCTCATTGTCCTCATTTGAGCTGCACTTAGCAACACAATCTGCTTCACCTCTGTTCTAGGAATTCACACCCAAGGACCCCATACCTACAGTAGAAACGAGGCTTGCATTCCTACTGCAACGAAACCACTGTTTCCTGTTACCCTGCAGGATTTTGAATAGGCTAAGGACCGATAGCCTACTCAAAGTGTTCCAAGGATGAGTGAGTTCGCTACATGCAGAACACTTTGGGAAGTAATGTTGATTCAGGCAAGGGAACAGGGTGTAGCTAGAGTCTCTTTTGACTTGTTGGAAATCAGAAGGGTTTAGACTTCGTGTTCACCGCAAAAGATGACCTGATGGCACAAGCCTTGTTTCCCATATTAAAAGCTCTATTCAGGCTGCCCTGAAGCTACCTAAATACGTCTATTTCTGACTGGCCTCTAGTCACTGTAGTTACACTCTGGACGAAAAGGTTTCTCTAACGAAGCACGATGCTTCCATAGCATGGGTGGTAGCTCATCCCGTCAGGCTCTAGAGCTAAAGGGAAACTTGACGTCAGTACTTGCCTCACGCTAAGGCCTGAAGAGCCCTGCTGAAGCGAAAGCGTGTTGCAGTTTACATTAGCTCGTATTCGCAGTTCTGCTTTACTTTAACGTTTCTACGGTTTTCCAGACTCTTTGGACCCTCGTGTGGGCACCCCATTGCCTACCAATACAGTGAGTACCAGCAGGCCGTACTGCCCTTCTAAGAAACATCCAGGCCGTAAGCCTTTCCAAGTCCCTCTATGTGTTCAGAGAGTAGGGCAATACACTGCACCCTTCCTTGGGAAAGCTAGATGTCCTCAGCACACCAACAGCTCCAGGGATTCTGTTCTCTCACGTCCTACATGCCATGGAGTCTGCCTCATTGTCCGATTTTGAGCTGCTCTTAGAAACACAATCTGCTTCGCCTTTCTTCCAGGAACTCACACCCAAGGACCCCATACCTACAGTAGAAAGGAGGCTTGCATCCTACTGCAACGAAACCACAGTTTTCCTGTTACACTGCAGGATTTTAGAATAGGCTTTAGCCTATTCTAGCCCGATAGCCTACATAGAGCATTTCAAATTTGAGGGAGTTCGCTACATGGAGAACACTTTGTGAAGAAAAGTTGATTCAGGCAAGGGACCAGGGTAGAGCTAGAGTCTCTTTTGACTTGTTAGAAATCAGAAGACTTCAGGCTGATTGTTCACCTGCAAAGAAGACCTGATGGCACAAGCCTTGCTTTCCCATATTAAAAGCTCTTAGTCATGCTGCCCTGAAGCTACCTAAATAACTCTCTTTTTGACTGGCCTCTAGTCACTGTAGTTAGCCCTCTGGAACAAAAAGCAGTTTTCTCTAAAGAAACACGGTGCTTCCATAGTATGGGTGGGAGCTCATCCTGTCAGGCTCTAGAGCTAAAGGGAAACTTGACGTGAGTACTTGCCTCACGCTAAGGCCTGAAAAGCCCTGCTGAAGCGAAAGCGTGTTGCAGTTTCCATTAGCTAGTATTCGCAGTTCTGCTTTACTTTAACGTTTCTCCGCTTTTCCAGACACTTAGGACCCTCGTGTGGGCACCCCACTGCCTACAAATACAGTGAGTACCAGCAGGTTCCACTGCCCTTCTAAGAAACTTCCAGGCCGTAAGTCTTTCCAAGTCACTCTGCATTCAGAGAGCAGGGCAATACACTGCACCCTTCCTTGGGAAAGCTAGATGTCCTCAGCACACCAACAGCTCCAGGGATTCTGTTCTCTCACGTCCTACATGCCATGGAAGTCTGCCTCATTGTCCTCATTTGAGCTGCACTTAGCAACACAATCTGCTTCACCTCTGTTCTAGGAACTCACACCCAAGGACCCCATACCTACAGTAGAAACGAGGCTTGCATTCCTACTGCAACGAAACCACTGTTTCCTGTTACACTGTAGGATTTTGAATAGGCTAAGGACTGATAGCCTACTCAAAGTGTTCCAAGGATGAGTGAGTTCGCTACATGCAGAACACTTTGGGAAGTAATGTTGATTCAGGCAAGGGAACAGGGTGTAGCTAGAGTCTCTTTTGACTTGTTGGAAATCAGAAGGGTTTAGACTTCGTGTTCATCGCAAAAGATGACCTGATGGCACAAGCCTTGTTTCCCATATTAAAAGCTCTATTCAGGCTGCCCTGAAGCTACCTAAATACGTCTATTTCTGACTGGCCTCTAGTCACTGTAGTTACACTCTGGACGAAAAGGTTTCTCTAACGAAGCACGATGCTTCCATAGCATGGGTGGTAGCTCATCCCGTCAGGCTCTAGAGCTAAAGGGAAACTTGACGTCAGTACTTGCCTCACGCTAAGGCCTGAAGAGCCCTGCTGAAGCGAAAGCGTGTTGCAGTTTACATTAGCTCGTATTCGCAGTTCTGCTTTACTTTAACGTTTCTACGGTTTTCCAGACTCTTTGGACCCTCGTGTGGGCACCCCATTGCCTACCAATACAGTGAGTACCAGCAGGCCGTACTGCCCTTCTAAGAAACATCCAGGCCGTAAGCCTTTCCAAGTCCCTCTATGTGTTCAGAGAGTAGGGCAATACACTGCACCCTTCCTTGGGAAAGCTAGATGTCCTCAGCACACCAACAGCTCCAGGGATTCTGTTCTCTCACGTCCTACATGCCATGGAGTCTGCCTCATTGTCCGATTTTGAGCTGCTCTTAGAAACACAATCTGCTTCGCCTTTCTTCCAGGAACTCACACCCAAGGACCCCATACCTACAGTAGAAAGGAGGCTTGCATCCTACTGCAACGAAACCACAGTTTTCCTGTTACACTGCAGGATTTTAGAATAGGCTTTAGCCTATTCTAGCCCGATAGCCTACATAGAGCATTTCAAATTTGAGGGAGTTCGCTACATGGAGAACACTTTGTGAAGAAAAGTTGATTCAGGCAAGGGACCAGGGTAGAGCTAGAGTCTCTTTTGACTTGTTAGAAATCAGAAGACTTCAGGCTGATTGTTCACCTGCAAAGAAGACCTGATGGCACAAGCCTTGCTTTCCCATATTAAAAGCTCTTAGTCATGCTGCCCTGAAGCTACCTAAATAACTCTCTTTTTGACTGGCCTCTAGTCACTGTAGTTAGCCCTCTGGAACAAAAAGCAGTTTTCTCTAAAGAAACACGGTGCTTCCATAGTATGGGTGGGAGCTCATCCTGTCAGGCTCTAGAGCTAAAGGGAAACTTGACGTGAGTACTTGCCTCACGCTAAGGCCTGAAAAGCCCTGCTGAAGCGAAAGCGTGTTGCAGTTTCCATTAGCTAGTATTCGCAGTTCTGCTTTACTTTAACGTTTCTCCGCTTTTCCAGACACTTAGGACCCTCGTGTGGGCACCCCACTGCCTACAAATACAGTGAGTACCAGCAGGTTCCACTGCCCTTCTAAGAAACTTCCAGGCCGTAAGTCTTTCCAAGTCACTCTGCATTCAGAGAGCAGGGCAATACACTGCACCCTTCCTTGGGAAAGCTAGATGTCCTCAGCACACCAACAGCTCCAGGGATTCTGTTCTCTCACGTCCTACATGCCATGGAAGTCTGCCTCATTGTCCTCATTTGAGCTGCACTTAGCAACACAATCTGCTTCACCTCTGTTCTAGGAACTCACACCCAAGGACCCCATACCTACAGTAGAAACGAGGCTTGCATTCCTACTGCAACGAAACCACTGTTTCCTGTTACACTGTAGGATTTTGAATAGGCTAAGGACCGATAGCCTACTCAAAGTGTTCCAAGGATGAGTGAGTTCGCTACATGCAGAACACTTTGGGAAGTAATGTTGATTCAGGCAAGGGAACAGGGTGTAGCTAGAGTCTCTTTTGACTTGTTGGAAATCAGAAGGGTTTAGACTTCGTGTTCATCGCAAAAGATGACCTGATGGCACAAGCCTTGTTTCCCATATTAAAAGCTCTATTCAGGCTGCCCTGAAGCTACCTAAATACGTCTATTTCTGACTGGCCTCTAGTCACTGTAGTTACACTCTGGACGAAAAGGTTTCTCTAACGAAGCACGATGCTTCCATAGCATGGGTGGTAGCTCATCCCGTCAGGCTCTAGAGCTAAAGGGAAACTTGACGTCAGTACTTGCCTCACGCTAAGGCCTGAAGAGCCCTGCTGAAGCGAAAGCGTGTTGCAGTTTACATTAGCTCGTATTCGCAGTTCTGCTTTACTTTAACGTTTCTACGGTTTTTCCAGACTCTTTGGACCCTCGTGTGGGCACCCCATTGCCTACCAATACAGTGAGTACCAGCAGGCCGTACTGCCCTTCTAAGAAACATCCAGGCCGTAAGCCTTTCCAAGTCCCTCTATGTGTTCAGAGAGTAGGGCAATACACTGCACCCTTCCTTGGGAAAGCTAGATGTCCTCAGCACACCAACAGCTCCAGGGATTCTGTTCTCTCACGTCCTACATGCCATGGAGTCTGCCTCATTGTCCGATTTTGAGCTGCTCTTAGAAACACAATCTGCTTCGCCTTTCTTCCAGGAACTCACACCCAAGGACCCCATACCTACAGTAGAAAGGAGGCTTGCATCCTACTGCAACGAAACCACAGTTTTCCTGTTACACTGCAGGATTTTAGAATAGGCTTTAGCCTATTCTAGCCCGATAGCCTACATAGAGCATTTCAAATTTGAGGGAGTTCGCTACATGGAGAACACTTTGTGAAGAAAAGTTGATTCAGGCAAGGGACCAGGGTAGAGCTAGAGTCTCTTTTGACTTGTTAGAAATCAGAAGACTTCAGGCTGATTGTTCACCGGCAAAGAAGACCTGATGGCACAAGCCTTGCTTTCCCATATTAAAAGCTCTTAGTCATGCTGCCCTGAAGCTACCTAAATAACTCTCTTTTTGACTGGCCTCTAGTCACTGTAGTTAGCCCTCTGGAACAAAAAGCAGTTTTCTCTAAAGAAACACGGTGCTTCCATAGTATGGGTGGGAGCTCATCCTGTCAGGCTCTAGAGCTAAAGGGAAACTTGACGTGAGTACTTACCTCACGCTAAGGCCTGAAAAGCCCTGCTGAAGCGAAAGCGTGTTGCAGTTTCCATTAGCTAGTATTCGCAGTTCTGCTTTACTTTAACGTTTCTCCGCTTTTCCAGACACTTAGGACCCTCGTGTGGGCACCCCACTGCCTACAAATACAGTGAGTACCAGCAGGTTCCACTGCCCTTCTAAGAAACTTCCAGGCCGTAAGTCTTTCCAAGTCACTCTGCATTCAGAGAGCAGGGCAATACACTGCACCCTTCCTTGGGAAAGCTAGATGTCCTCAGCACACCAACAGCTCCAGGGATTCTGTTCTCTCACGTCCTACATGCCATGGAAGTCTGCCTCATTGTCCTCATTTGAGCTGCACTTAGCAACACAATCTGATTCGCCTTTCTTCTAGGAACTCACACTCAAGGACCCCATACCTACAGGAGAAAGGAGGCTTGCATTCCTTCTGCAACCAAAGCACAGTTGTTCCTGTTACCCTGCAGGATTTTAGAATAGCCTAAGGACCGATAGCCTACATAGAGCATTTCAAATTTGAGGCAGTTCGCTACATGTAGAACACTTTGTGAAGAAAAGTTGATTCAGGCAAGGGACAAGGGTAGAGCTAGAGTCTCTTTTGACTTGTTAGAAATCAGAAGGCTTCAGGCTGATGGTTCACCGGCAAAGAAACCTGATGGCACGAGACTTGCTTTCCCTTCTTAAAAGCTCTTAGTCATGCTGCCCTGAAGCTACCTAAATAACTCTCTTTTTGACTGGCCTCTAGTCACTGTAGTTAGCCCTCTGGAACAAAAAGCAGTTTTCTCTAAAGAAACACGGTGCTTCCATAGTATGGGTGGGAGCTCATCCTGTCAGGCTCTAGAGCTAAAGGGAAACTTGACGTGAGTACTTGCCTCACGCTAAGGCCTGAAAAGCCCTGCTGAAGCGAAAGCGTGTTGCAGTTTCCATTAGCTAGTATTCGCAGTTCTGCTTTACTTTAACGTTTCTCCGCTTTTCCAGACACTTAGGACCCTCGTGTGGGCACCCCACTGCCTACAAATACAGTGAGTACCAGCAGGTTCCACTGCCCTTCTAAGAAACTTCCAGGCCGTAAGTCTTTCCAAGTCACTCTGCATTCAGAGAGCAGGGCAATACACTGCACCCTTCCTTGGGAAAGCTAGATGTCCTCAGCACACCAACAGCTCCAGGGATTCTGTTCTCTCACGTCCTACATGCCATGGAAGTCTGCCTCATTGTCCTCATTTGAGCTGCACTTAGCAACACAATCTGATTCGCCTTTCTTCTAGGAACTCACACTCAAGGACCCCATACCTACAGGAGAAAGGAGGCTTGCGTTCCTTCTGCAACCAAAGCACAGTTGTTCCTGTTACCCTGCAGGATTTTAGAATAGCCTAAGAACCGATAGCCTACATAGAGCATTTCAAATTTGAGGCAGTTCGCTACATGTAGAACACTTTGTGAAGAAAAGTTGATTCAGGCAAGGGACAAGGGTAGAGCTAGAGTCTCTTTTGACTTGTTAGAAATCAGAAGGCTTCAGGCTGATGGTTCACCGGCAAAGAAACCTGATGGCACGAGCCTTGCTTTCCCTTCTTAAAAGCTCTTAGTCATGCTGCCCTGAAGCTACCTAAATAACTCTCTTTTTGACTGGCCTCTAGTCACTGTAGTTAGCCCTCTGGAACAAAAAGCAGTTTTCTCTAAGGAAACACGGTGCTTCCATAGTATGGGTGGGAGCTCATCTTATCAGGCTCTAGAGCTAAAGGGAAACTTGACGTGAGTACTTGCCTCACGCTAAGGCCTGAGGAGCCCTGCTGAAGCGAAAGCGTGTTGCAGTTTGCCTCAGCTCGTATTCGAAGTTCTGCTTTACTTTAACGTTTCTACACATTTCCAGACACCTAGGAACCTCGTGTGGGCACCCCATTGCCTACAAATACAGTGAGTAGCAGCAGGCTCCACTGCCCTTCAAAGAAACATCCAGGCCGTAAGCC